>NC_060267.1:170657430-171009930 GCF_021613505.1 Equus quagga | reverse complement strand
CACACGCCTATAGATAATTCCAAAAGACACAATGGTTTCCCAGCATCACCCAGACATGGGCGAAATGACTTATGTATTTATTAAAAACTGAACCAAGGTGAAATAAGACATAGAAAGACAAATACCATATGGTCTCACTCATACGTGGAATCTAAAAGAAATGAAAAACAACAATAAAAAATGAACTCATAGAACACACATTGATGGTTGCCAGGGAGGGGGGTGGAGAAATGGGTGAAAATGGTCAAAAGGTACAAACTTCCTGTTATAAAATAAATAAGTCGTGGAGATGTAATGTGAGCACGATGACTATAGTTAATATTGCCATATTGTATATTTGAGAGTTGATTAAGAGAGCAAATCTTCAAAGTTCTCATCATAAGAAAAAAAATTGTGTGGTGATGGATGTTAACTAGACTTCTTGTGATGATTATTTCACAATACATACAAATATCGAATCATAATGTTATACCCCTGAAGCTAATATTAATGTTATACGTCAATTATATCTCAATTTTTAAAAAACTGCACCCATGCCAGAAACAAAAATGAAGACAGCTCCATGTTATATAAGATTTAACTCTGCACAGTAAAAAAATAATAATTTAATTACAAAAGTGGTAATATTTACTATTAAATAGTGTATCCTAGTGTTTTAGGGCATATTATGACATTAGCATTTCCGTCTGTCATTAAATATCCTTTAAAATATGATTTTAATGAATTTGAAATATTTCAATGTAAGGATAATCTGTTCAACATTTCATTGAAATAGTTTCCTACTCCTCAACATTTAGGATATTTTCAGATTTTTAAAACTAATCTATATAATACTACGATGATATAAAACTAATATATATAATACTCTTATATATGAATCTTTGACCGCATCTCTGATTATTCCTTTAGGACAAACTCCTAAGAATGAGACACGTGGGTTTTTATAGGATTTTCCTCTTAGCTTCAAAGAGGGCCCCGTGTTTTTCAGAGCAGGCCCCTCCTTTAAAGCCGCTATCCTCTGTCCGTCCAGGCGTTGCCCTTTAGTTTAAACTTGAGATTCTGGATCCCTGGGGCATCTTTTTTAATCTAATGGACTTGTCAACCTTTTCACTTTCATCCCTTTATGGACAATGGCTTTTTGAGTTTTCTCCTTTCTCCATTCCCCACTTGTGACCAGCTCAGACCATTCTGACACAAAATGCGGTAATATGCGCCTCTGTCCCCTTTCTTTTTGTTTACTCCTCCCAGCTCTTTTAATGACTTCTCTGCAGAGACTCCAGTGCCCCAGGAAAGGACAGGCTATAACTCAGGACTTCAGGCTTCTTACGTCCTGCCTCCCAGAATACTTAATGACTTAATCAGGTACGACTTCCATAATTATTGGCATTTTAAAAGAGGATCCAAGAGAAAGGACAATACCTAACTCAAAAGAATGAATCATTAATGGTGGAAATCACAAAAAACAAACAAATATAAATCAAATCGGAGAAAGAGAGACTTGTATTAAGTCAATAGGTTTCCTATTGAAAGGAAGCTATTCAAATGAGGGGCTCAGCTGAACCTGCCAACCAGGAGTGAGAGAAGAAAGATAAGTGAGCCCAGCATGGAGCCCTGGGAATACTTACCTTTGAGCCAGTGCCATGGGCTCTCAGGGCAGAGCCTGAGGGGGCGTGGACAGGAAGTCCGGATGGTGGGGAATGACTAGAGGGAGATGGTGGGATGAGAGGGCACTGGGAGCCTTTGCCTGCCAGATGAGCATTCTGCATGATACCTAAAGCAACAAGTAGGGCACCACTCTGGAGTCTCAGGCAAGAGAATGTTGTACAGAAGCCAGCAGTAACGGTGGGCTTGATAAACTCTCAAGGAGAGAAACTAGGAACAGGAAAGTCAGCCAGTAAACCGTGGCAAGAGTAATAGCTAATATTTACTAGGTATTTATTGTATGTCAGGCACAGTGTTATGTGTCTCATATGCATTAACTCATTTAAACACAAGGCCAGATCTATATTGTAAGTAGTATTATTACCCCATTTCATAGATAAGGAAACTGAGAAACAAAGAAGTTAAATTCCATGCCTAATGCTGCAGAGCTGCAAGTAGCAGGGCAAGGCTTCAAACCCAAGTGCTTCGCCCCTCTGCTGTTAACTGCTGTGAGAATGAGGGCCTTGACTGTGGAGGATTATGGCCCTGGGAAGAAAAGCACACAAGTCACTGTGCATAGAGTTCATGTTCTGGGGTACAAGGAGGCAGAGAAAAAGAATGAAGACTGCTTCTCAGAAAATTTTCAGAGATGACAAAGGCAGGAGACAGGAGGTAGGAAATGTGTGGTGTTGCAGGACCACGACCATCACAGCCGCTCTTCTACAGCTCATCAGATTCCCATATTATTCTAGACACAGTCTCTGCTGGACTCAGTACAGCTGGCATATGAAGTGTGGCCATTTCCTCTCATGGAGCACCAATTATATGCTGGTGTAGGGGAGGAAGACATTTCCTCTACCCTCTCTGGGTTCGTCTGGCCGCAGAATGAATTAAATTCACATGAGACAGAATAGCAGGAGAAAATTAAACAAAGCTTTATAACATGTATCCATGGGAGAGGTCAGGCAAGCTGAGCAACTCACCAAAATGGCTGAAGTCCCCACTTAAATCTCATCTTCAGCTAACGACAAAGGAGGATGTTAAGGGTGGGGGGAGTCAGTTACAGGAGGTTACCAGAAACAGGAGTAAGATTATTATGCAGATTTAAGTCCTTGCCTTTCCCATTGATTAAGAGTTTCTAGAGAGAAGGTCATCCCCTTTCTTCTTCCTGGTACAGAGAGGGAGGCACCTTTACAGATAGAGATTTACCTTACAAATGTAAATGTCTCCTAGCAAAGGGCAAGCAGTTTCCACCCCTCAGATCCTCCTTCTCTGTTCCAGTTTATCCAAAGCAACCAGCCCAATAATCCTTCTGCCAAAGAGACATATCTTGGCGTGGCCAAGACCCGTCCCCTACACTGGGCACTGGGCCAGAAGCTTGACATCTATTATAAAATAGCAAAACTATTTTAACTTCTAATATATAGATGAAAAAACTGAGGCTCCAAGAAGTCATGTGACTTTCCCAATGCACACAACTATGAGAACACCAAGATTTGAACTCAGGAAAGTCTGACCCTGAGAGACTGAGCTTTCCCTTACTTAGGTTCTCATCAACACCCCTCCCCACGCTCCTCCCTTCCCATGTCCCCATCAACAAGAAAATAATCTATCAGTACCCAGACCTGTAGGTTGATGGATGGTTTTCCTCAATCCATGACCTTGTCTGGATATTTCCTTTCCTTTTATAAACTCCCGGGGAGCAAGGTCACTCAGGAACAAGCACAAGATGTGGAATTAGGAAGCCTGTGTTAGAGTCGTGGCTCCTCAGCTCAGGATATCAGACTATGAGCAAGCCTCAATTTCCTCTCTGGGTTGTTGGGAGAACCACGTGAAATGATGCATGTGAAACACTTTGTGAACTGGAAAGCCCTAAGTATTTATTCCACAACTCCAACCCATTCTCCCTCGTCGGCCAGGATTGAGTCCAGAATAACTGTCCCTCGTGTAGCTTCCTCCACATTAGGGGAGATGAAACTGTGGACAGGGAAGTCTAGACATCCATCAGAGGTGTGCTGTGAAGGGAATCTCCTGCCTGCCAAGTCAGGGCTGGAGTCCGGGCCGGGCAAGATGGCTCTTGTTTGTATGGGGCTTCGCAGCTTACAAAGCACATCAACATCTGTTATCTGGTTGCTTCACAACCACTCTGCAAGGCAGGCAGGTGAACAGAATTATCCCTGAGGTCAAAAGAGAAAACGGAATCTTTGGAGAGGTGAGTAAGTTGCCCAGAGGCTCACAGTTACTGAGCGGAGAGCTGGGTTTATTCCTGGGTCTCGGGCCTTCTGGCCCACTGCTGCTTCTGGCTTCTCAGTGGCAGCCTTGGGTCCACAGCACAGCTTCTTCACAGCTTCATCAGTCCACTCAGCTTGTGCAACAGACCGGGATCACAACAATGCATTGTATAAATATGCAGTTTTCTATAAATTTTGTATAAATGTATGATTATGTATAAATTATGCATATATTAATTTTGATTATGCAGTTATGTACTTTAATCTCAAATTGGGAATATCTCTAACATTTTGGAAGACCCTTCAAAACCCCACAGCCCTAAACACAATGTCAATAGAGCTTAACGGTGAGAACTCTCTGCTCCCCAGCCCAGCCCCTCTCGCCAGTCCAGCTCAAGGTATCCTCCAATGCTCAGCCCACCTCGCCTAAGCTCAGAGGCGGGATCCTCTCCCCACTAGCCGGCCAGAAAACCAGGGGTCCCCTTGAGGTTGACAGGTAGCCTTGTCTACTTGTTCTTCAAGTCTCAGCCTGACCGTCACCTCCCTGGAAGCCTTCCCCGACTCTGCCAAGCTGGCCAAGTGTCCCTCTTCTGTGTTGCCACGGTGCCCAGTGAGGAGCTCAATCATTCTGTGGCTTGTATGACTTCCCCTCTGGGCAGTGAATAACTGAGGCCAGGAACTGCAACTGAGTCCTCTCCACCTCCCCCAGCATAGGACCTGTCAATAAGTGCTGCTAAGGGCGTGAGCGGGGGAAGGAACAACGAATGGATAGATGGAAGGTTATTCACATCCCCTCTAGCTCCGAAATGCTCCTGTACTCCTTCTCCTGTACGTCAGAGAAGGGTGGGGGAGTGGCAATTAAGGCCAGAGAAATACTACTTTTAAAAAATAGCATTGATAGAGAGTTTCATTTTTCTTTTAAGGGTCCATCTCTTATAGGCTCCCAAATAGATGGGCCGTGGCACAGAGCATGGCCAGAGAAGTGAGGTATGCTAACATCCTCCCACATAGATGGTCCTGTGAGCTTGTTGAAGGACAGCGAATTATCCTCTCTCCATTCCATACCAGGTCACTAATATTCAAGCTGCAGTGACCAAGTGTTTTCTATGCAGCCGTTTCAATTTATCCATTTCCTTTGGTAACTGCAATTTTTAAAAAATATACCTTAGGGCTTTCTCCTTGACCTACAAAACAGCACCGTGCATCCTGTGTTCTCTGGGGAGAAGTCCCCCGGAATCTTGATTTGGAGAAGCAAGCATGCGCCGGAGCCTGTCGTCCTCAGTGGGAGGTTTGATTCATCTCACCAGGGAACGGTTGGGGGCAATTCCGGCCCAGGCTTCCACTTCTTCCCTTAATGAAGTGGCTCCTATTTCGACGATAAGGAGTCACTGAAAATTGGGAACATCTTGCAAATGCAAAATGCCCTTTTATATAGAAATGTATATCTTATTTTAGAATGTGTCCTGTAATATTATTCTAGTATAATAAAGATTCCTATAAGGAGTTTATAATGACTTGGGGAAATGTTTATGAAATAGTGTTAACTTTAAAAGCAGGATATGAAATTATAATACAGTATGTTTTCAATTCTGTTTCTGAAAAGTGTACATAGAAAAAAGAAAGTCAGTTTCTCATTTAATCTTCACAACAAGCTCATGATATTATTATGTAGAATTATTAAATAATTTACCCAAAGCCATACAGCTATCTGTGCTGCCCAAGGTCACAATGCGTGTATAGAGGTTTGACTGTGCATGTATTTTTCATCCAGAAGGTAATTTGGGAAGCGGGGAGGGATATTTTGGGCCCTGCTGAATTACCCTTCTCCAGCATCATGGAATCTGATGTGGTGAAATGATTAGCTTTGGCCGATGACATGTGACTGAGGGGATACATAACTTCCAGTTGGAAACTTTAAGAACCAGTGTGCATTTCCCATGTTCTCCCTTGCCTTCTGCCTAAAGATTGGCAGTCCTCCAGAGAAGGGCTACCCTGTCAGCTGGATCCTCAAAGAAAGGCAACGTGAAGCAGAATTGATATGTAGCATGAGAGAGAAATGGTGCAGAGTAGTTTTAAGCCACTGAATTTGGAGGATGATTGTCACCACAACATCCCGCAATAAACCTGGCCTATTGTGACTGATTCAAGGGCATTGAACACTGAGGCTAGCTGACATGAACACTCCTACATGACTTCTTAGAGTTTAAATGGGAGGTGGTGTGATACTATAGAGGAAGTTGGATCCTAGAACCAGACGTGAATTTCAGCACAAGCCATTAACCTGGCTAAACTTACCTCTATATTTTAGAACGAGGATTATCATACATTCTATAAAGAGTTGTTGGGGGCTGGCCCTGTGGTGTAGTGGTTAAGTTTAGCATGCTCCACTTCAGTGGCCCTGGCACAGACCTACACCACTCATCAGTCATGCTCTGGTGGCAACCCACATATAAACTGGAGGAAGATTGGCACAGATGTTAACTCAGGGCTAATCTTCCTCAGCAAAATAAAAAAAAAAAGAGTTGTATTAAATAAGATAGTGATAGTGATTATAAAGTGCCTGTCACTTAGGAAAAAATAGGAATTATTATAAAAATTTTTTATTTTATAAAGATGCCCCAATCCTAATATATTTGTTAACCAAGATATGATTGTACTATTTTGATTTTGAATTTGTTCTTTCTACCAATGAACAACAGATTGTGATGACTTCAGTTTTCCCTCTACCAAACAGTAATAAATACACAATGTATATCATAATATATTCATATATTTCTAAGAGGAAAAATGAGTTATGATTTAAAAATTTAATATTAATAAAAATTAATATTAAGATAAAATTAACAGAAGGAAGAGAACATTATTGAAAAGCCATTTAACAAATATAATAATTGAAGTACAATTGTGCATAACATCAGTCTAAGGAAATAATGTAATAGCGTTAGAAAATAATGGAATTTAACTTCCTTTGAATAGAAATTCCTACCCTGCCACATACACAGTTCCTGTCCTCAACAAACTTTCAATCTGATAAGATTAAATACATACAAAATATCCAATGGCAGCTGACAGTCACGTAGGAATATATGCCAGAATTATTCAATTTGTAGCTCTAGTGCTGAATGAAATTTTAGAATGTTATATAACTCTCCTACTACTTCCTAGATTATATAGTGAATCCACTCTGTCTTTCTCTTTCCATTATTCCACCCATACACAAAAAGAGAACATTTATGGACATGTCAGATTGTGGCTATTTTTTCATAATAAAATGCATCTGAATAAAAATCAGATCATTAAGTTGCGGATATTTATGTAGGAAGTGGGACATGTTTATCCCCTTTTCCAATGCTAGGTCACATCTGTACCTCCTTCTTAGGACTTTTTTAAGAGAATGGAATTGGTAATCTATTGGTCAGAACCCAGGACATTCCTCATACATTTTAATAATTTTACAGGTTGCCATGCCTTAAAATATGTTTTAATGTCTCTTCTATAAATACTCTCAATCCCAGAGTCAGCTTCTCTTACGCAGAGACAAATTACAGCTGCCATGAGAGACCCTGCTGACTCTTAATAAATCCAATCCCAGTTATCCAGGATCGATAATGGGGGAAGAATCTCACAGGTGGTGTGGCTGTGCCCCCCTGCCCTGAGACGTCTGCTGAGATTGACCTTCCCACTGGGGAGGTCACTAACCATCTGCAGTCACTGTTCTTGCCCTAGAAGTTCTGTTCCTTCAATGCTGTGGCTCAAAGCATGACTTAGAGTTCTCCACCTGGGTCCCTCAGCACCCCCTAAGGAAGCTTTCTTCCTTGCACTCCCAGTGGGGACAGCGTGGGCCCAGTCATAAGGAAGATTGTGAGGATAATTTCTCACCCTTGTTATCGCTGCTGCTTCCTAGGATCCCCCGAAGTGACGGGCTCCTCAAGGAACCAACTGATCTCGCCCAACTCCAGCAGATATACCAACAGGAAGGTCAACTCTAGGCCAGATAGCCTCCCCACTCCACCCTCAGGGTCTACTCTGGCTGTGACTAAGGGAACAAGGGAACAAGCTTAGAGTCAGCCCAGGCCAGGTACATGGGACAGCTTGTGGCAAATGGGACTGTTAGTACAGAGGAGAGGGGTGGCGCTGAGGGCGTGTCCTCCCAGCCTTGTCCATTCAGACATTCAGACAAGACAGTTGCAGACACTCAGTCAGGCTTAGCAGCAGCAAGCAGCACTTCCCATTTCACGAATTACTTCATCACAGCCGCCTCCAAAACCCAAACCACTCTCCAGCTTGGGAATTCTTTCCAGAAAGACTTATTCCCTGTCAATGTCAACCCATTGTTGCTTCATCTTACTGTCTCTTTAAAGTGCTCCTACTTTCTGTGCTAACCTGAGCTAAGTTTTGTAAAAACACAACTTTTATGCTGCTCTTTAATTCTTTTGTTTCGTTGTATTGAGCTGCAAAGTCCGGCCATTCAACACTCTTCCCTTCCGTTCCTCCACATCCGTTTGAGGAATTTCATTTTAGACCTATCTCTGTAAAAAGTTTGGTTTCCCCAACTAGGGAACTAGTATTTATGATGCTTACAGACATTGAAATTATAAACCAGGTCATTTTTCCTTTTTCTCTTTATCTGCCAGAAAGCTCAGAACCAAATTTATAGCTCAATTATGGGAACTGAGTTTGGTCTTTTGGCCCATGTATCTACATCGTGTTTCTAATTTATACATCCTGCATCCAAAATTCTTCATTTACGTTTCACTAATTTATTATATGGGTTTCTGTACGTATCCTCAACTCCTGGAAAAATCCAGAAAGGAAAGTAGATGATACCTAGAGAGTTAACTAGGTGGATAGAGAGAGAGAGAGAGAGAATATTGCTAGATTAAAAAAAATTTCCAACTCATTGGTCATCTATTCCACCAAATTTCTTTGCTGAGTGTCACAACAGTCTAAGTAGTAGACTCTTCTCTTCTTCAGTTCCTGCCCTCCCTCCGGACTACGTTTCCCCTTCAGAAACTCATAATCACAGAGAAGGAATATTGTCCTTCAAGGCAAAGTGGTTAAGCCTCCTGTTCAGGGTCACATTTTGCAGAGTGGTCCAGGCAGGGTTGACCCAAGTCTCCTGGTTTCCAGACCAACAATCTTTTCACAAGATTACTCTGCTTTTTGTGAAGTTTACCACATGGTAAACCCACAGCTCAAGGCAGAGTCTGAAATGATGCAGGCTCAGGGAGCCGAGGAGTCAAAAAAAAGATTTCTTGGACTCTCAAGTTCTGTTAGTAGTGCTCTTTTATTCAGAGAACAGCATGGGGACAGGATCCAAGGGCAGTGAAGAGCTGCAAGCATGGGGACCGGACCCATGGGCAGTGAAGAGCTGCAATGTGTTGAGGGTAGGGCTAAATTTACAAGGCATAGGTATGTGAGTTATTTCTCTGCAAGACAAAGGAAAGATCAAGCAAAAAGAAGTCATTAAAATGGTATCAGTGCAGGTGGGGTCTGGTTATCATGTGGTCGTATTAACTTTAGATACGAATCAGGTCAGGATGTCCTATACATCCTGGAGGGTGGTATAGATCAGCAAGCAGGCCAGGACACCTTGGGCTTCTCTCCCTAGGGCAGCCCTGATCCTCATCACAAACTAAACCACATATTTTCTGAGTCCTGTTCTAACCCTATCTCCATCTTTTCCTGGATAAGGGATTTTCCCTTCCCTTATCTTTTCCTCAACATTTTTACCTGTTACAGCACATTGCTCTCTCTTCCATTTTCAATCCTTCACTTTCAGTATTTTCTCTATTAAAAAAAAAAAGCAACAATACTCATAACTGCCTGGCTGGCCTGCTGCCACAGGCACTGTGTAAGTGTTAATTCTCTTCCCCTACACACTTCAGCACATAGTAAATGCTCCTCTCCCTCCTTCTATGCCCCCACTTCCTGTACTTATGCCTCTCTATATGCACTGACCTGTGAGCTCTGCCAAATGAACCAGCAGAGAAAGAATAGATACATGTCAATGTCACTTTGGTAAGAAAAATAGAAATAAAAAGGGTGCCAGTCTATTGAGTTGGGCTATCAAAAAGCACTTCCTTTTTCCCATAAGTCTTTCATATCTTCAGCTTTTGACATTTGTTTTTGCATAGCCGGGGGAAATCGTGTCTGTCTGCTCTTCATCACTTGATTTTCATTGTAGAAACTTAACTTCAGTGAAGTCACAGGACGGAGGTTGATGATTTGTGGTGGACTTTTGTGGTAACTTCTTCAATAGCCATTCTTCCCTTCTGTCCTTTTTCATCTGGGGATCCATTTGGCGATCCATGTGGTTCCAAGGAAGCTAAGGCTACTCTCTGACTCCGGGGGTGAAGCACACGACATAGCCTAAGCAAATCGGCACGTTCCATTTACCTGGGCGTGGTGATTCAATATCTGGTCAGTCACAGGACTTCGGGGAGCCCAACCAAAGTAAATCTTAGGACCTCTGTTGGAATCGGTAGCTGAAGGGCTCTCTCGCTTCCTCTGGAAATAGGAAGTCTAAAACTCCTCCAGCCATTTTGCTACCACAAAGCAAATGAGCTTGAGGATGAAGCCAAAATATAGAGAATTGCAAAGAAATGAAGCCAGGGCCCTGACGACATCAAGAACCTCTAGATTAGACCTTTCTTCAAACTAGACTTCTTAGTTATACGAATTAATAACTTTTCTTTGTTATTTAAGCTCATGCGTTACTTTCAGATAAAAGCTTCTTAACCAACACACTGATGTTATCTTGAAATCCACGTAAATTATGCTTGTTTTCAACAGATAACAATAGTTGTGATTCATCTTTGTTACTTACTCCCTGTCCAATATGCTAAAGACACCAAATATGTATGTCTGTGTATGTGTGTTTTCCCGAATGATCGACACCAACCATCGCCATTATCCCTATCATCACAGCGGATGGGGCCATCATATGTAAATCAAACACAGATGACCAAAGTTTACAGCAACACTTGAAATTTAGTGTCTCAGAAGCATTTCATTTCAGTCCCATAAAAGTTATGGTGTGCTGATTAAATACTGACTGGAGGCTGCAAGAGTGCTTACTTGAGGTTTATAGGGATGGAAAGGATGCCTTCTGTTGCCACCTAATTTTTTTTTTCAAAATATTGCTGCCCGAAGACAGTGAAATGCATGTATTTCACGTGTGTTAAGGAAAAGAGATGTTGTACTTTTTATTTTTTATAGGTATTTTCTCCCAATAATAAAATATGAGGAAGCAGAAAGGTTGATAAAAGAAACCATATTCCTTTTCCAAAAAAGGAATTTGTTGTCTTCAGTTTCCTCACTTCTGTCTTTGAGAGAAAGAGGTAATTGCTTCCCTCTAGCAAACGTTTTTCCTGTGGGGGTCTCCCAACTTTCCCCTTTGCAAGTCCAGTCCGGAGATGGAGTGTTTCATACTTAGCTCTTCTTCCTCTTTGATTCTCTAAGACAAAGGACAAGAGCTACCCGAACAGATTTTCAAGAAAGCAGCAAAGGAGTAAGAAGTCATCTGAGCAGGGGAACAGGTTATGTCCACAAACGTTCCCTACAGGCTGCTTCTTACACAGTCGGCAGGGATCAAGGAGGAACCACATGCCATGAATGACAGAGAATGAGCTTTGGGGGCAGGAAGGAGACTGAGAGGTTTCTGGGAGCTTCCAGTGCTAAGGAATAGGCATGCTCAGAGGATTTTAAAAGAATTGCTATGGACCAAACCATTGGTTAACCTGTAAGGGTTTTGAGCTGTCTTTAGACGCAATATTGCTTCAGAACTAAACCCTGGATTTATTGGCTCTGTAAGCAGTAAGTGCATCCTTTGGTGACTTCTCTATTTCCAATATTTTATTATGAGCATTTTCAAACATATAGAAAATTTGGAGGAATTGTGAAGTATACATCCCATATACCCACCATCTAGACTCTACAATTAACAGTGTGCTATATTTGCTATCCATTTGTCTACCCTTCTAACCACTCATCAATCCATCTTATTTTTTGGTGCATTTCAAAGTAAGTTGCAGACATCAGTATACTACACTCCTAAACACTTCATCATAGTATCATTAACTGGCGTTCAGGGTTTATTTACAATACTTTTTTTTTCTAGGTGAAATTTACATAGAGTGAATTGCATGAACTTTAAGTGTACCATTGCATGAGTTTTGACAAATGTACATGCCTGTAAAAGGAAAACCCCTGTCAAGACATAGAACATTGTCATGGTGATTTCTTTCTAACACGAACTATCAATGGTGCTATTTCCCTACTGCTTTCATTTATCCATCAAATATTTTCTGAGCTCCTATATGGTTCAGGCATTGTGCTAGGTGTTAGAGAAGTAAATGAGACATAGCCCTTCACAGGAGCTGACAGTTTAAAGAAAGAGATGCCTATATTTGAATTAATTAGTTAATTAAGCTAAATAGTCACAGTTGCTGTGGAAATCTCTTCACACAGAGGAGGGGTCAGCCAATGCACCTGAGGTGGGAATGGGGCGAGAAGGGCTTCACACTGGACATTTGGAAAGATGAAAAGGAAGTTCCCAGACATTTGGGGATGAGAGCACAAAGCAGCCTCAAGCCCATGAGTCTGCATGGCTTCTGGCATGGCTGAGATACAAGACAATCTGGAGACAATGCAAGGCTAGGTCCAGGAGGGCCTTGAATGTCCTGTCACAGATTGAGCTGTTATCCACAGAGAGATGGAAAGCTGAAGAGGAGCTTGCCAAGGAGACCTGGGTAAAGTTCACTGTGTTTTGACCTTGAGAGAGATGAAGAAAGGGACTCACATGGAGGCTCTGGTGATAGAGAGACAAACATTTTGAGATTAAGTGTTAAATTATGGAAAATTCTAGTCCATCATCCCAAGGGCCACAGAGGCTGCAGCTGGCTGCCAGACCGAACATGGTGTCCATGCACTGTCAAATCTAGCAAAGGAGCCCTGGTGATGGCCTGGCCTCCAGCTCCTCCTCCACTCACAGAGCAAGAGCCCCATGGACTACGGAGACCTGGAGAAGCCAAGTTGGGAAAACCTGGATTCTAACATATTATTTTTCAATGTAGCCAGTTGCATTACAATCACCTAATAATAATCATAGAACAACTTGTTTAAAGTGTTGTGAAGGGTCCTGCCAGATTCTAATCAAGAAATAAATCCTGTGGCTAAAACAGTTCAATCACTTTTGTTTACAGTGATAGAAAATTAAGAAATCGCATGGACACAGGTTTGTGTGTGCTTGTGCGCACACACATACAACCTGCTGCAATCGAGGTTGAGTCTTCTCGTGGACTAGTATCCCCTTAAGAAGTGAGAAATGATCCAGGGTAAAGTATCAAATTCCCTTTCAACAGAATGGGAAATAACTGTGTTGTTGTGTGACAAATAGTAAAATCCAACATGAACTATTGAATCAATAGCTATAAAATGCGGAACACTGCTGGTTTAAAACAAAAAATAGTCAGAGTCTCTCCATTGGCAGGGATGCCTTTTCCACTCCCAATGGATTACGTTTGTGATGAGATTGAAGGTGCAGGTCACGTAGTAAACAATATCAACAAAACCAACGGCGGAGGCGTGGATGAAGAAGGGAAGAGAGAGGCTTAATGAGGAACAAAAAGAAGAAATAATTTCAGAAGAAGATATCATGTCTTAATTTTTTCCTGACATTTCAACAGACCTAGAGTTCTATAAATCTGCCGGAATTATCTTATTTAAACTGCCAAGAAGAAGAATTGTTGTTATATACTGAATGTTTGTGTTCCTCCAAAATTCGTATGTTGATATCTAATCCCCAATATGACGGTATTAGGAGGTGGGGCCGTTGGGGGTGATTAGATCATGAAGGTGGAACCCTCATAAAGGGGATTAGTGCCCTTTTAAGAGGAAGTCAGAGAGCTAGTAGTGCTTTCCACCACGTGAGGATACGAGAAGTCAGCAGTCTGCAACCCAGAAGAGGGCCCCCAGCAGAATCTGACCATGCCAGCCCCCTGATCTTGGACTTCCAGCCCCCAGAGCTGTGAGAAGCAAATTTCTGTTGTTCCTGAGCCACCCAGTCTACAGCACTTTCTATAGCAGCCCAAACTAAGACGGTGGTCAAAAAGAGCAAAAGTGCCGAGTTTCAAGACAACACCCTGCACGGTGCAAAGCTTTCCCATCGGAAGTTCTCTTTTCCCTTTTTCTCTCTGTCTCTCTTTTAACTCTGAGACTCTCACTGAGGCCTGACCAGAGTAACAACAACTCCCTGGGTACTTGAAGGAATCTGAGAAGCTGCCTCATGTTTACACCTCATTAAGCCACAGACGCAAAACTCCTAATACTCACCCCACCTCTTTTTTTTAGCTCTCTAAGTTTTTAGTTAAAGCAATTTAATGGCTTATTTTTATTGGCCCGTTTATTGGCCCGTGTACCGCACTTGACCCCTCCTCTGCTCCTCTTCGCTCCGTGTTGACTTCTCCCTTTGGCTGGTCTCTCCAAGTAGAGGCTACAGCATCTCCAGCCTCATGTTCTGGGGACTGACAAAGTGCTTTCTGTCCCCAGTCTTTCAACAGCAACAACAAATATTCCCATAACTGAGTCCTATTGGACCAGCTTGGCTGCCACACTGATCCTTGAATGAAATGTGCCAATTGGCCAGGACTGTGTCGTATCATGGCCGTATGGTGGGGGGTGAGGCTAAATAAACACATGGCTTGAGTGGTGGGGGAGAGGTTTCCCCCAGGAAAATGGAAGAGTTATTGCTAAGATCGGGGCAGCAGGGGATGGATTGCAGGCCAGCAAAGATAAGAGATGTCCACCAGCCTTTGAAGACTCAAGGCTTGAAACACTAGTCAAAGCAGAACCCAAGAAACAGTCAGCAGCACACCTGCATTTCCACTGGTCAAAGTGGGGAAGCAGAGTGTGGATCCCCGGCCTCTGTGCTGAGAACCACTGACCCACGACTGCTTCTCGCCATCACTTACCCCACAGCCCCATCACTTACAGAGAGTGACCGAAAGCCTCCTCGCTGGTCTCAGGAGCAGAATGATGTTCAGAAAGACAGAATGACAAAGGGTGACCACGGAGTCTGGCCTTAAAGTTTGTTTTATGTCTCTTCCCATCACTGTTCTTCCATAAATTTTCACTCTAGTTACACTACCATACACACTTCTCATACTTCTAATTACAGTTATTCCAGTCACTCAAATGCCCCCCTTAGAAAGTCCTCTGGCAATCAGTCTAGGAATCCCCATTCTTTCTAACAGTAATTCTGCAAGAGATTAATAGATGCTCTGCCCTAAAGGAATCCTGTGGCCTAAACCAGTATGGGAAACACCAGGTTAAACAACGTTTAAAAGATTTAGTTAGTGCCAGACTTCCCATAGACTTAACTTGTATATGTGTATGGTCAACCTCCAGGAGGTGGCTTTCGTAAGGAACATTTCCCACGTCTATTTAAGCAAGGGACTTTATTTCAGAAAACATCTAGAGAAGCACTTGTTTCTACAGAACACATTTTAGAAAAGCTGGTTTTGCCTAGCCCCTTCATTTTCTAGGTGAAGAAACCAATTGTCCCAGAGTTTTAGTGACCTGCTCTACCTGTATCTGCTCAATGTCAGGGCCAGGACCACAAGATCCATCTCTCAGTTCCAAATGCCAAACCTGTGATTTGCTCTGCATCCTTGCAGGTGGCACATCAGGCTTCCAGGGCTGTTCATTCCCCATGAGAAAGATCAGGGTCTGCTCTGTGGCTGGAGGCAGGGATGGCCTCTCCAGGTGACCCTCATTCTACGGTAGGTGTAATGGGTCAGGACCTCTGCTTTCTCACCAACACCTCAGAGTGGGGGAGTTAGGAAACAGGGCAACATTTAATGAAGTGTTTGCACCATGCTTGGTACATAGTAAGCTCTCCAAGTTATTACCACTGAGAGCCAGGACCATGCACAACATTAAATATTGTCTTAGCTTGGGTCTCCAGGGGCAGGCACTCAAAAGGATTTGAGTGCTAGTGGTTCATTTGGGAAATAATCCCAGGAAGCCAATAGGTAGGGATGTGGAGAAGTGAGACAGGGAGGGGAAAGAAGCCAATACAGGGTGTGTTCATGTGAAGGTTACCAGAGTGCGCAACTGGGGCTGAATTCTCAGGGTCATCTGTGGAAGCAGAACACAACACACCAAAAGATGCCCTGCCCAACAGGCAAGGAACCAGGATATTTATCACCAACTCTCATCCAGCATTGATTGAAGACTGTTTCCAGGGATGTCTCAGGCTCAACATTCCTGGCCTGCCTTCCACCAGACCAACCATGTTCCTGTGGTTATGGGCTGGGTGCTGACAGCATCAATTAAGCACCGTAGGGAAGTGCCCTGCATATGACAGCTACTGGGATGGGATGCATTGCTGCACTTGGCACCAGGTGACCTGGCCCCATCAAATCGATCATGGAGGCTGGGAGGATGCACCTCACAGACCTCCAACCACAGGGCTGAGGCTATATTCCCATGCGTTGCTTCCAGGCAACAGCTGAGTATGGTGGCGATACTAAGGCAGACCCATACCCTGGAGTCCTTTGATAGCCAACTTTAGCTCCAGGACTCTGTGCGTCCCTGCCGAGATTACACTCCACGGCAATTGAGGACACTTGCACTCAATTTTCATTTTCTCTTGACAGCGCTCAGGGTGAACTTGCATTGTGGTCTCATGGTTCTCCCAGACTTTCCCAACCTCTCATGCAGGAGTCTCCTCTAAAAAAATCCCTGCACATTTTACTGCCATCTTGGTGTCTGCTTCTCTGAGGACCAGGACTAACACATCCATGAGAATTCCCTTGGTCATGGCCATCAGAGCTCCACTGGAGCATCAGGAAAGGCAACTTTCAGTTTGCATAAACAAAGGATTCATGAAATCCTCTTGCCACGAGCAAGAGGAAATAATATTTCAATGGCCAGGAGAGGGTTACAGGAGTTCAGCTGAGAATTTCTCTTACTGCAGGAAAGATTTGGTATTGCTTCTCTTTTCCCAAGTTTAAATTTCTCAGTTATTTCATTGACAACTTCTTCCTACCCCAGCTGCCCCCAAGACACACACACACACCACTCCCATACCCACTTTCTCCAACAACACGGAGCAAACATCAGCAGGGCCATCGGCCACTGGGTATGAAATATTTGGAAATAACTTTTAATATCAGCTTTGACAAAGCAACAATAATAATTGGGAAGGAATGCTTGTGAATTCTACACAGTGAAACTTTGATAATTTGATTAATTAGTCCTACAGCCAGGCAGATTCTGTGACGAGCCTGGATTCTAGAATGTGTTTAGAGAAGTTTGATTGTAGTGCTTTCTGAGTTCCAGCTACAAGTTATGCCCTGCCTCAACCACTTAGTACTGTTAAAGCTACTTTGAAAGAGAATTCAATTTTTTGAGCCCTTGGTTTGAAATAGTTACTAATTATAGAAAGGGTTCCCCAAGCAGGGGCCGGAAGGGGCACTTTCAGGGCGGGGCCCTCTGTGGGTAGTGGATAGGTGAGCTGGGGAAAGGACTTTAAGGACATGCGCATGGTTTGCCCCTGTGCAGTGTTCATCAGGAATATGTTATAACGTCTATTTTCCAGGTTTAGAGAGAGAAATATCCTGGGAAATGAGAAAGAGAGAGGCAGGTTCAGCGACTAATCCAGACCACACTCTGCCAACATCTCCTGCAGGCAGTCTGCCCCCAAGTGCAGGTCCAGGCCTGAATTTTCTCTATAATCCAGCACCAAGCAGAACACTTGGCACACAAAAGATACCATGAGCATGGGACAGGGGTAAGTCCCATCTTCTCTCCTACCATGGACACTACCTCAGCCCCAGATAATAACAGCTGCCATTTATTGAGTGCTGTGCACTGTGCCAAATGCTTTTCTAAACCAGTTACACTCTCTCGATTCCTAGTTGGTCCCCCATCATGTGGATGTCAGAAAGAGGTGGCAGCAAACAGTCTGTCTGACAATAAGGGCAAAACACACATCCTACGCCAAGCTGCCTCGAGCACACTTGAAAATGCAAGATGGAAGGAAGTTTCTTTCATCTGCCTTCCTCACTCTCAAGGGAGTTGGAGAAGGACATCCCCTTTTGCTAGCCCCAAATGTACTGAGGATAAGGGAGCCACTGCTCCCCAGCCAGGCATCTTGCAGAAACTATTAAAAACCCACTCTAGGCTCTGAGGCCCAGGCCTACCTCCACCTTGTCCCACGGGCAAGGAGGTGGCTCAGATGGGCTGACCAGAGCCAACTGTGTGCATCTCTTCCCAACTCCTCATTAGTACTTTGAAATTAGCCATTGTGGGACCATTTACACCATGGAAATTGGAGAACACTACAGACCAGGACTTCTTTTTTGCTAGAGAGCTGGGTCTGAAACATCTACCAGCACACCACTGTGATAGAGCGAGGAGACATAAAATCTTACCATCCCGAGACAACATTCTCATCAGTGTACGAACATTTTATGCTGCTATGAAAACTAGGAACATGTCAGATGGAGTCGTATGCTGCCTTTGGGAGCCCAATCCTTTCAATCGCCTTGCTTTAACTATTACAGCTGTCATCTCGGAATTTTTCATTTACCGATAGAACCCTAATCTACCTATAAAATACGATTCACATAATGAATCCAGGTATTTCACCCAGTGCTAAAATCCAACAGCAATTAGCCTTTTTGTTTATTTCATATGGGAGTTAGACGAAAAGCTAAATGAACACACAAAAAAAGAGCCAGGCATTGGTCCAAATGTCTGAATGATGTACTAATTAAATTGTCTAACAGCACTGCTATCTCTATACCTACATTTATTACAGTTGGGGAATCAGCCTGGGTCTTCCGAGTCAGCCTCCAGGAGAGCACTTCTTTACAATTAGAGTGCGGGTGAGGCTTTGTAGGGAAGATTTACCTACATATTCAGAAAGAATAGATAAGATTTTGGATGAGACTTGAAAAAGCTTGGTTAATTTTTCTGTTCTCTCTGCTATAATATGACCCTAATCTGGGATAAGAGTTAAAAAGTCTCCTTATTCAAGTCTTCACTAAATAAATATGATGAAACTTGGGGTAGATGCTGAGGGTAACGTAAAATTAATAAGACCTGCTCCAGGTCCTCTGAAAGTCCTCAGATAGCCCTCGTCTGCCAGAGAGGTGGATGTTTATGAGAACAATGTCCTGAAATGTGACACAAGGACTCACGGCTTCCTCGTGGGTGCACAGAGGGATTATTAACACCGCCCGGGGTGGGCGTGGGAGTTTACTGCATGTTCCCCAGAGGAAAGTAGATCTGAGCAAGTTTCTCTCTCATTTCTTTCATCCTACTTTATAGGCTTCCATGAGGAGTTAATGAAATATGTATTGTTGAAGTAGTTTGTTTCCAAAACTCACACTGGTTGTCACAAGGAAAACCTAGAAAGAATAGTAATAACAATAATGGCTAATACGCACTGAGGCTTTCCAGGGGCCAGGGACTGCTCCAAGAGATTTACATAGATTGATTCACTTAATCTTCACAACAACACTAGGATGAGTACAGATGAGCAAAGCAAAGCTTAGCAAGTGATGGAGTTGGCATTTGAATCCAGGGGTCTGGTTCTCCCCATTTTACGTTGTCTCTCTGGGATTACACAGCCAAGTGCAAGCATGTCATCATAGATCTTGCCCTACTTACCATAAATCAGCTCTGTGTATGTATTTTCTTTAAAGAGATTATCTGGTACAGCAATAGATAAATTACAACATCACCCTTGGAGTCCATCTTGCACCCTCCTCCTGGCCACATCACTAACTAGGCTGTGGCCTCAGACAAGCTGCCTCTTCAGTCTCAGCTGCCACTACTGCCTGTCTCAGGCCACTAAGTCCAAGCCCCCCAACAACTCTCAGTCTCCCTGACATCAGGCCCTGCTGGATCTCCAAGTCTCTGCAGGTTCTTTCTACTCCCAACAGAGTCCTTCCTCATCACCATTACCACCCTGCTCCACCCAACCCAAGCTCCTCCTCCTTGGATGGCCCTCCCTCCAGGAAGCCTCCCCTGATCTCTCAGTACAGAGTCAGACCTGGAGGACCCTACACTCTCCCCAGGGTAGCATTTATCGTCTACCACACACTAAGTGTAACTATCTTGCTCACTGGACCTGAATTCAGTTACTAACCAGGGGAGCCTCAGGATCAGCTAGGGAGGTTTTTTTTTAATATTGTTTCCCCAGAGACTGATTCAGAACACCTTAACTGTGGCCTTGAACACTGGATCTTCTCAAGGCTCCCAGGGGATTCTGAGGGGCACCTCTGACTCAGCACAGCCCTGACTATGAAGAACCCTGGATTATTCATTCTTGATGGCTGGGCTTGTGCATTTGCCCAAAGGTATACACCCAGAACCAACACATGCCTGGCAAGGAGCAAGAGTCTGTTAAGTTTCTGTTAGTTGACTTACTGCATCGTGAGTGAAACTGATTACCTCTTTCTCCTCAGTTTTTTCATCTGTAAAATGGTATTGTAACATCCTTCTGGGGTGATTCTTGTGATGTACATACAAGAAAGAAAAGATCAAAGAAAGTGTTGCAGGAAAGGAATTCCACATCCTGGCATTAAAGAACCTCCCCAGTATCTGTTATACTGAAAACTCTGCAATGAGAAACATGTATAAAGTGCGTTCCAGAAAGAAAAGACAATCCCTTGTTGAGGTAATCTGCACGGTCATTGAATACAATATGTTACATTTCAGGGGGAAAAATAAGTTGTTTTATGTTCCTTGAATGATTCAACAGCTCTTTAACATGGTTTGCCCCTGGAAGATTTTATTCCAAGTCCATGAGAGCACAAAACCCTCTGTCTTTGTCCTTCCCTCTTGGCCACCCGTTGTGCTATGACTCAGAGGCCATTCATGGAAGGACAGGCCCACCATCTGTTCATAGGTCTTTCTCACTTTCAGTAGAGTTGCTCTAAATTCACCCAATGCTGCACCTTTGGAGCTAAAACACCACCGTTGGGGTTCCCAGCACTTCAATCATTCCCCCAGAGGAGAAAGAGCTGGCACATTCTCAGGTTCTTCCTCCTTGTCAGGAATCAGGCCCAGCCTGAGAAGCAGAAGCTTTTGCTCTCCCAGGAGAGTCCCGGCCAACCCATTCCAGCCACTTCCTGCCGTTCCTTTCCCACTGGGCTGCTCTGCAGAGGCCAGACCAACCGAAGTGGTCCGACGTGTCTGAGGCTCTCACACATTCTCTTATGGGAGCCCGGCAGGAAGTCTGGAAGACATAATTAAGGAAGCTAAATCCCTGCCCTTTTCAGGGCACTGTCCTAGATGCTTGGCAAGACTGGGAAAGGGCAAGTTCTAGAAAAGAAAAAGAAAATCATGCACTGCCCTGGCCTCCCCCCTGCTCCTTAGGAACTTGGGGCTGAGCTAGAAGCCTGGGCTAGATGTAGGGGTCACTGGTATGTCCTCAGGCATCACCAGCCTGTGACACAAAGTAAGGTCACTGATCTTGTTATCTCTGCGTTACAATGACTCTGCATTGCCATCCTGCAGATTCTAGGATATCATAATTTAACAAGGCTGCCCTAAGCCCCGAGAATTTTCAAGATCCCCAAGGAGAACTGCATGTCTTCCATGTTCTGTCTCCATGTTCGTCTGTTACCTCTGACAGACGACAGTGCTCTAAACCACCGGTGTTCTTCAGCTCCACGGGTTTGTCACAACACCTCTTGGTGACCTCTCCAGCCATCTCAACTCGCCTTGCCCCAGTTCCATCCAAACAGGGACACAATCTCCTCCACTGCTCTCATAAGAGGTAACCCTGGGGCTCACTAGGACAAATCTGCCACAGGGGTCCTGACAAGTTCTCACACATCAGGGATGAGAACAGTCACCCATTGGAATCTCCAGCCCGTCCTCACCTCTGAGGCCGGCGTCCCACTCTCCCCACCCCCAAGAAACACAAAGATTCTCCTTTTCCAATCAAAGCCCATGAGGAGACCCCACACATTG
This sequence comes from Equus quagga, assembly GCF_021613505.1. Classification (NCBI taxonomy): domain Eukaryota; kingdom Metazoa; phylum Chordata; class Mammalia; order Perissodactyla; family Equidae; genus Equus; species Equus quagga. Next base: position 170,988,061 of record NC_060267.1, on the reverse strand, counting down.
CCCCGACAAGCCAGTCACAAGGGGCCAGCCACATTTCATCGAGTGTGAGCCAGTCAAGCTTAAATAGCCTCAGGTATGGGACCCAAAAGATCAGTCTAAAATGAATCCACATTTAGAGAGAGGGCTAGAGCATTTCTCCAAAGATTCAAGGGGAGGCTCCCATGTGTGTTTCATCCAATTTGCACTAATAATTACAGCACTTACCATCTTGGACTGAAGCATCTATAATCAGATTTTTGAAGACTTCATAGTTTCCGTCCGCAGCAATGGGTGCTCCAGGTCAATTCACGGAAAGCAAATTTGAAAATTTGTGTTGGAAGGATTGGCAGGACTGAAGAGGCTGTTGGGAGCCATGACCCAATGTCTTTAGACTCTGCCATCTACCCTCAGCTTTCCATGTATCTGCCTCATCTCCTGCCACTCCCTCCCACCCCACCTCCACCCTGTCCTGCAGCCTCTGGCCTCCCAGGATCAGCAGCCCATGCTGGGCTGGGCACCAACTCACCACTCTGACTATCTCCTATAGAAGAGCCCCTCCTTCCACCCCAACTCCCTCCAGCTGCAGCAGCACAGAGCTGGGGCAGACACAGACGGGAGGAACATTTTTGAAAACACTGCTAGGAAGACAAAATGGAAACCTGCAAATTGAAACTCCAGTTGAATTGTCCCAAAGCTATTAAAACTCATCTCAGGGGCCAGCCCCATGGCCAAGTGAATAAGTTCGTGCACTCCACTTCGGCAGCCCAGGGTTTCACCAGTTCAGATCCTGGGCACGGACATGGCACCGCTCATTAGGCCATGCAGAGGTGGCATCCTACATGCCACAACTAGAAGGACCCACAACTAAAAATACACAACTATGTACCGGGGGCTTTGGGGAGAAAAAGGAAAAATAAAATCTTTTAAAAAAAATCTCAAATTGCTGTAAACTTCATAGTAAAAAGTCCTTATAAATTGGTGTATGTGTCATTTGGTAAATTCAGTGAATTGGTCATTTGATGAAATCTGTAAAACAATCTATAATATTAAAATGTTATCAACAGGGAAAAATGACATATACTAGAATAACATATACATAAATAAGTATAACCTAAGAAAATTTTATATGAAATGCATAAATTTTAGTTATATTCAGAAAAAATATATATCCATTTATTCAACAATATTCCTGGGTACCTTTTATGAGCCAGGCCTTATTCTAGGAACTTGGGAAACAGCAGTGAACAAAGCATTCTTGCCTTTATAGGCTAATAAACACCATCAACGCTGTGGTGTGTTAGGAGATGATAAGTGCGATGGGAAAACCAAGAGGATGGATAGCGGATAAGGGCATCCGAAATGCAGAGGGGGAATGGCAGGTGGGTGGACAACTCAGAAAAACTATATTAATTGAATATTTTCAAGAAAAACATTGAAAATTTTCATTAAATATATTCAACAATTTTACATTCATTAAATATATTTAAGAAAAATAATTCTCAAAAACAGTTTAAAAGACAAAGCAGTAAATGTAGCAAATTCAGCAAATGAACAAAATTCCCAAATGAAGAATGTCTACTCCAAGAATGAACTGAGGGCTCTAGAACAAAACCGCTAGCAACTTCTGATGATGTTTCTCTTACTGAGGACAAAAAACAAGGTCGATTCTGTTCCAGCAGCCAGCTGCACCCATAAACCAGCAGCATCCCCAGGCACTGTGGAAAACTGTCGTAGCACAGTTTCGAGGAGAGTGCTCAGGAAGAGTTGGGGTGGCCCTTAGTATGGACATAACAGGGTGGGTTAACATAACAGGGAGGAGAGGGGGCTGGATGGGAGCTCTTTGAGAGACACGACTACAGCCTGTGCTTCCTCGCATAAGGCCCAACACACAGTAGCTGCTCAATATGAGTTTGTTGAATAAGTGATGAACATTCTGCCTTGTGTCAAATAGGTGCTAGGCAGTATTTGCTAGTGACGATGAGGTGTTCTGTGCAAGGAAGGAGGGAATGGGTATAGCCTACCTGGGGCACAGAGAGAACACTGGCCTGGCTGTGGCGGAAGCAGGTGTGGTGAAAGGTGGGGGAACAAGATTTGGGCAGGTGAGCCTGATTACCAACCAGAAACTAAAGATGAGACAAGAGAAAGGGGTGGGGAGTCTTCATCTGGGGGCTGCAGACCCCTAGACCAGAGTTTATCAAACTTTGATATGCACACAAAACATTTGAGGAATCTCATCAAAATGCAGATTCTGATGCACCAGGTCTAGGTTGGGGCCGAAATTTTGCATTTCCCAAATGCTTCCAGGTGCCGCAGGTGCTGCCAGAACACACCTTGAGCAGTGGGTCCTAAAGAGTCCACAACAGGCGTCAAAGTTCTGTGAACTCGCTAAAATTATTTGCAAAATGTTGTATTCTGTACTCATGTGATTTTTCTGTAGCAAGACTATAGTTTTCATTAGGCTCTCAAACGGGCCTGTTTTGGGTTGAATTGTGTGACCCCCCCACCCAAAAGATATGTTATAGTCCTAACCCCCAGTACCCGAGAGTGTGACCTTATCTGAAAATAGGGTCTTTGCAGGTGTTGTCAGGTTAAGACCAAGTCATTAGGGTGGGCTCTGATCTAATATGACTGATGTCCTTATAAGAAGAGAGAAATTTGGACACACACACAGGAAGAATGCCGTGTGGCAACAAAGGTAGAGACTGATGCAGCTGCAAGCCGAGGAGTGCCAAGGATTGCTGGCAAACACTAGAAGCTGGGAAGAGGCAAGGAAGAATTCTCCCCAACAAGTTTCAGAGGGAGCATGGCCTTACCAACATCTTGATCTCTGACTTCTAGGTTGCAGAACTGTAAGCCAGTAAATTTCTGTTGTTTTAAGCCACGCAATTATTTTTGGTACTTTGTTATGACAGCCTGAGGAAACTAAAACAGGTCTAAGATACAAGGACCCAGATACACACACACAGTTAAGAATTATCATAAAGATACAAGAAGTCATTGACGATTTTGAGACTAGGGTTTGCAGCCACAACTGGCAACTTACAACTGCTCCACCTCCCGCTTGCATTTGCTTCCTTTCTTAATCCCTAAAAATGGCTTCTTTCCTAACCAGATCTTTCTCTGGGATCTGCAGCTTTTCCTTCTGCTTCAGCCTGTAGGAAGACACACATTCTTTCTGGACTTCTAGGCCCAAAGAGCCTACTATTCTCTTCTTAGCATAGAAGGTGGAGAAGCTGAAGCTTTTGACTTTTCTTCCTCCTTCAGGTCCCACCTCTGCCATAGCTTGTTTTCACCTTGGTCCAGAAAGTCTGGTTCCTCTTCTTGATTCTTGTCCTTCCTTGGCTGTGAGGAGAGAGGCAGCCTTCCCCCTTTTGATAGATGGATTTAAAATCTGGAGGCATTCTGCCCCATGCCTCACCTGGACACTCAGGCTCTTGGGATTCCAGGCCAAGATTCAGACAACTTGCTGTGCTTCCGGGGATTGCTTCTGCCTCCAGGGTACTTTCTGTCCTCCACGGTATCTTGGCTCTTAGGAACTCTGTTCCCCTCACCTGTAATTACGGTGGCCCCTGCTACCATTACCTTTTCATCTTCTGCTGAGGTGGAAGAGAAAGCAGAAGGAGAACTAGCATTTACTCAGTATCTAGTACGTAGTTTCAAATGCATTTTCCCTCTTAACCCTCACATTCACATTTACACATCCAAAGTGAGAATGGGTATCATCACACCATTGATCTCATCTTCAAATTAGGACACCAAGTCCCAGGGCTCACAGGGGACAGAACCAAGATTCCAGTCCAGCTCTGTCTGCTCCAAAGCCCATGCTCTCCCCACACTCTGAGCTGCCTGTCTGAGGCCGAGCTAAACAGTTAAATCAGGGAAACAGATAAAACCAGGCAGGCTCAATTCTGTTGTTCCAAAATGTTGTCTTTAAGACAAATATTTCGGTGTCATGTAAACACAGGCACCATCTGTCTGTGTGCTGTCTGATTCACTTACTCTATCTGATGCAAAAATAACCACCATCAGCTGTTCACCAGACAAGACTCCCAGAGCAGCACTTCTCCACTGGTTGTTATGGACACAGTCATAGCTTTAGCTTTTCCACAATAATCCCCAACTCTGAATTTGCAACACCCCGGGGTATTTCCAGCCACTGTAAGGGATTTTGAAAGATTCTTAAAATTTCTCAAAACCAAATTAGTGTCAATGTCCTATAAGACATAAAGAGGCTCTGCAGCCGACTTTTCAAAAGGCAGGGAGAAGGCCATATGGGGGAGGCCGGCCACGGTGGAGCTGTGTCATGAGCACAAAGAGGAGGGTGGCTTTGTCCCCCATTTCTCCCCTTTCCCCCAAGAAACAGATGAATATGCCATTCTGGTTTGTAAATAGGCATGAAGACCATCTTCCTGGCTCTATGCTTTTGTTTTTACTAAACTAGTTCTGTCAGTGGGTCACTTCTCTGACTAGCATATGCTGGTAGAGAACAGAAGTCTGCCTATTTCTGTGATGTTTACAAAACCCACTCTCCTAAGTTTTGGTCTGTGAATCAGACATTACCGGGTGTTTGAGCAAACTAAGGTAATTTATACTGCAGAGCTTGAAATTAAATTTCAGATAACCCTGTTCCTTTCAGGCACCCTTCCTGGCCACTTCAACCCACACAGAGACCTGAATCTCTCCAGATTCAAATTTCTCTCTCTCCACTCTCATCCTCAACATTTTTCCCTCATCGCTACCTTCCTTCCAAATTGCCCCCAGGAATTTCACGTTTAAACATGGTACTTTTCTTTCTCTTGTGAAGGTCAGTAGCACTCAAACTTGACCACGTGTCAGAATCAACCGGAGAGCTTGTAAAACACAGATTGCTGGGCCTCATCCCAGAAGTCCTGATTCAGCAGGTGTGGCACAGGGAGAAGTTGTATTTCTAACAAGTTCCCGAGTGATGCTGACGCTGCTCACCTGGGGACCACACTTTGGGAACCACAGGTGTAGATTACACTTCTCTCCAGCCGTTATTTTCAAACTTGTCCCCAGGTCTACCTTTGCACATCAGCTGATCAGAAAAGAGTATCCACCCAGTTAGCTGCCCAAAGGATGCTTGAAAACAGCATCCAGAAATCACTTCTGCTCTGGAAGCCAGTTATGGTTTTTAACTACAATCATTTCCCCCTCCAATTCGTTTGGGAGGCAGGATAAGTTAGTCTAACTGGTTCACAGCTGGCTCTACCTGTCACTATTTGTGTGACCTTGGGCCATGTTATTTAGCCTCTCTGAGCTTGGTTTCATCATCTGTAAAACTATGGATGATAATGCTTACTTCTTAGGGTTGCACAAGCACTAATGGAGATAATGCGTGTAAAGTACTAACCAGTCTCTGGGCATATAAAAATACTCCATACTTGTTAGTTATTTCTCATTTGTTCCACACACCTTGAGCAAGCCTCTGCAGTATTTCAGGCACCCTGCCAGGCACTGGAATGAGAGATGAACCCGCACAACAGGAGAAGGGAAGGACAGAAAACAAACACATGCTACCAGGTTTTTGCCAGGGATGAGCTCTTGAAGGTCTCTGATAAATCAAGAGTAATTGCTCTTGGAAATAAACATAAAATGGGGACTGCATTCCGGGGGCACATAAATCCACAAACATTGTAGAACAATGCACTCTAACGCGCCTTTTTATTTTCTTAGCATTAACTCTAATACTTTGCAGAGGGCTTGTTCTTCCTTTAATAGCGTCTCGTGGTGGTTGCTGGGCCTTCCTCGTAGTATTCTATCACCTCTAACTCCTGTTCCAAAGTTATTGATCTTTCCGGTGTGTTTTTCATCACTTGTACGAACATCACCTAATGAATGCTTGGATGACTTTGCTAAATTATAGCAACTGGATGTTAAAATAACAGGACAACAGCCATCAAAAATCACTCACAGAAGTTCAGGTGCCTGTACACAACAGAAGGATCGCAAAATGCTGACACAGGAGATCAGCTAAGGTGGCGCCGCCACTCGGTAGCAGCAAAAACACGTTTTAGTTCACAATCCCTGGGTCCTCCAGTGGCGAGGGGTACTTTGGTTTGGATTGTTGCTGCTTTTCCTTTGGGGGGAGTTGCATTACTTTACATTTTGTGCACAAAGTGAAAGTTAGTGTTTCACCGTTCAAAATCCATCACTCAGATTCCCATGAAATGTGTGTGCCCGTAATCATGATTGTCTGACGGAGATGGTGGGAGGGGCTGAGATCACTGGTGATCTGCTCCCGACAGGAGCCATTCCATCCTCCTTTCTGCAGCTGCTCTTTCCTGAACAGGTGCGCCCTCATCAGCCAAGCACCCTTCCCACCAAAATAAAAGCAGGAATCCCAGGAGATACATTTGTCACGAGCTGCAATCTGGGCCCAACATCTAGCCTCTGCTAGTTGAGACAGTCCATCCCACAGACATTCATGGCAATTAGAGAGAAATGGATATCTTTCAAACACTTTACTGTAATAAAAGCATTAAAAGTCAACACTTTTCTGCTTCAAATATAGCCAGTGTGACTTTTCAAAAGGATGGAATCTCTGGTTATATTTGGCTGTAAGTTTAGGATTATGATTCAGAATATTATTAATTGTTTAGTAACTAAAATTAGAATAAATCAGGCAGGACTGTGGAAGTTACATTTTTGGGAAGTTAGCATCTGCCTCCCCACTGCTGTTTTATATTTTTCTTTAGTAGCAGTGCTTCAGAGAGAAGGGAAATCCTCCCTAACACTATTTAATCCAAGCATACATAAGCTGTAGGGAAAGGAAAGGTACTTATTAAGAGTCCTGTTGTGAAGACGTCTAGTATAGATCTAACACTGTGTGATTCCTGACATCCAAGACTTCGGGGAATCTCTGATGTCCAATTAAAGATACTCAACAAGAGTGTGGGGCAGGAAAATTATTGAGCCATTAGTCCATGGCTTGTTCTCATTGTATTTTTTCTTTCTCATTCCACAAAGAAGGCCGTTTTTATGCTCCCATCTCAGGGACATTCGTGTTACAGGGCAGAAAGCTGAAGTCCACAGAAAGGGCCCTCCTCCCAGCTTCTGTTGGGAGCCAAAACTCTTGGAAGAGCTTCTGCTAGTCCTCCCAGGGGGTGAGGGTAAAGAAACTGCTGCCCTGGGGGTGGCAAGAGGAATGTCCAACCAGAGCACCCACTAGCAGTGGGAGCAGGGACTGGGCACTCCCTGAGCACGCTCTCCAAAAGCCGTATCTTTTCAAGCTTTTTCTTTAGGGTAATATGTTAACATGATTGCTATTAAGAAAGTGGTGAAAAGATGTTGCAGGAATCTTGTGAAATATGCGATGAAAACGTTAATGGTGAGGCCCAGGGAGACAGCCGTCTCAGGGAGGAGCCCTTCCAGTTTGTAGGGTCACCTACCCTGCAGACCTTGGCGGCAGGGGCCTCCACTGGACATTGGAGGGCTGTGGAGGGCCTCCGCCGCTGCACCTGGGGCTAGAATCCAGCCTTGCCTCCAGGCAGAGCTGACAGAGGTTGGCCAGGACTCAGGTGTTCCTGTGCAGAGCACTCTCAACTGCATGCGGCATGGGGACCCTGAGACACCTGCTTTCGAGGAGCCACGAGGGCTTGAGCAATGAGCATCTCTGGAGCAATCAGAGCACTGATGATGACAGCTCCCCCTCGTACCTTCTGGACCAGGCAAGACCCCTCCACTTTGAACCCTGGCAGTCTGGCAGAAACGCCTACACATTTCACAACTACCTTCTTATGAAGCATCACATATGACTAACCCTATCTTTCTTAAGAGGCATTGGGGCCCTTATTACAGAATCTTAATATATCAAAAGTGGTAAGGCTAATTAACCATAGACAAAAGGCAAAAGGCAAGAACAGTTTACAGCTGTCAGAGGTATCAAGTGGTGGTAATGAACTCTATCTCTAGGATAAACTATATCATAGTTTATATCTAAACTATATTATGAAATGATTAATTTGAGAACATTTGATGGTTACTCACTCCTCAAGCATTGCCAGGATCTCACTATGTGCTAAGTACCATACAAAATGTGAATCCTAAAAGTATGAAGAAAAATTTTGTTCCAGCCCACAAGGAGCTTCCATCTGGGAGTCAGATGAAAATTCAGCAGAACCTAGAATATGCTTTATAGAGGTATGCATTTATTTCCACGAGGGCCTAATTAGGAGCAGAATGGCCAAAGGTGGACCAATTCACTGACTTTGGGGGGCTATAAGTGAATTCCTGGGTTTTATTCAAATAATAATGGAAATAATATACTTTCCCCTCTTGTTTTAGTTTCAGCCTTTTCAGAATTTTCTCAGCAAAATGAGTCTTTCTCTAGATTAAGAGTTCATTGGTCTTTGAATAGATTCAAGGAATCAGTGAAGTCAGGGAGAGACTTGTCATATTTGAGCTCCTTCCAAATAGTTTGAAAATTGTTTCTGTGGAAAATAATTTTTGCCAAATTTTGGTCTTAAGGAATTGTTTCATACTGCACAAGGTAGAGTGGCATGGGATATCACTATGCTTCGTCAGGGAGCAAACAGTCATCACCATCAAAGTGCTTTCCTGTTGATCTGTATTTTAGATTTAGGCTTCCATTATGATTCTGAGCATCAGTCCTTAGTACATGGCCTGGCTTAGGTTGGAAAACATCAAAGAAAATAAAGTAGAACAAAGTGTGTTTCCTTGGGTTTCATCCCAAATGCGATGGACACCAAAAACATGATCCCTCTTATGTAGCAAGTTTCTTGCTCAGTGAAAGCATAAAGCCAGCAAAATCAAAGAACAACTGGCATCTGTCTATTGTGTGAATGCCCAGTTCAGAATGGATCATTTTTATGAGAAAATAGGTCAACCCAAAAAACTAGAGAAATTCACACCAACTCAACAGCCTGGACTTAGAGCATCCTGCAACAATGCTTATCACATGGCCAAGCAAAAGAAGCCTTGCAACTGGGCACCCCTTGGAGCCATTTGACCTAAAGCAGTCAAGTGGGTCTATAGTCTGAGAAGAGAGAAAACCCTGAAGCAGTGCCTCTGTCAAAAAGTGTTACCCTATTAGAGGCACCAACTTGTCTTCTGTTTGAAGAAGGTCTCAGGGGAATCTAAGCCAGACGAGTTCCCTTCAGCATACAACTGAATAAGTGCATTGACAGTTCTCAGTGTGGCCAGTTCCCAGTTTTCCTGTCGCATACATGCAGATGCCCACTTGGTAAGCCCCCTTAGGAAGCATCAGATGCTCAGGACAGCTTTGAAATAATGAAAAGTTTCTTTGCCAAGCAAAACCCTGGGAGAAAAATGTAGGTGCCACGGGTACAGGAGGAGCACATTGCTGTTCCATGAAGCCTCCACGTTGCTGAAAAAGAAACTCCACATATCATACTGACTGGTTTTCTACATCCACGTGATGTGGACAACAATTCTAAAATAAGTTATGTCCACTTCAACTTTACAGAGTCAGGACCTTGAATCATGCCTTATCAATAGGATTTGTCAGGCAATAAATGCTCAAGTTCACTGGCTTTCTAAAGCACAAGTTTTGAAGCAACTGATTAACTACAGGCAGAATGCTTTACCTTTCTTAAGTGACCAGCAAAGCCCATTCTCAGATTGATTTGACAAAGAGGAATTCACTCATGACTTGAGTGACTTGATTGACATCTTTGGCCATTGGAATGAGCCATAACTCTTGATGAAAGGTCCAGCAGATCCCATTATGGATGCTGCTGAAAAAATTTAAAGTCTCTTGACCAGGCTACCATTGTGGAAGAGGTGTTGAGAGAAAGACAGCTATGTGATCCTTGCATTGTTGGAGAAAGGGCATCTGCAGGCCAGAGCCAAGAGTGAAAAGGCTTTGCTGGCTCTTGTGCATGTAAATGGGCAAAGAAACAGCTGAAGAATACTTCTGTTGGATGACCTTAAAATTGAAATGTATGGTCCTGACTCTTTCCTAAATGACAAAGACAACATTTATGATTCAGACATTGACAAAGTTGACTTCATTGAATTGGAGACAAAGAAAATAATGTTACATGAATTCAATTCAAAGTGTTTTAGAGAATTCTGTATTCCTTGACACAAGCCTAACCTCATTTTTCAGAATAACCTGTGAAACTCTAACTCTTTTGCTAGCAAATATTAGCGTAAGTTAGAATTTGCTATCCTTATTACCACCAAAATGAAAAGTCCAAACTGATTGGATGTGAAAGATATTTGCATTATCATGTCCAAAAAACCCAATCTAGGGGCTGGCCCAGTGGTGTAGTGGTTAAGTTCGCACACTCTCTTTGGCGGCCTGGGGTCCACAGGTTCAGATATCGGGCACAGACTTACACACCATTCATCAAGCCATGCTGTGGTGGCATCCCATATACAAAATAGAGGAAATCACCACAGACGTTAGCTCAGGGACAATCTTCTTCAAGCAAAAGGAGGAAGATTGGTAATGGATATTAGCTCAGGGCCAACCTTCCTCACAAAAAAAAAAAAAAAAACCCACTCTATAATTTATATCTCTTGTTCTAACCAAACAACAGCAACCTTCTTGTGAAAGTTAGTTTTGAAGTAATTACATTTTACTTTTATTTGCACATTTTGACTTACTAAGGTTTTTCAGGAAGTAGCTATTAATTTTTGCTTGAAAAAATGCAATTAAGAGGATCATAAGTCTTTTTTAAATACTGTTTTAACATTCTAACTGAGTGAAAGATGTGTTTGCAATGCAGCAAAATAAATTATATGCAGAAAATGTGTTTATGTGCATTTTTATGGAGAAGGCAACTATAGCTTTCATCAGATTCTTCAAGACTACCCATCCTTTCACACATACCTCTAAAAAGGATTAAGAATCACTGACCTAGTTAAGTGTGTATTTTCTAGTGGGTTATGAATTAGCAGAAAGAGCAGGCCCAAATTCATGTTTGGTGGCTTGTCACAATAAAGCGGACATTTTTTATCAACAGTCCATGGACCTGGGTTAAAACAAAGTTCTTGTTCTTTTCTTTCCCCTCATGGTCTTCAAAGACCATGTCTGCATCTTTGAGGTACAAGGCAAAACTAGCAGTTCTGACCCTGAAAAGCATGGGATACTTATTAGGTATCTTATCATAGCAGAATGTATTTAAAATAATTAACCCTGGGACCAAACATTACAGCATCATAATATATTGCCTTTCAGTTCTCCAGAAGGCTTATAGCTGAATACGGAAAAAAGAAACACTTGAAGAAAACAAAAACAGATGAAAGCAAACACAGAGAAGACATCACTCAGGACCAAGTATGGGTATATATGGACTAGGGGCGTGCTGTATATCTGTGTGTGTCTGTGTGTGCACTTACGTATTTGTACGAGCATGCGAAATGAGCAAACAGCAGTGATTTCTTCCAGCTAAATGCATATCTTTGAAAGTGGAGAGTCAGCCCTGTTGATGCTAATGGAGTGGAACATAAATATTGGCAAGCTAGTTGTCGAATAGAGGTTTTTAAAGGTTGGAATTTTTCAAGGAAAATGTTAACTGCAGTTAAACAGCCAAAGTGGTCTTAACCTGATCTCAGAGTCTAGAATTCCACTTGAAGTTCTAAATACCCAGGACTCTTATGCTAAATTTAGCCTTCCCAGCTCTGCCACTGGCATTTGGGAACGTTTGGTCCATAGCGATAAATCACCACATTTGCTGAATACAGGGTTAGAAGGGGCCTCGCAGACATAACCAATTAACATATCAGCCTCTCGAGCAGCCCAGGCGCGGAAGTGAGGGTGTGGACAATAATGAACTGTTTTGCCACATTTCAAATAGCACGTGCACTCGCCCCTCACCTGACCTCCCACCCTCCCTCCCCCTACACACACCCAGTGGACCCTGGCTTCTCACTTTTCCAGATCACACCCATCCCAAGAATCAGCTTAATTTCTACCTTCCTGAGTCTTTCTCCTCCCACTCCCCATAACCACATGGATCTTGACCTCTAAATTCCTCCATCTCCTTCACTCACTAGTTAGCCCCACTTGCCATCTTTCCTATAACAACAGCCAACACTTGAATTATTACTATGTGCGGACACTATGCCAAATGCTTTACAGGAATGACCTCATTCAATCCTCACAGCAACCCTATGGTGTAGGTTTTATTATCATTCACAGAAGAAAAATGTTCATATGAGGAAACTAAGGCTTAGAGAGGTAAAGTAACTTTCCCAGGGTCCACGACTAACAAACAGCGCTCCAGGCAATCAACCAGGTTGTCTGGCTCAAAAACCCACCTTCTTAATGGCAAAATGCACAGCCACTGATGTCCAATGTATGCATACTGTCTACCCAGCTGGATGGTAAGCTCTTCAGGGCACCTGTATAATATTTCCTTCATGTGACCCTCAGCGCTGGCATTATGCTATACCCATAATCGATCAATGCTTATTGAGGGGGTAAATGAATTAATAAGTGAATAAAAATCAATGCACCAGCTGCAAGACTCAAGAAAAATTAATTGATTTGGACCTCCAAATAGCATGCAGAATCAGGAAAAAATTTCCTGCTACTACATTTGGCAGTAGAAAGCAGATAAATTGCTGACTCGCTGCCCTTGTGCTCAGCCCAGAGGTGGAGCTGGAAATAGGTCTCTGTGAACAACCAGGATGTCTCTCAGTTTTGTCCCTGGCAGCCCTCCAACTCCCCAAGTCTATCCTGATCCTCAGAATCCACAACGTTCACTGGGAGAGAGAGGAAGACAACAGGCGTGTAACCAGTGCCTAGGCCAATTCTTCCCTAGACCCAACACCCCCTACATGCACACACTCACAAATACACACACACAGAAGGATGATTCCAGTTAGTTCACTTCAATAAATGTTCATTGATTATCTAGCCCAGAAATTCCCAAACCTGGCTGCTCATCACAATCATCTGTGAGATTTGAAAAATTGCCGAGGTCTGGGCCCCACCCCAAACCAATTGACTCAGAGCCCAGGCACTGGGATGTATTTGCAACCACCCGTCTGATTCTAATGTGCAGTTGGGGTAAAGAACTATTAAAATCCATGCCACGCACTGTGTGCCAGGAGCTGAGTCACAGAGACGTAGGTGTGGAAAGGGAAGTTTGCAGAATAGTAAGAGAGCCACAAAAGCAATTGTAGAAAAACATCATGAAAAAGTAACTGTAATAATTACAGCACGAGGTGCTCAGACAGCCACAACCACAGGCCACCATGGGAGCTCAGAGGAGGGGTACCTACCGTCACGGGAAGTTCTTGGGAGGCAGGAGCAGGGGAGGAAGATGAATGAGGGAGATGTGTTTTACTTAATGAAATGCTGGGTTGGGCAGAGGGCTCAGGACGAAGCTTATGCTTTCCTAGAGCAGAAGGTTAGACTTCCATAACCTCTGATGACCTCCTCTGCACATTCCCAAATGCCCCCAATCCCTGGTGGCAGCTGTGACTTCCTCTCAGATGCTCCTGAGTCCCTCCGAACCCCTTTGAATCTCATAAGCAGAATGGAAATAGCACTTATTAAATATTGGTCCTTGGGATTTAACATCAGATTAAAAACTTTTTAGAACTTTTAATCAGCAGTCAATGAAGATTGAGAGATTTTTGCTCTAAATTTGTCCATCTGTAAAATAAGAATGATCCATACTTTGGCATGGATTGTGAAGATTCATGTATTCATTCAGTAAACATTTATGGACATGGTGCTAGGTAGAGAGATACAATGATGAACAATCACAGACCCAGACCCCGTTCTCATGGACCTCACAGAATAGTAATGGAGATGGACACTGAGAAGATAATCACACAAATTTGTGGGTAATTATCAACAGAGATGAGTCCTGTGAAGGAAACATGTCCCCTAAATGCCATGACAACATCACCTAGAGGAACCTGGCCTAATCTAGGGAGTCAGGGAAGGCATCTTTGAAAAAGTAACACTTAGGCTGAGATCTGAAAGATGTCTAAGAGCAAACTAGATGAAGAAGCAAGAGAAACCAGGCAAGGGAAAGGGAAGCCTGGGCAAAGGCCCTGTGGCAGAAGTGAACCCAGTGCAGAGATTAACCAAAAGCATGCCAGTGTGGCTGGAACACAGAGAACAAGAGGGAGAGCGTGCAACACACACTGCAAAGGGAGTCGGGGCCCTGCCGGCCACATCGTTATCCCAAGAGCAAGGAGAGGGAACAGGAGGCTTTCAGCCTGAGGCAGGATCAGATATGAATTTTAAGAAGCCCCTCTGGCTGCTGCTTGGAGAATGGATGGGAGGGATGAGTGGATTTGGATGGACCAGTTGGGCTGATACTGAAGTAGTCACAGACCAGAAATGACCAAGCGTGGTTTTGAATATACAGAATTTGAGGTGCCAGGTGTAAAAGAGAATTGAATTCAAGATAGCATGTGGCACATAAATGTCCACCACTTAATTCATGTCATATGGATATGTGGGTATGTAGAAACATGGCTACTACCTGGAAGAGGAAGACTAAATAGATCCCTTTTGACACTTTAACCTAAATCACAGTGCCAGTTCCACCTTCCTCAGACTATGATTTTGAGCAAGGCCATCCATTAGCACAGGGAGGTGGAGCCAAGAGCCCTGGAAGCCCCTTCAGAGTGCCCTTGGTAAGCAGGAGATTGACCCCTGTAAAGAAACCAAGGAACCAAGCCACATTTCTCACCCTGGGAGAGCTGCAGAGATGCTGTCCTCCGGCCCAAGAGGAAGGGATTTACTTCTGTGTGGCTGGACTTATCATTCCAAACCTACCAAGGAATAACAAATTTCAGACTCAGAAAGCTGGTCTTGACTGAAGGATACAAGGAAGTTAGAGGCCACCATCCTTGGTCTAGAGGGATTTTGGTTGGAAAGTTAATTAATGAGCGTTCCTAAGATCATAACTACGCAAGCCACATGCAACCAGACAGCCATGTCCCAGAAGGAGCATCCAGCAACCATTTCCCCCACAAACTGGCCCGTCTTTTTATAATGAACTTTACCTTCTTGGAAAGGTGATTCCATAAGGTTGTGGATCGAGGCACCCACTCCCCACGGGGGGTTCACGCACAGGAGCTGTCAGCAGAGGAAGATAGAGAGCCCAGAGGCTCCTGATACAGTCACCATGGCAACCAACCCAGATCTAGTCCATTTTATTTACAGACAAAAAACCCAGTTCAGTGAACACTGTGGGGAAGTAGGAGCGGCTTAGATTAACCAGGCTATCTTCTGGCCCCAAGCAATCTCTAGGATAAGACCTTGCATTAGGCAAAGGTCTTCACTGTGACAAAGCAGAGGATTTGTTAAGCTCTTTGGATCTCACTGGGCCCATTTAACTTCTAGTGTGGGATAAAAAATTACTCTTCTCCAGGCAGGAGGCCTGAAGTTTCACATGAACTCAGTTTGAAGTGGTAATGGTCACACCACAATAAACAACCATCCAGAGCCATTTTCTTCCTCATGAGCCGGGATGTCAGAGACTGTGCAATCAGCCCCTTCTGGTATCTGACCAGGTAAGAAAAAGGATCACATTTTATAAATGGAAATATGTCTCGGAATTGGCTTGAGCTTTAACATGTAATTCACATGTATGGTTTCCCTTTTTTGCCCCGGTAATGAGAACAAACACTGCCTCTGAGACTGAACTAAAGGAAGCAGCAAGAGTCTTTTCAAGTAATCATACGACTCATTCATTCATTCATTCATTCAATGTTTATTGAAAACCTACTCTGTGCCATGGGGCTACAGAGAAGACTAAGCAAGGACTCTGAATAAAAGAGAAAAACTTTATTAAAAATAAATAAAGATTTAAATGTGTTAGAACTGTGTAAGGTAAAGTAAACTGCAGTGGCTCAAACAAAACAGAAGCTAAATCTTGATCACACGATAGTCCAGGACAGATGGTCCTCCGCTATACTTACAAGAGAGTCCACCATCTTCAATACGTAGTTTCATGGGCCAGACCTGGAAGTGGCCCACATCACTTCCACTCACATCCATTGGAAAGAACTTAACCACAGGGCCACACTTACTCCTAAGGAAGCTGGGAAATGCAGTGCACCTGGGCACCCATACTCTGTGCTACAGTCCTATTGCTGAAGAAGAGAAAAAGAGCCAGATTTAGAGAAAAACTAGCTATGTCTGACAATAACACAGTTTTCTAGAAACAGAGAAGAGAAACTGGGAATTATCTATCATACTCAAAGATATTTCAAATACCTACAAAAGAAATATTTAACTTGTAATTCAATAAATGCTAGTTATAACAACAATGAAGTATCTTTTCCCCCAATTAAATGGCCAAGAAAAAAAAAAGTGATTATTGTTGGCAAGCGTCCAAAAGAAAGAGGCTCTTAGAACTGTGGAAAGCACAAATTAGCAGGATCTTTCTGTGGACAGTTTGGAAATACGCATGTAGAAGATTTTTCAAAAGTCACAACAATAAGGGAAATCTGGTGTGTAACACTGTAACCTTCTTCGCTTATCTATATTTTAACCCGCTTCTGGCCCCTGACTTCCATTCAGTAGGCGCAAACTGTGAACTCAAGGTACCAGTGACTTCCAGTTTAAAACTCAACTCTTTGGGGGTAAAAATTCATCAAATTCAGGATTTCCCCTCTACAGGTGGCCTCTATAAACTGACATAGATTCTCACCTGAAGCCTCCAGAAGGAGCACAGCCCTGCCAATACCTTGATTTTGGACTTCTGACATCTGGAACTCCAAGAGAATACATCTGTGTTGTTTTAAGGCACCAAGTTTGTGGTAATTTGTTACAGCAGCATTAGGAAACTATGGCCGTCCCCTTTGCTCTGCAGAGCCGTCTCATCCAGGACATTGATCTTGGGGGACAGACTGATCTGCTATAGGAATTCGGAGCCAGGAGTAAGCAGTCGGGGAGACACTCGCAGGCAGAGCCTGAGCCAGACCAGTCAGTCCTGAATTTGATGAGTTGGGTACAGACACTCAGACCACAAGGGGTAACCGCATAACCAAGGCAGGAAAGCAGGAGTGAGGGGATTTACGGGTTATGGCAGGTAAAGACAACCGGCCAGACCACAGCAGTGGCTCAAAGGGGTTCAATAGATCTGATGAAGAAAGCTGGCACCTCCAAGGTATTCCTAATGCTTTGAGATTGGTGTCAGGACAAGCAGGAGCCCTGCCACCTGCTGACGGCCTGTGCCAGAGGCAGAATACTGGGTGGGAAGTCTCAGGGCACTGACTTTAGGAAATCACAGCCACCTGAGTAACCATGAACATGCCAGGTGTGAGCATTGCGGTTCCTTGGAGAGAAGCCCCAGTCCTCCCACACTTTGCCCCTCTCAACCGAATAAGTCACACAATCTCCTGGGCTTCCTGGGTTTAAAAAAAAAAAAAAAAAAAACGGAGTCCATAGATGCCTAAGGACAAACAGCAGGGCCAGGTGATCTCCTGAGGTTCCTGGAAGCCTTTGGAGGCTGCAGTTCTTTACTGGAAATAGATGTAATTGGTTTGGATGCACAACAACGCTTGGCCACAGCCTGGAGAGCTCAGCTCCATCTCTTAGGCAGGAATGTCTGCAAAAGCTGATATTGATGATGGGTAATGGGGGAAAGCAGTATTTTAGGAAGTCTTATCTGTTAGTAAACAAGAGAGGAGAGACTGAAGACATGAAGAGTATGGAGGATGGCACTGACTGGAGGGAGTATGTGCAATAAGTGGCTGGGACAGGAAGCAGAAGCAATGTCACCCAAGTCTCCAAAAGCTAGTTGTAAGGATTTATTCAAAAGGCTGGACTTCGGCCTCTTAACATCCCCTAGTAGGGTGCCTTGATCACAAAGCTTACTGAGATCAAGAACTAGACTACAAATTTCTCATTCTTGTCTTGCATTTAACTGTACACATTAAACAGATAAATATAGCACATATTAGTGGCATAATCATTGACTGACATATTTAAGAAACCAATTCTTCCAATGCATTTCTGAGACATCTCTGCCATTGACTACAGCAGAACCTGCCCCTTGGCACTTTGGTGAGAAGGACTGGAGTCAGAGCAGGCTGAGTCAGAGATCTAGATGTGCCCAACAGAGACTGAGGAACCAGAAAGCAGAACAGGGAGCAAGTCAGAACGGTGGGTGGTCAGGCAGAAGAAGCAATATAAAGCGCAGGGCAACAAGATCATAAAGAGAATTTCTGACCTAACCTGAGGATTCTTAGATGCTTCCTTTTGGGGGTGGAACAAGCCCAGGGTATGAGCAGCATAGGGTCCGCAGATAAAACTAGGTAAGTGTCTGCACCTAAGGAAGGGGTCATGAGGCCATGACTGCAGAAGACATTGTCACAGCCTTTTTCCAATTCACTCTATTTTAATCATGGAATCAAGTTCCATCAAGGCTGGAAGACACCTCTGAGGATTCAGAACAGCATGACATCAAAAGCCCCTTTGAGGTACGTCCTACAGGTACTGGTGACTTCTCTGCATTCCAGGCTTTTTTCTCAGCCATGAGAAGGAAACATCAGAAGGATGGAAAAGTATCTCTTCTCTAGTTCCCTCTCATTCTTCTTCTCTTTCTTTCATTTGATAGAAGCAGAGAAAGAAGAAAAACCATGCCACTTAAGTGTGAAAATTCCATGACTCATACTATTCTTCAGTGAAAGTAGCTTTCTTCTCAACTCCTAGAGACATCTTCCCTCCAGTTAGGTGTTTCCAGCAGTAGCTGCTGGCTAGGTATTATTTGAAATTTACATTCTTTGCCACCCACGCAATCTGCACATTTTTAGCTGTTTCTGACATAAACTGCTCCAGAAAGTTTTTTATAAAGCATCTGTATCTCTTGCCATGGAATATTTTATCCCAACATTTAAACATGGATTTTGCAATATAACTGTAAAGTGATCTTCTCACAGGGACACATCCTTGGAGCATAGGAAGAGCAGGGGGATGTCCCGGGGACCAGAAGGCACAGATCCTGGAGCATGCACCAGCTGGGCTCCACCTGTCCCTGAAGGCAGATAGAGAGGTTTGTAAGAAGTGTGGACACGGGTTGAGAAGGGAACCCTGGGGTAAAGTGAAGATGTGGATGAGGCAGCAGCTGTTCTTCTCAGACTCAGCCTGGGAAAGCCATCACTCACTAGGAATCCAGGATTGCGAAAAAGGCAAAGCGTGGGACCCTGGGTAGTGGCTGCAGCACGCGAACATCCACCAGGCCAGACGTTCTCTGCAGGAGGACTCACCAGAAGAGCAAAGGGAGCAGGGCGCTCAGACAAGGTAGGCTCACAGAGGAGGCTGGGAGGGGCTCTCATGGGCTATAAGAGACTGGGCAGCCTTGAAAGAAAATATCCAGAATCCTCCAGGGAAACGCAGATAGCCAGAGTGAGGGTAATAGTTTGGGTAAAGGCAAGGGGTAAGAAAAAAGGCCAAAAGCTTAGAAGAAAGACAAACCTGGGTTTAAGACCCAGCTCCAACACCAACTTGCTAACATCAAGCAGGTCATTTAGCCTCTCTGAGCCAGCGTCCACACCTGTAAGACAGTGCAAAGAGTAAAGGAGGTGATTCACATAAATCAGCGCAGTTCCTGGCACGTAAGTGTTCCGTAAATGTCTGCCAGTTTTGTCCTCATTGCTGTTATCATCACTGTATCTATTGTTATTATTATCATTAGAGAGCAGGACTATATCTCACTCCTGTTCTCGCTCCAGTGCTGAGCACAGAGCCTGGCATACAGAATTCTCTCAGTACACATGTGAAACAACCCAGTGCAGGGCTGGCTTCAGCCACATGCAACCTGTGGAGTCACACAGGGCCCTGTGCTTAGAAGGGCCCCTTGCCTGGTTTAATGCTCTGCTGCAGCCATCTTGAAATTCTCAATAATTTTTAAGCAAGGGGCTCCACATTTTCACGTGCACAGGGCCCCACAAAATACATAGCCAGTCTTGAGTGAGGATAAGGATATAAGGAAGACTTGCGGAGAAAACTAAATCAGGACATGTTTGGGGAGATGAGAAATCTGCAGAGAGGCTATTAAAAATCATGGTGTACCAAGAATTTCCTCTCCAGAACACAAAGGTCTTCAATGGAACCAGCAATTGTTCACATCTTGAGTTTTCATTGGTCTCCGCAACATATTGGAGGGGCATTTACCCAAAATACACATTTTTGGGGGATAAAAAACAACTAACCTGTTGTTGATCAACAATATTTCCAGAATTTACAAGTCTTAACTCTGAGACCAAAATAATAGGGAAGAAAAGCCAAGTCGGTACCAACATTTTCTGTTTGCTGGCTCTTGGTTTGCTTTCTATTATATGGACTAAGAAATGACAAGCATAATACATATACTGTCACAATCACAAGTCAATGTTTTAAAACCATTTTTTCCTCTCAAAACATATGACCCCAAACCTTCACAGCTCATGCAATACCAGACAGCATCCTATGGCATCTCTGAGACCCGCTGCTTTGGTCCACACCATCCTTCCTTGCTGAGGTCAGGAGTGGTAACATCACAAACCAGTCACTTCCAGCTTTACAGTCCTGCCCATCACACTGTCTCCAAAGATCCCACTGGAACAACCATGCTTCACTCTTTACAATGACATGGATGGTTTTTTTAAATGCAGGACCAGTTAATCCCCTTTAGAACAACCCCATTGATTGAATGTATCTGGGATTAGACACCTGGATGTCTGGGTCTCCATATCATTCATCCACTCAACGTGTGGCCCATCCTGTGCCAGGCTCAGAGGATCCAGAAATGAGGGCGACACTATATGTGTTCTCACACAGCTCATGAATCAACTGGAAAACCCACAAGTACACAGGTTCAAGACAAAAGTACAAGACCCTAACCCAGCTCAAGGGTAGGAGACTTCCTGGATAAGGGGACACCCAAGCAGAGTTCTGAAGAATGAGCAGAGGGAAAGGGCATTCTGGGAAAACAGCAGTAGCACCTAAGGTACAGACTGGGAGAACCTGGCTTGTCCCTGGAGATTTAAGCGCTTCACTCAGTACTTCTGTTGTGGAGGGAGCAAGAGGAAAGGGCAGGGCAGAGTAGACAGGAACTCCTGGGTCAGGCTAAGTTTGTTTTTTATCCAGAAGGTGAGAAGAAACCATCAAAGCGTTTTGTTTTCTTTTTTTACCCTGATCAGATTTGCGATGCCCAGAGACACACTCCGCAGGTGGGGTGGGGGAGCTGTGGAGGTGGGAAAGGAGCTGCTCTTGAGCCTAGTTTCTCAGTTAGCTTTTGTTTGCTAACTGCTTAGAGGGAATTTGAGGTGGCCTGCTACTGGTGGTGAGAGGAAGGTAGGGACCGAGCTAGGTGTTTATAGGAGACTTTTAGCAAGATTTGCTCAGCTGGGTATGACGTACCCATCTCCTCCCCTCCCCATGAAACCTTCTGTAAAAGGTACATTATTTGTCAAGGCTTTCAGAGTAAGATTGTGTCTGGGGAGTAGATGCAACAACGTGCAATGACGAGTTTCACTGCATGGGTAGGGCTTGATGGAGAGTGACTGGAGGAAGTTCAGTTACCTTCAGGTTACATAAAGGTCACTCAGCTGAGAGTTGAGAGGGTCTGAGAAAAGACCTGAGGCAGTGGCCATGAGAACAGAGAGAAGGAACAGAACTGGATGATATCCAGGAAGTGGACTCAATAGGATCTTGTCACTAACTGGATGTAAGAGCTAAGGGAGAGGGAGGAGCCAAGGGTGCATCCAGGGAACCCAGAAGACAGAGCTTCCCCGACTGAGACAGGGAACACAAAACCGGGCAGCTTCGGGAAGAGTCTTGCTTGGGATATGGTGATTTTGCATTTTCTGTGGGACATTCAAGTGAATACTGCAGCAGGCAGTTGGACATGTGCATGGGGCTAGAGACAGCCCCCATCTCATCTCCCCTGGATTATTGCACTAGCCTCCTAATGGAGCCACTGTTTTTGCCTCTGATCTAATCCTGCTACCTCGATTCTCAGTAGAGCGGCCAGTGTCATCTGGTAAAACACAGGCAGAAAATGGCACTTCTCTGCTCAAACTCCCTCCCCCATGCCCCCACTTCCAGACTGAGGGCTCCCATCACAGTGAGTTGTGACCACAGTTCTTACTGAGGCCCGCATCTTCTGAGGCCCCTCCTTTACTCCATTGCAGTCACTGCCTCCTCATTGCTCCTCCTCCTCAGGGCCTTTGAGGGAATTGCCTCTTGGAGGCCCCTGGTTCCCTGAGAGGTAGGAGGAGGGCTCATCTGCTGAGAGAATTTTGGGAGATGGACTGGTAATGGCCACGAGGAAGGCAGTGAAGTGGGGGCTGGAAGGTGTACCGCTGGGAACAGAGAGGGAGCTGGTGGGATCTCTCTCAGTCACTACTAAATGGTAAACATAGGGAACACGGCAAATACACTCTCTACTTGCGGAGAAAATCATGAAGGCAAATAACATGGGCTGCCTTTACATTCTGTAAATCAGATTTTCCCCCAGTATGAGAAATTGCCCATTGCCCACAAGTACTGGGGCTGAGGCCAAAAAAATGGACATAAACTTTAGCATGAGAAATTTAGATTGACTTCAAAAGCTTTTGATATACATATTACGCATATTCTAGGTAGCCTTAAGACCCAAGAAGTCAAATTTTGGTCCAGGATTAGGCCCTTCCTGCCTCGAAATAATAATAATTTGCACTTATATTAATAAATACTATGAGTATTTTATAAAATAAAGATTGGAAGTGAGAAAACCAGAATGAGACTCCCGTAATTGTCTGTAGAAAGGACAGCACTTTTACAGGACTGCAATTGTCCTGTAAAAAGGACAATACTGTCCTTTTATATAAAAATATATTAACATTGTATTTTTCTATTTATAAAGTAATTTTAGAGTTTTAAAGTTTAACTTTTACAACAACCCTCAGAGACCTGGACAAGTATCAATACTCCTCTCTCGGGGGTGGGGAAACTCGGGCCTAGACAGTTGAGTGGCCCAAGGTCAGTGACAGGAGGCCAGAACCCAGGCTCCAGCCTGTTGGCCCCCACTTTCCACTACTCCATTGACCGCTCTTTCAGCCTGATCTTCAGGTTATTTTTTGTAACTGAGGGTCCCTGTCAAAGAGGATGAGGCCAACTGGCAGTAGGAAGGAATTGACTTGGGACAATACTGTGGCAGATGAGCCAGGGATGACCTTGAGCTGCTGGTGACACGTGAGGCCACTGCATCTCTGCCCAGCAGGCAGCACAGAGTGGGGCACACAGGAGGCTCCCAGTGCCCATAGTCCAGGGCCCCCTGAAGGTGTCTGATCCCCAGCTCAGGCCTCGGCTTAGCCACACAGGGACTCTCCTACTGCATCTCCGACTTCTCAGAAGCCCTTCCAGACGTAGGAGCGATGAAATCTCACCCATTTGTTCCCCAGCACTGCAATGTGTCTATGCTCCGAAGTTAAGGTTTGTAATGAGTTTTGCTCGTGGGAATGATTATTTTAGTGCTGACTTTTAAAAAGGCAATTGATAACAAGTTTACCCAGCCAAAAGAGCTCTGGCAATTATCTGCAAATTCAGACTCCGTGAAGAGCCAAACCAGATCATTTAAGACCCCCTGAATCCATTCTGGGGCCAAGATTATCCAAACTGAGATAAAAATGAGATAATTTATGCTGAAATGATGCTTATGAAATCAAGATGCTGCTCTGGATGCCTGCTGCTGGGAGCTGCCACAGTCCCCTCTTCCCTTATTTTTCTCCTTCCTGGGCTCCTTCCCTCTCCTATCCACTTTCCCAGTTAAGGTGGCAGTGAAGGGGGTGTTTAGAATGTTCTTAGCCTGGAATAGTTTTTAAGTTTTTATGTGAGGCTTGAACAATTTGTAGAGACTACAAAGGTCTCCAACGTCAGGGTTACTTGTTTGTTTTTAATGACAGCTCTGGGCAGGGCCTGGGTTGTGGAGAAATCTCACCAGCGAGAAGGAAGACAAGTCCTGAAATAGCTCACCTCTGCCAGGCTCTTCAGCTCACCTGCAAATATTCTGCCAGACGAGCTTGGCCCTAGACCTGGGCACGAGGCTTCACAAGCACGAGAAGAGGCTGCTCACCAGGGAGCCTGACGTCCTCCAAGGCTTCCCTCCCAGATGCTCTCCGGGCTCAGAGCACTGGGAGAGTCCCTAAAACTGAGGCCCACCTAATTCTAGCCGCCAAGGTCCGCACCCACCAGCCTGGTAGGAAACAAACTGCAGCATAACCTAGGAGCGAAGGAGCTCACGCTGCTCTAGTCAAAAATGTGCCCTAACCATACACACCAATCCTCTCCCCTCCCCAATCTACCTAAATGAAAGTAAAGGAATAAAAACGTGCCAACCAATAAAGACTGGAAGAACGGGAAGGTAGAGGATAGTGGAGGATGGGTCTCAAGCGGTTCTGGAGGCCAGAAAGCAAATGGCTGGGTGGTAACTGCCCAGAGGAGCAGAGGAAGTAAGGAGTAAGGTCTTTGTGTCTGCAGAGGAGCCACGCAGACGGGAAGCAAACCTCTGCGTCCTGCAGAGTCGGATGAAGACTTAGCCCTCAGAAGCACCAAGAACTTTGGAAGCCTGGGTGAGATGTGGGGCTGAAAATGATGAAAGATGTGGGAAATCTATATAAAGAGCAGTTGGATCTTCCAAGCCCCTACAGCCACACCAGGCAACCGGGACCATCCTGATCCCCTCCCCTCTGCAGGAGACAGGAGGTCTATTCTCTGAAGAAGATAAAGCAGAGGCTTTAGCTCAGAGGTCAGGGATTAGGTGTGAAGCTGAAAACAGGAGATTGATGGAGGCCTATATACCAACCGTGGGGCCCCCAGACTCTTCCTCTACCTCACTCTCAGGGGCAGACAGCCAGGAATGCTCGTTTCCTGCCAAGAAATAGGAAGCTTATTCTCTAGAGGAAATTAACTGGAGGAAGAAGTCCAGTTACTGATGTGTGGGGGCTCCCCAACAAGGTGGCTGGCTCACCCTCCGATTACACCACACTAAGGACAACCAGAGAAGAAGCTTTGCCCCCCACCTGCACAAGGCTTCTAATTGGCCTTAGTTCTTTGTTCCAAATCAACACAGGACATCAAAATAAGCACAGAAAAAAAAAAGAAAGAAAAGAAGGGGAGAAAAAAAGAACTCAAGGAAAACCAAAATAATAACGGCCCTGGCACAAAGAAAAACTTGAAACAAATGATCCCAGAGATATAAAAGTTACAAAGGAACAAAGACCCAGAAAGGTTTCTTTTAGAAAAATTTGTATGACAACAAAAATATAAAGAGAGAAAACTATGTGACAAATTTTAAAAATCAGTAAAGGGAATAGATGTAAAATTAAGAAACTCTCCCAGAAAAATAGAGCAAAAGATTAAGAAATGAAAATAACAGAATGCTAACAAGACAACTAGAGAATTAACCCAGGATCTCCAGACAGAACAAAATTAAAAGAATAGAAGATATTTTCGAAGAAAATATATAAGACCTGAAGGGCTTGAGTCTCCAGATTTAAAAAGGCTACTGAGTACCCAGCACAACGAAGGAATAAAAGCACACTTCATCACAACATTTCAGAATATTGGGTTACATACAACACCCTCAAAAAAGAAAAGTAAAGAAAACCACATCACACTCAAAGGAATAAAAATCCCAAAGACACCCTACTTCCCGACAACCACATGAGATACCAGAGAACAGTAGGGCAATGCTTTCAAAAGTCTGAGGGAAAGAAGTTTCCAACCTAGAATCCTATAAATAACTAAACTATCAATAAATCATAAGAGTAAAATAAAAATATCAGAGCTCAACATTTTTTTCGTTTACATACTCTCTCTTAGGAAGCTACCAGAGGACATGTTTTGACTGATTACTTGAGGAAACCAAAAAATAAAACCAAAACAGGAAGCCATGGGGATACAGAGAAGAGAGGACCCAGAGCAGAAGGAAGAGGAAAGGGAATCCCAGAACAGTCTCCTTCGGCAGCCCTGCGAGCAGGGAGTCTTGATGGAGCCCACCAGAGGACTGAAGAGCTGATAGCGATGGTACCCTACTTCACTCAGCTGTGAACAACATCTGCGTGTTCATCTCAGTATGAACGCTGACTGGTATGACTATTTTGGAAGGGTGAGGGGCGGTGATGTAGGGAGCAAGTAAAGAGAGCTAAGTCTTCCACTACCACAGGAGTGAGTGTGCAAAATGGATCAATGAAGAAAGAGGAGAATGATCACGCCATTTACATACATGGAGGAAAACATGAGAAGAAATATCTTCACGAGTGGAGAGGGGCTAGGGGGCTGTGTAGGAGACTTCTGTTTTTCAATATTCAGTAATGTGTAACTATATTACACTGGTCAAAAAATTTTAAGTCAATTCAAACATCAGTCCATTTTCCACATGCATAATAATAATTAAAAGTCTCTGTTTAATCCCATTATGATCGCTGAACATCACAAAGGAGGTGGTACCTCTCCTTCTTTTCCACAGTTTCCTGATGAGCTGCTCCAGAGGGTCCTTTATCAGTTTCTAGGAAGAATTTTGTTGTTGTTTTGCCTTCTCTTCAGTGGCAAGAGGAAAAGGAACATCACTTGAAAACATGTGGGGTCTAAATCAAAAGCAAGATTCCAGCCCCTCCCCCCACTTCCTACATGATTGAATAGAACAAAATCAATAGGAAGCCAGTCTCCAACCCCGTTTCAAGAGCAGACTAGACTTCTGGCTAATGTACGATTGTATATGTGCATGAGAATGAACTGGGTGATGGGAGCATAGGAAGAAAGAAGCCACGGAAGCAAACTTCACCTCCTTTCCCTTGTCAGGACTCCAACAGGAAAATGGCTCCAGAAGACCCATCCCAGTCCTCGCTTGGGCAGTGCCCAATGCTGCTGAACCCTTGCATCCACAGAGGAGATTTGTTGGACTGAAACTTTTCCAGGCTCCAGAAGACCAGAGAGACATGCCATTACCCAGGAAAACTAGAAAGGACAACACAAAAGGACCCTGCAATGAATCTTGGTGATAAACCCACATGGGGGCCAAAATGACTGCAAATTGTGCTGAGGGAAAATAAGCAGGAGAACATTCTACAGAGCCAGCAAGAATGCACCTACTAGTCTTATCCTCAAGATATAAACCATGGAGTTGGAGGGAATGAAACACCTTCAGAACAGGCAATGAATGAATTTGGACAACAATTGCGTAGTGAGGCCAGCCAAGGGCTCTGTCCAGTCCTGATGGAGACAGAGATAGGGCAGAAGCTCCAGCTCTCTCAGCAACATTCCCTACTAACAAGGCATTAGATTCTGTTGCCTTTTTCTCTTTTCCTCAATCATTAAACCCCTGACCTCAAGTTTTTGTCCTCTGCTTTGGGGGTGAATAAATTGATTTACATAGCTAAAAAAAAAACAAACCTAAAGGAATAAAAACTAAAGGAAATAAAAATAAATTTTAAAGAACATCCACTAAAGACCCTTCAAAAGGATAAAACGATTTCAATTTTACTCTGTCTCACTCACTTCTCCCCTCTTCCTCCCCAGATACACCCGTGTATCTACATATTTACACAGGTTTTTTTTCATTATTTAGTTAATATGAATTACAGGCCTCATGCTTCCTCCCTTCCAAATCCAAAATGAAGAAGCTTTCTCTTTTCTCTCGCTCCCTTCTTTTCTCCACTCCCCCTTACCAACACGATTTACATTCTCAATGTAATGTATTAAAAAGTTGACAGGGACGAAAGGATTCACACGATGTCTGCTAAGAAACCCAATTTCCATGATGAATTGCCCGAAGCCCCTGAATCACAAACCATTTTTTCCGCTGCTCAGAAGTTGGGTTTTTTTTTTAAATCTTCTTAAAGCCTCTTTCCTAATCTTCGGCTAGAAGAGATGGGTGAAAGGATTTTTTTTCTAAACTAAGGAAAGTATTAGCATCTTGGTTGTTGTGCATCAAATTTGAAAATGCAAGGTTAGTAATATTTCAAATCGGCCATGGTCCAAACCTCTTGATAAGTGAGTGTGCTCTTTCGTATTCTGTCTCTCTCACCTCCTTCCCCACCCCACCCCCCAACCTTATAGCCAGTAATAAGGAGAAGCTTTAGGAGAAAAGGAAAATTTAGAGTGATTCTTCAAATATCTACCCCCTTTTGGAAGGTTATAGAATTCCAAATAAAAGATATCCACTTTCCTAGAGTTGGCCAAATCAACCATATCTAGGTGAAGATTTCAGCAGCAAAACCCTAACCCACCACGTGTGATACCCCTGTCAGCTCAGGAGCCGAGGCTGGGGTCAGAGCTGCATTTGCACCACGTTGAGCGTGTTCCCTTAAGATGCTGGTTTGCATTTGCCCAGAAGAGTTCACCTTGGACTGCCCTTACCAGAGCGGGGAAGACGGACAGAGCATCTGCCTGAGCTCTTGAGAAGGTTTTTGCACTTTGAAAAAAAAAACCACCTTTTCCCAAACCTTCTGGAAATGTGGGGCTCTCTCTCCTGACTATCTGCAATTTCAACCTCACATTTTTGCTCCATGCTGTAAAGAGGTCATTCACGTGCCACTCCCGCTCAGGCAGAGCTGGGCTTTCCCCGCTGCCTGAGCACGCTGGCTTTTCCTAGGACCCACTTGCCCACAGAACTTACCAAAAAAGACAAAGCACTACTAAAATTTTTAAAGGACATATTCAACATTGTGCAGGGAAAAAAAGGGACTCTGATATTGTCTATAAATTGCCAAAACATTTGTTGATGTATTGAGAGAACAAAGAGTCCGTATTCCAGAGTTTCAGTCTGAAGTTACAAACCCCAAATTTGAGAGTCATATGAAAGCTATGAACTCTCTCTCAAGAAAAATTTACAGTGCAAATATTCAGAAAAGTTTTGCAATTTAAGAGAGGTCATGAACTTGACCTACAATGATAACTCCCATTTTCCAGTTGAAGAAACTGTTTTAGAAGGAAAGGAACTGGCCTCAGCTGCACAGCTAGTGAGTGACAGAGCCAGGACCTGATCGGGTGTAGTTACTGGTTCACACATTTCTGAATATGTAACTGCCTGATATTATATAGCTAATGCACGTGGGTGACTGAATGAGGGCTTTACAACCACACAGTTCCCCTCAAAGGTTATTTCTCCTGAAGATGTTCTGTGTTCTCCTAACCAAAGAGAAGTAAGACAGTGGGAAGAGTTACAAAGGGACAGGTGCTCTTATTACCTTTCCAGACCAGCTTTAGCAGGAGGACTTACTGGGCCACCTTACTGAAGTCTTCAAGTTGGGTTGATTTGGGACTAACAGGATGTCATCAGGACTCAGTGTCTCCCCATTGCTCAAGGAGAGAGGAGGGCGAGCTTGGCTAGAATGTGGAAACAGTCTCGTTTAAAGGAAAACCACTGGGCTGAGCACTCGTATTTGCCTCCCCAAACAATCCTTACAGTCATTATTCTCTTATTACCCATGTCCCTTAGCCAAAGAGATAGCTGCATGGAAATTAAAAATAAATGAGTTGGCAATACAATGCAGAAAAGATTTCAATAAATGGTGCTGCTACGAGTGGACATCCACATGTAAAAAAAAATATGAATATAAGCATAGACTTTACACCCTTCATAAAAATTAACTCTAAATGGGTCATAGAACTACGTATAAAATGCGAAACTATAAAACTCCTACAAGATAACATAAGAGAAAATCTAGATGACCTTGGCTATGGCAATGACTTTTTAGATACAACACCAAACGCATTACCCACGAAAGAAATAATTGATAAGCTGGACTTCATTAAAATTAAACACATCTGCTCTGCTGTGATATTGTGATGTAATAAGAACTATATATGTTTGGTCTTCATCCTCAGTTCCTGGCACAAGAACTCCTAAAACCCTTGGAATTTCCTGAGTGACAGGAGTGAGAGGAGCATCTTTTGTTATTAATAATAAGCCCCCTTTCAATGGTACCTGAGTTTATTATGCTAATGAGATGACCCTTGTTGGGCCCCTAGATAACTTCAGGATGAGGGCTAGTTGCCAAAGAAACCAACCATGTAATTAGAGTTTTGGAAATTTCATCCTCACCCTCTAACCTCTGGGGAGGAGAAAAGGGCTGGAGATTGACTAATCAATAGCCAGTGATTTAATCAATCATGCCTACAAGAAGGAATGCCCATAAACACCCTAAACAACAGAGTTAAGAGAGCTTCCCACTTGGTAAACACACTGAGGTACTGGGAAGGCAGCGTGCACAGAGAGGACACAGAAGCTCTGTGCACCACCCACCCACACCTGGCCCTATATATGCATCTCTTCCATTGGGCTGTGCCTGGGTTCTATCCTTTATAATAAACTGATAATAGTAAGTAAAGCACTTTCCTGAGTTCTGTGAGCTGTCCAAGAAAATTATCAAACTTGAGGAGGGCATTGTGGAAACACTCCAACTTCTTAGCTACTTGGCCAGGAGTACAGGTGGCCTGGACATATGATTGGTGTCTGAAGGTGGGGGCAGTCTTGTGGGACTGAGCCCTTAACCTGTGGAGTCTGCACAACCCCAGCTAGTTAATGTCAGAATTGAATTAGTCTGTAGGACTCTCAGTTGGCGTCTGCAGAGAATTGTTTGGTGTGGAAAACACATACATTTGGTGTCAGAAGTGCTTTAAGTAAAAAACAGATCCAAACTATGAAAGACACCATCAAGAGAATGAGAAGACAAGCCACAGGCTGGGAGAAAATATTTGCAAAAGACATATCTGATAAAGGACTATTATCCAAAATATAAAAAGAACTCTTAAAACTCAACAATTAGGAAATGAACAACTCAATTTAAAAAATGAGCAAAAGACTTAGACACTTCGCCAAAGAAGATAGATGGATGGCAAACATGCCTATGAAAAGATGTTCATATCATATGTCATTAGGGAAATACAAATCAAAACAAAAATGAGATGCTACCACACACCTATTGGAATGGCCAAAACCAGAACACTGACAACACCAAGTGCTGGTGAGACTGTGGAACAACAGGAGCTTTCACTCATTGCTGGTTGGAATGCAAAATGGAATTTGGAAGACAGTTTGGCAGTTCCTTACAAAACTAAACATGTTCTTAGCATAAGATTCAACAATTGTACTCCTTCGTATTTACATGGATGACTTGAAAACTTACGTCCACACAAAAACCTATGCACAGATGTTTGTAACAGCTTTATTCATAATTGCCAAAAGTTGGTAGCAACCAAGATGTCTTTCAGTAGAGGAATGGGTAAGTAAACTGTGGCACATCTAGACAATGGAATGTTATTCAGTGCTAAAAAGAAATGAGCTATCAAGACATGAAAAAAATGGAGGAAACTTCAATGTGTATTATTAAATGGAAGAAGCCAATCCGAAAAGACTACATACTGTATAATTCCAGCTATATGACATTCTGGAGAAGGCAAAACTTAGGAGACAATAAAATGATCGTTGGTTGACAGGGAGTGGGGAGGAAGGGAAGGATGAGTAGGCAGAGCACAGAGGATTTTTAGGACAGTAAAACTATTCTGTATGATGCTACAAATGTCATCATACATTGATTAGAACCCATAGAACGTATAACACCAAGAGTGAACCCTAATGTAAACTATGGACTTCAAGTGATGACGCGTCAATGTAGGTTCATCAATTATAACAAGTATACTGCTGGTTCAGGATGCTATCCACTAGCAGTGAGGGACACTGTGCATGTGCAGGGCAGGGGATATGTGAGAACTTCCCGTATTTTCTGCTCAATCTTGCCGTGAACCTAAAACTGCTCTAAGAAATAAAGTCTACTTAAAAGGGAAAAAAATAAATAAAATAAATAAGTTGTACAGGACAGTTGATACCTTCCAAAGTCAAAGCCTATGGATTGTGCCAAGGCCACAGCAAACACCAAAAAAGGGAGGGGGGTGGGTAAAATTCAGGGAGATAGGAAAGAAGCAAATGGGGGTACACTGGAAGTGGATTCATCCTCAGTGAAGTAAAAAATAGAGAAAACAGTCTGACTGTTCTGAAATTAGCCTTTCCGTATAATTTAAAAGTAGCTAAAATTGAAAGGAGGATAAAGGCACTAGGTAGAAGTAGATAACTATATTGGGAAAGAAGAAGGATGATCTTACCTCATTGGCTGATAAGCCTGCTTGCTGTTCATGGAATAATAAGAAAGGAAGATTCTACCATAGCAAAGAAATGGCCATATAAACGGAAGTTCCGTGAGAAGAGGGACTGTTTTTCATTCACTGTTGTATCACCAGTGCCTAGAATAGTGGCTAGCACCCAATAAATATTTGTCAAATGAATGCATTATTTCATAAATCAGAAAGCTAAAGTTGAGCAGATTATTGTGAGACAGGAAAAAAATGGTACAAAGAAAATCACCGGGGGCCAAAAAAATAGCTGAATGACTCAGGGTTCACAAACGGCTGTAAAAAAAAAAAAAAAAAAAAAAAAAAAAAAAACCAAAATTTTTAGTGATTTAACCAAAGAAGATTTATTTCTTACTTCCATCATAATCTGATAAATAGGCTTGGTGGAGAGAGCTCTGCTCCATATAGCCATTCAGGGAACCAAGCTTCTTTCATCCATCAGCTATATCACTTCTAGAAGCTCAGAGTCCTCCATCAAGTCCTCTGTACCCAGCTAGTGACAACAGAAAAGCAAATACGTGGAGGTTTTTTAGGGGTCAGGTTTGGAAGAGGCATCTATCACTTCTACCCACAGTGCACTGGCCAAGACTCAGTCAGAGGTCCCACTTAACTGCAAGAGACATCAGAAAATGTACTCTAGCTGTAACCAGCAAGGTAAGCAACATGCCAGAGCATCAAAGAGGCAATTGCAGATACCAGAAATAGTTGTTCTCTGGGTCAATGTCTGGGCCTATCCAGAAAGAGAAAGAGAGAGAGAAGCCAAAGTCAAGAATTCATCCAGGGTGGAGGGTCTTGTTTGAGATCTTCTTTGTATTAATTTTGGATCCCAGAGAGATATACCCTTGGGGAAAGAAAATCAGATCTAGTTAGACCTGCCTGCTGGGGATAGCGGAAAGAGCTATCTTGCTAAGCAGACCAGAAGAAGGAAAATCAAAGAAGCTATCTCTGGTAGGTCTTAGCTGTAGACATGACTTATCTGCAGTCAAGTTCTTCAAGAAGCAGACTCTGAGGCAAGGATTCATTGAAAACGATTTGTTAAAAAAGTACTCTCAGGAAAAACTGTTGACTAAGGGATGCAGGATAGGAAAAAGGAAGAAGCTGAGTTAGGGAGAAACTCAGGTGAGTGCCAGTTTCAGCTTGACCTTTAGGGAGCTCTAGGGTATAAATTGCCCGTCAAAGGTTTTCTTTCTCCAGGCAAGAAAGCTGGGCTTTTGCGCTCCTGCACCAATCAGTCATTGGCTACAGGCTTCTTTGAGAATGTAAATTCCCAGGTATTCTTGTACTAGTCATTGGTTACAAGTATCCCTGAGGGGATTTACTCGCAGGAAACTCCAGCTATCTCAATGGGCAAGGTGGATCCGATAGTCCAAGGGCAATGCTCTGAAGTATGTTACAGGTACCAGTTATTAGCAGCAAAGCATAAAATATGGGGGGATAAACATACAGAACCAGTATGAGGGATTAGAGAAAATTTAAGTGAGCCATCAACAGTGTCTACTACAAGCTCTCATGCACATTTGGACCCCAACTCCCTATTTCCTGGGTGAGCCAGAAACCCTCAATCCTTGAACTTATTTTGTAGTGGTTCCAAAGGGTAGAGCACATAGGTCCCTGGACGAAACTAACACGAAGTCTCTCTGGAGCAGAGCTCATCCGTTCTAGCCATTGGGGGACCCCCACAAACTATGTTTGAAAAGCAATGACCAGCAAGCAATCAGAAATTACCAGGTATATAAGAATAAAAGAAAATATAAATATACAGAAGAACTAAGAGAAACCACAGACTGCAGAAACAGATCCACACAGACTTCAGATGTTACAGCTATCAAACACATATTGCAACTATGAGACACAATTTTAAAACTAAGATGCTTACCATGGTTATTTATCATGTCTAAAAATATAAATGACAAACTTCAAAATATCTTCAGGGAACATAAGACTATTAAAAATATCATAGCACATTTAGGAAAAGAACTACATAGAACTTCTAGAAATGAAAAATATAATAACCAAAATTTAAACCTCAAAAGAGAAAAAGAGAAAGGGACAGAAGGAATTTGTAAAGAGAAAACGGCTAAGAATTGTCAAAACTGATTGAAGACTTCAATCCACAGATTCAAGAGTCCCAAGCAGCATAAATAAAAAGAAGTTTATCCCTTAGATAAATCATAGAAAATTTGAAGAAAACCAAAGATTAATCAAAAATCTTAAAGGCAGCCAGTGAAAATGGAGAGACTGCTAAGTGGAGTGGCACTTAGACTGACAACTGACTTTTGAGCAACAATAGAAGTTAAAAGACTGTAAAATGTCTTTTCAAAGTCCTAAAGGAAAAATAAATGCAACCTAGAATTCTATATCCAACAGAAATATCTTTCAAGAGAGAAGATAAAGATATTTCAGAAAAATACTAAAAATTTCATCAGCAGCAGACCCTCACTGAAAAAAATTCTAAAGGACATGATGTGTGCAGTAGTTCCAGATTTAAGGTCTGAGACACAAGAAGGTAGGAAGTGAAAACTGAGTAGAAATATACAGGGAATTGTACATAAACACTGACGGTACGAAGCAGTAATATTAACGTCTACAGAGTTAAAAATTTTAAAAAGGCGTTATTACCAGATAGTAATAATACATAAGTCAAAGTTACAGTAAACAGAATTATAGTGTTCTAAGGTGTTATTTTGAAGATAGAGAAAAATTACTTTATTTTATAATTTAAATATGAATTTTATAATTTCCAGAGTAACTTCTAAAAGAATATAAACAGAGCATATAATAGCCACACACACACACACAAAATTAGGAAGGGTGGAGTAAAAAACAGTAAAAATTAGAATTAAAAGAGAGGAACAAACATAAAATTGATATAGAAAATATATAGCATAAAAAAATTCAAATATATCAGTAATTATGATGAATATAAACCAACAATGCTTCAATTAAAGAAAAAAATGAGATCAGAAAAAATGTAAAATCAACTATATACTGTTTTCAAAAGACATAAAATACAAGGATATAGAAAAGTTGAAAGTAAAAGGAGCGTGAAAATATTAATAAAGAGAAAGATGGCATAGCTCTATTAGTATCAGACAAAATAGAATTCGAGGCAAAAATCATTCCTAAAGGTGACAGTCACTTCATAATAATAAAAAGGTTTAATTCATGAGGAAAACAAAGCAATTTTAAGTTTATGTGCATTTATATTATGGCCTAAAATATATAATGGAAAAATTGACATAGATAGAAAAGTAAACATCCACAAATTGTGAAGACGTGAATACTTTTCTTTCAGTGTTTGATAGAATATGCTGATAAAAATCAGTGAATATGTATAAGGTTTGAAAAACAGGATCAACAACCTTAACCAAATGACACCAACAACCACAGAATATGTCTTTGCAAACCCACACATGTATTTACAAAAATACACCATATAATGGACCATAAGCAAGTCTCAAAGAATTTCTGAGGACAAAGATCAGAGTACATTCTCTGACCACAATGCAATTAAACTGGAAACAATATGAAAATAATAATTTTTAAATTAAATATTTGGAAAATAAAGTATATTGATAAACATACATCACAGAAGAAATAGTAATGGGAATTTAAAAACACTTAGAGCTAAATGGCAGTGAGAATGCTATACAATGAAACCTACAGGAAATATTAACCTTAAAACACATTTATTAGGAAAGAAAAAAATTGAGTTAAGCATCCATCTCAAAAAGTTAGGACAAGAAGAGGGGTGGAACCTAGAAAAGAGGGGATAGCGGGAATTAATGAAACGGAAAGCAAACATAAAAGAGAGTGGGGGGACAGAGCCAAAGTTGATTCTCTGGAACGATGAGAGAGCACAGATAACTCACAGCAGGTACGAAAAGAAAATCAGTTCAAATGCTGAAGACATCAAGCAGATAAGAGAAAATTATGATCAACTGAATGTCTATAAATTTGAAAATATAAATGAAATGAACACAGTGGCATACCCAGCACATTTGACATGTACAGTCATACGGTGGAATACTACAGGGCCAACCCTCCTTCCAACAGCGCTGTTTCTCTCCTTTATAACACCTACACAATTTGTTACAATACATAAGTTCATTTGCTTACTCTTGTTGATTACCCATTTGCCCCACCTGTTGGTAAACCCTACCAAGGCAAGCATCAAGTCCCAATTTATATTCAGCACCCAGCCCAGTACCTGAGACATGCGGGCACTCAGAAGTCATTTCATGCATTCGTGCTTGCATGAATGAATGAACGGTTACAGTTGAGCTCTGCTTGCCTAAGAACCATTCTGTCACTTCCAGGTGACTTTGTTGTGATCTATTATGTATTTATCTTTTCAGCTTTTTGTGGGGTTTTTTGAGGAAGATTAGCCCTTAGCTAACTACTGCCAATCCTCCTCATTTTGCTGAGGAAGACTGGCCCTGAGCTAACATCCATGCCCATCTTCCTCTACTTTATACATGGGATGCCTACCATAGCATGGCCTTTGCCAAGCAGTGCCATATCGGCACCCTGGATCCGAACTGGTGAACCCCAGGCCGCTGAGAAGCAGAACGTGCGAACTTAACCACTGCGCCACCGGGCTGGCCCCGTATTTATCTTTCTGTTGCATCCTCAAAGGAAAAGCCTATTTCCCTTATTTCCAAAATCCTTCCTGGAGGACCCTCACTGTAACCCAAATACTGACATCTTAGGCAACGGTTGATGTGGAATTGATTTAGTCTGAGGACATCGGACATCTAACACTAGTCAGAATACAACAAATAAAAATGATTGGCATTTATTGAGTGTTTACTATTCGCAGGCACAATGCTAAGAGTCTCAATATTCACAGCAATCATATGAAGTAAGTACCAGTGTTATTACCATTTTGCAGATAGGGAAGCCGAGGCACAGAGTAACTTTTCAAAACTCACACAGCAGGGTAAGTGGTTGAACTGGATTCAAACCCAACAGGCCACATTGTGCTATGCTGCATCAAATATTCAGGGTTGAAACCGACAGTATTATTAATTGCAGCTCACAACACAAATTGGTTGGCAAGTGGAAGAGCATGGCCTGTGTTGTGTGGTGAAGAAAAGACTGAGCCGATGGGCGCCATGTGGGGCCTGTGAAGCCGGACTTCAGAAAACCTGTGCTCATGTGGGCTTCCAAGAAGAACGCCTTCAGATCCCACCTTTTTCCTGTGCTGGGTAATCACAGGATTTACCTGGAGGAGCCAGGATTGTGTCTCTTGTGATCCTGGCTGGAGGCTCAGACTGCCTGTTGCTACTGGAGTCATCTATAATTAGAGGATTAAACCATCTCACATTTGGGCTGACTGCGGGCATCCTTGACAAGCATCAGTCTTACTGATGGGTACGGAGGTCTCTGTGGTTTGTGGCTCCATGTAGAGATCGATAGAACTTCAGAAAAACAGAACAGGAAAATAAACTGCAGAAACCTTTCAAGTTTTCATTTCTGCTGGCTCAGATTTTATTCCCTTTTTTGAACGTTTCGTGCACCAGAGATACATGGCCATCCTTCCTGCCTCTGCCACCCTGCAGACCAGCTGCGGTGCAACGTCTCCACTGCTCACACTGCATGCACTGGATTGTGTACAGTAGGGACACTGTCATTCACACCCTCAGGCTCCTTTGGCACAGGTAAAAGCATCAGGGATCTCTTCCACAGCTGCCCTTGCTTTCACTGGCTCCTCGCTGTATGCGGGCTCCTGAGCTGAGGATAGTAGTCTGCATTCTGCCCCCAGGCATTGGCCCTTTGAAGTCCCCAGAAGCACTGATCCTCAGCCCCAGTCTTTCTGACCTCCCTGCTGGTCAGCTACTAGATTCTCATCAAATTATAACATGTTTATTACAGAAACATCAAATGACATCAAAGTATATGAAGGAGAAAGTCAAAGCCCCCCAATCATCCTACCCGTACCCTA
Source organism: Equus quagga (assembly GCF_021613505.1). Classification (NCBI taxonomy): domain Eukaryota; kingdom Metazoa; phylum Chordata; class Mammalia; order Perissodactyla; family Equidae; genus Equus; species Equus quagga. The sequence continues at coordinate 170,950,055 of NC_060267.1, read as the reverse complement.
GAGGTGACCACCGTCATTAGCCTGGTACCTAAATTCACAAACCCCTTCAAAGCACCTAAAACTTGATAGATATATAAATGTTCACAAATTATAAGATATTTTTACTAATAATCTAATTTTCTTAACATGTTATGAACATTTGTCTATGTTTGGATAATCTGAAAGATGAGTTTCCCTTATCCTTATTAATGGCTGCATAATATTTCATAGTCCAAAAGCAAACCCATCTCAGCAAAGAGAATCACCTTATAAAAACTGACCATCTTCCTTACACCTTTCCGCCATGACATCTCCCCAAATCCAACCTTTTATCAAGTCCGGGTGAATTTGCTTCCTGAATTCCCTCAAACGCACCCTCCTCTCATCCCTGTCATCACCACTTGAGCCTATCTACCATCTCTCTCATCTAAACTTCTGCAATTGTCTCTCGATTGGTACCTTTTCAAATTATAAATTTGATCAGATCATCAACCCCAATATCCAGCCCCTCTTGCTTTAAAAGCATTGTAATAGCTTTGCTCTTGAGATGAGGACAAGATACCTTAACACGGCCACAAGGCTCTCATGAGGAGGCCCCTGCGGAAGCAAAGGGTCATGCACTTTTAAAATTTTGATAATCATTGTCAATCTGCTCTCCAAAAAGGTAAACGAGCTTCTATCACCACCAAAGGTATTCTGAAAGTGCAAATGAGAAAATGTTCTTTTAAATTCCCCTACCTCCACCCCACCACCACAACCAATGAAAAACAACCTTATACCAAAAAACTCTCCAGGCCTAGACGTTGATTCCACCAGCATCATGTCTTTACATCCATAAAATAATATGACTTGAGGCAATTTCAAATTAATACAGAAAATACTGCAGTAGCGTCAGCTCTGGCAGCTAGGTTACCACACGAAAGCTCAGTCGGGAGGTAATTACAAACCATAGACTCCTGGGCCTCCTGCAGACCTGAAAGAGGGCGGGTCTGCTTGGCTACGGAGCACTTCCAATTTCAGTAGCTCTCAGGCAGCCAGCTGGAGGCTGCCATCTGGTTCGTGAAGGGAAGTCCCTGGATGGTTCTTTCTTCAATCTGGAAGAGTGTTTGCTGTCCATTTCCTCTTTTTAACTGTTCTCTGGATGAATTTGAGGCCATACCTTCCCCATACATTTTCTCCAGGTTAATTCTTGATTAATGCCCAGCAAATTGTAAGACCTCTCAGCTGAGAATGAAGTCACATTTTTGAACCCATGTTTATACTGGATTCTGGTTCAGCTCCAACCCGCTACTGCCCAATTATTCAGACTTTTTAATGCAAGCCACAGAAAAAAGCAACAGCTTAAAATTTCCTCCAAATATAGCCCCCATAATTCATTAATTCATTCATTCGCTCACTCAATAAAGAACTATGGAACACCTGTCATGTGTCAAATACTGAGTAAACTGCCAGGAAAATAGCAAAGAAAAAGACAGAAACAAAACCTATTCTCCTGAGGATAGCAGCCTAGAAAAATAATGTATGACGTGAACAGGGCCCCAAGACAATGGGTCATTTCTGACTTTTATTCAAGGTCACATTTCTGTCCTCATCATTTAACTTCAGATCTCATCCAGGAGGGTTCCCGGGTGACGCACACAGCCTGCACTGTGCTTTCCCAGAGAGAACTCCCAAACAAGATGGAATCTTCTCAATTTAATGCCTTTTGTTTTCAGGGCCTTTGGCCTGTTTTTCTTGTCTGCTTTTAAAAAGAAATCTTCCTAGTCCCTAGGGTAGATTAAATTATTGACCCCAAGTCTTCACCACTCCTTGCATTCATCCCCTTTGCCAAGTGACTTTGTGGTTTCTCCCACTGGAAGACCTTGACCTTGAGCTCAGCCATGTGATTTGCTTTGGTCAACAGACATTAGCAAATATGACACGAGCAAAACCACAATGTGCTTGCTTGCGTGGAGCGTACTCTTGCACTTCTACAATTACTGTGATAACAACATGACGCAGTCAGTCCACTGATGCAAGGAGGAGGAAAGACACCTGGAGGAAACCTGGACCCAACCTGTAAATTGGAGTCAGGCCCAGGAGAGCTCATCCTACATTAGCTCAACCTCGACTTACTCACAGGCACTTGAGTGAGAACAAATGGTTGTTGTCTGAAGGCACTGAGTTTGGGGCGGTTAATACAGTTCCTACAACTGGTGCAAACATCCCTAAGTCCCTCTCCCTTGGAACTGTTAGGCCTCCTCTGGAAACCCAAACTACAAGATGACCATGATTTAAATTTTTTAGAGGAGTCTGTCCCTTGAGAAACTATCACGAATGGGATATTTTTACTAACAAACTGAGCTGTTCCTCTGTCCTCTCTTTGGTGAATCTGTTGTCTCAGGTCGTTTCTGCACTCCTTCCAACCATACAGCACTGGATTCTTCTAGGCTCCTTCTTGGAGGAGTGCCGGAAGAGCACTTTGGGTGTAGAGCACACAGGTGTACTTAAAATAGGTCTTTCATGTTTATTAGCCACGTGACCTTGAGCTGTAAGGTGATTTAAAGTCTCTGAATCTCATTTTACCCAACTGAAAAATGAGACTATTACTCATCTCAAACTGGATAGTATCTGTGAAGATCTTGACTTTGGGCTCAATTATGGGATTCAGTAGAAGTTGTAAGGTGTTTTTTTTCTCTAATACTGTTTTATAGCTGTTGTCAGTTTGTGTTTTTTGTTTTCTATTCTTAGCTTGTCATCGTTCTTTACTGTATCTGGGGAATTGTCAGAACTAAATAAATAAAAAGAGGCCTTCCTACACTTTCTAGAAAAGTATATTTGAAAAAAATGCCTCATATTACCACTTCAAAATCTCAAAGTAAGCAATCAACATATATGACTATATAAAAATAAAGGATGTCGGGGCTTTGGGGACAAAAAGAAGCCAAACATGGTCTCCTCTCTTATCTGATGAAATAATCCAAAATTAGTAAATAACAATAATAGCAGCAAAAAAACAAAATTCATTGACAACAATCCAAACATCTACAAACTTCAAAAAGTGGTGATCAAGAAATGAATCAAGTTTATGGTGTGGCTCTATAAAGTCCTAACGTTGCCCTCAGCTCCCAGAAACCAAACTGGGGGAAAAAGGTGAGTCAACAAAATTGTGAGACTTCTCTAACAGCCTCCAGTCTGAAGAAAAGACTGGGGGCTGAGCCAAGTAAAAATCATGGCTAAAACTCTCGAGATAAAAGCCCCCTCCCACTCACAGTGGAATCCTGGGGTCTCGGTAGAAGCAGTAAACGGCCTTCCAAGGTGCCATGCTGCATCGAAAGGATGATCTGAAGCCTGTGGGCATGCTCTCTAGGAAGCAGATACACCCTGACCAGGAGGTATATATTCAGAACAGAATCTTTAACAAAGTTCCAGAAGACAGCCTGGAGCCCAAGTCACACAGCAAAGCCAGCCTATAGCTCTGGAAGACTTCTTCTCCTTGGCCTCCCACCCCAGCTCTTACTCTGTACCCTGGGGGAAACTGAGAAGTGAACAAAACTGAAATCACACAGCCTTTAAACTGCAGGTGAGAAGAAAAAAAGAACGGCTACCAAGGGAAAGGAGCCAAGAAGATTCATCCACATTCAATCAGAGAAAACACAAGGGTGAACCAGGCTGCCCACATTAACATGAACAAGATAAAAAGAAAAGGCATGGCAATTACGCAAACATACCATATTTAAAGAATATACTAATGACAAAGTATCCATTTTAGAAGAAAATTTCTTGCAAATGATTTGGTCTATAAAGAATTCAATAAAAACATGAAATCAATAATCAAGAATATGAAGGCAAAATTACTAAGCAACAGAATGAGACCAAAAGAGAGATTATATAGCCAATGAAATAACTTGAAGACCAAAATCACATCATTAAAGAACTAATAATCAAATTAGAAACATCAGTGAACAAACCAGGCCTCACTGATTGAGGAATGATGCAAGATAATCAAAAATAAGTTTTAGAAAAGAAAGACAAGGAGTTTTAAAGCACTTAAAAGACAGTAGATATGAAGGGCAAAGGCCATCCAACATAGGAATTTTCTGTGGAGAAGAGCCCCAAAACAGAATTAGAAATGTAAAGATCATTTACAAGGACGTTCCCTGCTGTAAAGGAAGAAATGATAGCATGTGTCAGAAAATTCCAGTATGAAATTATCAACAAGACATCAACTTCTTGCATTATTGAGATCCAAAGACTATGAAAGAATTATGCAGGTAACCAGCACCCTTCAAAAAAACATAGAATCACCTATAAAGAGGCAAATACCAGACACATAGAGGAAACAGACAAGTATTCTCAACATGAAAGAACTTGAAGAACAAAGCATCTAAGAGTCCTTCTTGAAAAACCCAACTAATAATGAATCCACCAGTCAAGAATGAAGGAACAGCAATAAAAGGAATAGAGCAAAATTCAGTGCCCAAAGACTGAAAGAAATGGCGACCCCAAACTTTTATACCCAGCCAGGTCAATGAAGGCAACCAATAGAAATTTTCAAGCACAGAAGAATTCAGAGAGCGAATACCATTAGTTCATCTCAAAAAAAACTTGACAAGGAAATCCAGCAAACCAGAAAAGAATCATAATTTTTAAAAATAAATAATTCAGGGGGCTGGCCCCGTGGCCGAGCGGTTAAGTTCGCGCGCTCCGCTGCAGGCGGCCCAGTGTTTCGTTGGTTCGAGTCCTGGGCGCGGACATGACACTGCTCATCAAACCACGCTGAGGCAGGGTCCCACATGCCACAACTAGAAGGACCCACAACAAAGAATATACAACTATGTACCGGGGGGCTTTGGGGAGAAAAAGGAAAAAATAAAATCTTTAAAAATAAATAAATAAATAAATAATTCAGGAAAGCAGAAACTGTGGTATAAGAGCAGGTAGGGGGCAGAAAATTCATTTAATTATAGATGTAAGACTAAACCATGAAAATTATGGAATTATAGAATTATAAATATAGACTATAAATGCTCTATACTCTGACATTTTTTAAAATAATGTTACTAAAAAACTCATAAGATGAGAGGAGTGGGAAATGAGGTGAGAGGAAGATTAAAAGTTTTAATTTCCTTATCTTTCATAGCAGAGAGTCAATCAATATGTCTAAAATTAAACATAGATCTTTAAAAAAACATAATAACTCTAGTTTCTTAATTTTTTTTATAATCTTTCTTTGTAACCTTAGGGAGAAGTTTTAGGATCTAATATCTCTGTGGTGAAAAAACATTATCTGAAGTTCCATAATTCCTTTGGTTTCTTTTTCTTCTGTTAAATTCAAGAAAAACTCAATTTAATTCTTTTTTATTTTTCTGAAAATGTATAGCAAGACCCAACTTTTACAAAATTATTCTGCATTTTTCATACCATTTACACACTTAAAGAGCCACCTGGATTGAAGCTCACCTGAAGGTATTAGGTTACTTCTTGACAGGATTGAAGGCAATATTTTCACTCTCCTCCTCCTTCTTTTACTTACATATTTAATATTCAACATACATTACCTATATAAGAACAATAAAGTCATTTAGTCTTAAGTAAATAAATACCAGATTGCAAAAATTGGTCACAAAATCCTCCCACCCCTGTATCCACGCCCCTTTGCAATATGGTTTTGCAGCTCCACCACCAAGGGGTCCCTTGAATCTGAACTGCACTATGACTTGACTGGTTCTATCCAAAGAATGTGGCAGAAATATCATAAGACTTCTGAAAGTATGCTTTCAAAGTCCTTGCAGCTTCTTCTCTCACCTTGTTGGAATACTTCCCTGAAACCGCCATGTGAAGAAGCCCCAGCTAACTTACTGAAGGAGGAGAAGCCACGTGGAGCAGTCGAGCAATCAAAGCCTCATAGACCAGCCAGCGACAACCAGCACCAACACCACATCTGTGAATGAGGATGTCTTAGACCATCGAGCCCCATAGAGCAGTCAGATGACTACAGTCACCAAGTGACCCCAGATGAGGCTAGCATAAATCTGCCCAGCTAAACCCAACTCAAATTGCTGCTCCACCAATAAATAGCAAATAAAATAGCTATTGCTTTAAGCTGCTAATTTTGGGGTGGTTTGCTATCCAGCTATAGATAACTGATACACATTAACACAGGCTCAGCGTGTCAAAACATAGTCAGGCTTGCAATTTAAATGGAAGACTGAGGGCCGGCCTGGTGGCACAGCGGTTAAGTTTGGATGTTCTGCTTCGGTGGCCCAGGGTTTCACAGGTTCGGATCCCAGGTGTGGACAGGGCACCACTTGTCAAGCCATGCTGAGGCAGGTGTCCCACATATAAAAGCAGAGGAAGATGGGCACAGATGTTAGCCCAGGGCCAGTCTGCCTCAGCAAAAAGAGGAGGATTGGCAGATGTTAGCTGAGGGCTAATCGCCCTCAAAAAATAAATTAATTAATTAATTAATTTAATTTAATGGAAGATTGAGTACATATATTTGTCTCCCCAAGTCCACTGAGCTGACGTTATAGAACTACAAAAGAATAAAACCATAAGAACAAATTCTAATGGCCAAGGCTGTGTCATATGCTCATGTCTAAACCAATCCTGGCAAAGAGAATACGACCACAGCAACTGATTCATACATCATAACTCACCCTCCAGCTCTGGGAGGGGATCACCTTCCCTGAGTACAGGGCCTAGCAGATGCCAAGTATCCAAAATATTAGAGGTCTTCCAGAAAGGAAGATTGAGGGTCACTCACATCTACCGACCAATATTATGAAAAACATATTCCAGTAAAACTTTGTCTAAGCAGTAGCTGAACCCTGAGAAGTGAGATAAATACTTCACATGTAATCAAATATAAAATCCATATTTATAGGGGAAAGAAGAGGAAAAGGAACCAAGAAAGGAGACAGATATGGAACAATCATAAAATCAGAAGACACTAGCAGTATATTCATTCAACCACAGATGTTAATTGAGTGTCTACCATGTGCTGGCCACTATACATACACCAGAAACTGAAGGAAAGCACTGCAACAAATAAAGGGTGGTAAGGCTGTCAAATGCTACAAAAAAGCCAAAGAGGGGGCCGGCCCCATGGCCTAGTGGGTAAGTTCGCGTGCTCCAATTCAGCGGCCTGGGATTTCACCAGTTTGGATCCTGGGCACGGACATGGTACCGCTCATCAGGCCATGCTGAGGCGGCATCCCACATGCCACAACTAGAAGGACCCACAGCTAAAAATATACAACTATGTACCCGGGGGCTTTGGGGAGAAAAAGGAAAAATAAAATCTTTAGGAAAAAAAAAGAAGTCAAAGAGAATGCGGTCTAACAAAGGGCCGCTGGCTGCAATGGAGGAAGGACGTCCTGGATTACTCTGGAAAGTGCAGTTTTAGTAGAGACTGGAGGTGGATGCAGATAGTAAAAGTTATAGATGGAGTCATGGGTGAAAATGAATACAGGGATTACGAGACCACTTATTTAGAAATTTGGGGCACGATGGGAAGACAAGGAAAAGGATAGCAATCACAGGGAGCAGCTGAATCAAGTAAAGGCTTTATTAAAGTAGATTCGTTGAAAAGAGAGAACTTGAATTTGAATAGAGAGAAAGACAAGCAGATGTCTATAAAGGCTTTGATGTCCTGAGGTGAAATGGAGAGAAAACAGGGCCATCCCATCAGATGGTCCAACTCTTCTCTCAGCAAAGGAGGAACGAGCTTTTTTCAGAAGATAGATTCCTCTCTGTGACCAATTCAGAGACTCCAAAGCCTAGAGGGTGGTTCTAGGATGGTTTTCAACCTTCCTCATCCAAGCAGATGGAAAATCCAGCCCAGGCTAACAAGGTTATGGCCACCGATGTGTTGTGAAGTAAGAGGTACTACTTACACCACAATCCACGAGTAGGAGACAACTCTAAAATGGTTCCAGTGATCTTCACCCCCTGGTATGCGTGCCCTTGCCTAATGCCCTCCCCTTGAGTGAGGGCTAACCTTCTGACTCACTTCTTTATGCATAAAATATGACAAAGGTGATAGGATGTCACTTCCAAAATTAGGTTACAGAAAGACTTTGGCTTCCTGTTGAGTTTGTCCTCTCGCTTGCTCTAATGAAGCCAGTTGCCATGTTGTGATCTGCCCTATGGGAAGGCCATAAGCCTATGGCGAGAAAGTGAGGGAAGATTCCAGCCATCAGCAAGGGAGGAACTGAGATCCGTCAGTCCAACAACCCAGGAGGAACCTAATCCTGCCAGAAGCCTTATGTGTGAGCTTAGGAGTGAAGACTTCCCCAGTTGAGCCTTGAGATTACCGCACTCTGAGTCAACACTTTAATGGCAGCCTCGAAAGAGACTCTGAACCCAAGAAAACCACACCTGGATGACCCACATAAGCTGTGAGAAAATAAATGTTTGTTGTTTTAAGTTGCCGAGCTTTGGGGTAATTTTTAATGTAGCCACAAATAACAGATACGCTTGGTGTCACAGTTCTGATAGGATCTAATGAAGCCTCTCAACAAAGGGTTTCACTGTGCTCCCTGATGACAGCCCCAACTATTAGAGATAATCTCCAAAATACCACTTGTTCCCTCTTAAGAATACATAATAGAGACACTTCTCAAGAATAGAAATATATTTCGTTTGAACTCTGTCCTCTGTTTCTGAAATCTCGGAACCATCTTTACTTCTCACTCAAAGACCAGCTCCTTCCACAGGGAAACTGCCTCTGATAATGAGGTCTCCTCCTTTTCCCATCTCCGTGATCCTGCCCCACTGGAATATTGATCGCCTGAGCCCCTAAGGCCCCTTTTTTCTTTAGTACTTTCCAGTATCAGTTATTTATTGCTGTGTAACAAATCACCTCAAAACTTAATGTCTTAAAACACTATTAATATATTATTTTTCACCATTCTGTGGGTTTGCTGGGCGATTCTTTGATGGCCTCACCTGGACTAACTCATGCGTCTGCATTGAGCTGGAGGGTCTGCTTGATGCTTGACTCGACTGGGATGGTGAGGATGCCTGGGATTTCTGGACCTCTCCCTTTAGGTGTTCTTTCATCCTCAAGGAGACCATGCCAAGCTAGGCTTGCACACAAGGTGGCGGCAGCATTCTAAGAGGGCATGCCTCGATGCACAAGCACTTATTAAGCTTCTGCTTGCTTTATGGATATTGATCCCCATTAGCAAAAGCAAGTCACATGACCAAGTCCAGCATAAAGGAACCACACAAGAGCATGGATAGTGGGAGGGTGTCACTGGGGGTGAGTTAGGAGGAGCCATCTACCACACCGCCTAACTCAGTCCTAACCACTATCCCTAGATTCATCTTTCCCAAACACCTGTTCCATCATCCCATATCCTTGCTCAATCATCTCTTGGTATCTCACGAGCATTGAACAATTTCTTTCATAGCCACCTTGTGGATGAAATGTGGGATAAATGTTACATTTAGGGAGGAAGCAGGCCTGCTATTCTGCCTGCTACTGATTGATCACATCTGAGGATTACAACCAACTCGGCAACCAGAGGACAGTCAGGATGGGGAGGGATCTCGAAACCCTCTCTTGTCCGAGTGCACAAACTGTCTTTCATGTCTTTATCCCTAGTCCCAGTCTACAATGTATTAGGCCGACAAATATTTGATGGATGAATGAATGGATGGATGAACTGATTAATTAATTAAAGTGAGAGAGTTGAATGAACAAAGGATTCTTAGCCTAGAGCAGTGGTTCTCAAATTTGAGCATTCATCAGAATTACCGGAGGATTTGTTGAAGCACAGATTATGGGGACCCATGCCCTAGGTCGGGGGGAAATGCGCTGAGAATTTGCATTTCTAACAAGCTCCCAAGTGATGCTGATGTTGCAGATTGGGGACCACACTTTAAGAACCCCTGGCCTAGGGATGGGACAGTCGAGGGAAGACACTCAATATCTAAATATCTAAAGAACTGCTGCGGCCCAAAGAAAGCTGATTTGTTGTGTGGCTCCAGACTACAAAGATTTGGAAAGTTACCTGGAGATAGATTATGACTCAACTTTAAAGTACGTTTTCTAATAACTAGAGTTGCGTAACAATGGAATAGGCTTGTCCTCTCCTGCCTCTTCTCCTGCCTGCCCTTAATTCTCTCCTACCCCCGTGTTCCTCTTCCAATAACAAGTTTACAGCCCTGGCTGAGAGTGTAGATCTCACATTTCCACAATCAGAAATGTCCCTGTTCTAGGAACCAAGTGTCAGCAATTTTCTGAATATAATCTTGTGAGAGGAGAGAAAGAATCAGGCTCTTAAATGTCCATTTGTCTCATTTTGCGCTGTAATATTATGATGACTTTTGGCTCAGGTAAGCAAAGCAATCTACATTTGGCCATTTCTGTATGTTTATCCCATACCACTAATTTCTAATAAAAAAAATCAAATCTCATTTTAACATGACACCATTTTGTTTCCCTGGGGAATTACACAAACATCCGTAACAATTTTGCTTCTGAGCGTGGTGCCGCAGGAAATGCTGATAACACAATTTCTTAACACACACCAAGTACACAGGTTACACAAAAGCAGATTCTATTTTAGCCTTTTTGAAAGGCTGTTTAAAAGTTAAGTTCTCCTTAATGACACAGCAAGAAAAGGGCTTTGCTTTTTTTCTCTCAGCATCTCAGCTTCCCCCTCTTTGTGGGCTTAGATGCTTCCCTTCTTCCTCGTGTTATCTGTGTTTCCTGCTCATCTCAACTTGATGACATGTTGCTGAGACAACTAAGTCGCTAACCTTCTTAACTTGGCTTTTGTGATGTGCTTGTGTGTGTTTAGGAGGGATATTTTCATTTCTCTTAGGACACTCTCTGTGTCTGCTCTGGGGAGGGATCTCAGACCTGAAGGTGGAGAAAAGGGAGTCTTTTTAAGTGCTTGCTATTCACATCGTCTTTCTACTTCCTTTAAGCCCATCATTTGTCGTGGTAGGCGCTGGTGGAAGCTTCTCTGGCTGCCTATGGTCGGGATTAAGTTACTCAGAGATGGCACCCGTGTTCCAGCCCTGACTCCTAGGCGAAGGGAAGGTCCAAGGACAAGAAGCGGATAAAGTGTCCATCACCCCAGTTCCTTTATTTTTTTCTCTTTTATCCCTTTGCCAAAAGTGGGGAGGCAGCTTAACTGCAAAACAATGACTGTGCAGTCCTTTCGTCTATTTGGTTATCCAATAAAATAAGATTCTGACATAAACCAAACCCACAGTGTCCTCAACATTGGGCCAGCTCCGCACTGGGCTGCCATATGTACTGAAATAACGCTTTGCTGTTCTGCCTGTGTATCCCCCCCCCCCCCCCCACCCTCTGGGTGCTCCCCTTGAGGGCTAACGTCTGTCGTTTCTATCTTTGCCCCCATCGAGCCTATCTTGCGTCTTCACATAGCGATTGCGCAACAGAGAGCACCTCCTGCTCAGAAGTAAATGGATATGAAGAATGGATCCTAGACAATCATTTCTTTTTTTTTTTCCTCCCCAAAGCCCCAGTACATAGTTGTATATACTAATTGTAAGCCATTCTGGTTCTTCTGTGTGTCATGCTGCCGCAGCATGCTTTGATGAGCAGTGTGTAGGTCTGCGCCCAGGATCCCAGCTGGCAAACCTTGGGCCACGAAAGCGGAGCATGTGAACTTACCCACTCTAACACAGGCCAGCCTGAAAGTCATTTCTTAAAACACAATTCGTTAGAGGTAGTTTTCAAACATTGTCAATACAAACTCACCTAACCAAATCTAAACTGAGATGGAGAAAGGATATTGAATTTAGAAACTATTTTTAGCCCATCTTTGAAATATCTTATTTGTCTAAATCTTTCACTTTTCAAGCAGAATTTTGTTGGTTATTTACTTACTTATTTTACAGTTGTAATTCAGGTGTCATCTCCATAGGTGTCCCCAGTCCTTCCAGCCTTCTGGTGGGCAGTGTCTTCCAGATTCCCTCTAAAACCTAGGATGATGTTCTCATGGCAGCCTCTAACTCTAGTTTCCTCTCCATGCCGAACTCTCAGTGTCTCTCTCTCTCTCTCATCTCCTGCGGTGCATCTCTCATCTAAGCTGCCAGTTGATTTAAAGGTGGAACACCGGCCCTTTGTCTTCACTTCCTCAAGTTGAACCCTAACCGAGACTGGCGTGTGTGGAAGACTAACAGAAGCTCGGGCTTGGGGTCTGTTAGGGCACAGGATGGACAACAAACACTTTCCACTCCTTTGCTCCCCAGGACCAAATATCTGCCCCATCACTGAGCACTGAGGCAGCTCCTGCCCTTGGAAGGCACTCAGGGAAGGGCTGAAGAGAAGGACAGCAACCAAAGAAGACCTTCAAGTTCCTAGAAAGAGCTGAGCTTTCTGGGAAGGAAAAGAAATTGTGATTTCCAAGATCCAGAGCCTAGAGCACTTGAACACTATTTGTGAAATAAATTCAAGAGGGGTAGAATGCAGTAATGACATGAGCCATTTTCCTGCCTGACAATGAGATTTTTTTAAAAAATGAAAAGGAAAACCTTCCTAATCCTCAGGAAAAGAGCCTGGGGAAAGAAGGAGCCCCTAAAGAGAAAGAGACCAGTGCCTCACTCTCCAGAGCAGGGCCTGGGAGAGAGCACCTTTCTAGAGAGGGGCTGCATCCCAAAGGCCTCCACATGACTAGAGGAGCCAAGTTAGAAGGTGGGAACATGGCCACAGGGCCCGCCTTGGAGGAGGAGCACAATTCTCAGTGAAACCAGAGTGAGAGCTAACAGGATCTCGAAAGCATGTCCACTCCAGTTACAAACAATGTATATTTATGTACCTTTTTTTATTGAGATAAAATTCACCATTTTAACCATTTTTATCAGACATTGGTGGCTACCTCCCTCCTAGATCCTTCTATGGTCCCAGAGAAATTGAGATTCTTGGAGGCAGAACATGAAAGCACTAGGAGTAACTCTGACTTACCATGCCCCCTCACCCTAGTGAGAGCTAATTGTAATTCTCAAGCACCACACTCCAAATACCCAGGAACATAAAACTTTAGCCTCTGCTATGAGAGCATCACACATCTCTGGCCTGACTCGGGGAACCCCTCTTCTGTTCTCTGTATTACTCAGCTTTGCTACGTCAGGCTGCAGTAACAAGCAGCCAGTAAACACAGCAGCTCCCAACAGCAAGGCTTTCTTTCAGCACGTGAGAAATTTCAGTTGATGGTGGTGATAGTTGGAACTTAGCAAATATGTGGAAAATGTAGTACAGCCTATCTTGTCCCCTTATCCTTCCATATAGGCGAGTCTTATTTCAATACTAGATTTTAAGTTCTTTGAAGGCAGGGATTCAAATGTGCCTAATATTCATGTTTCTCTCACTTTACCAGATGTGTGCTTAATTAAATATTTGTTGAATGAACCCACAAAACCGTGAACAGGTATGTGAGTTAATAGGCAGGAGACTTTACACTAAGCTTTCTTGTTAAGTGGCAATTAAATGCATTGACATTCATTATAGCCTGAATATACTGAGAATCTAATTGCTTGCATGCTGCTCAGGCAATCTCCAGTTATTCCAATGACAACTTGATGTCTTTCTGACATACTTATTGTACTTGGATCAATGGCTATTTAACTGCTAATTGATCTTTTATTAACATATAATAACTCTTATTAAATCTAAATTAAAGTCTTAATTGAGACACTTTATCTGCAGTGTTTCAACACACAATCCTCATAACATAATGGATAATCGACAGAAAAGCTAGTAACATATTATCTGTCACCTTTCTCATTGACCTGAGAACAGTTTTCAGCTTGGGGATTTTTTCACTTCATTAAGAAACCTGAGTGGCAACTACTCCCAGGAATGCATCAACACCATCAGATGTCTCGGTTTTCACATGCAGAACCAGTTCCCCAGCCTCTGCTTCTTCCTCGCCCCTCAACTGAGACCACTCGGCCAGCAACAGCAGTCGATGAGCACTATTACTTTAAACAGAGATTTGGCAGCACAGCTATCAAAGAGGCTGCGGTAAGTAGTAAGGACACCCTTCCCTGACCCCCAGCAGCTCTGTCTTTCCTCCCTGCCCTCTAGCAGTTAATTACCTTCATCCCAACCCGCCCTCATCACCTGGTCTGCTCTTCTTACTCTGTAACTCTGTTCCAGTCAAGGGGATGCCCCTTGGTCTGCCATTTGGGCAACGGCTCCCCTTGCTGAATCAGCCCAGTTTCTTCCTCTTACTTACACTCATCTAATCCTTGTGCTGATGTTCCCTGACTCCACTGGCCGACTCTTGCCAATCCTAACCTCAGCCATCAGTTCACACTTGTGCTGCTCTGGACCTAACCTTGAGTCCTGCTTCTCCTGTTTGAGTTTCTGGCTGATCACACTGTCCATGAACCATGGTCTTACTATCTTAGCGGGTTCTCATTCCCTCAACAATGCCAGCCCTCATCTGGTGCCTGGGACTTTGCTAGCTGCTCTCAAACTTCCCTGGTGCTCACAACATATCATATTTCTGAGCACCACTTGTTTCTGGATTCCCCACTGTTGTGGATGCCAGATAGCCGACACTGCATCCATTCTCCACCTCATCCCCCACAAAATGCTCCTCTCCCACTTAGCCCATGTGCCTCAGGGGAAGCAGACGGCCTCCCAACTCTAGTTAGAGCCCTGACTAATCCAAAGGAAATCTCATCCTTCTTAACTAGCAATTGGTTCAAGAATGAGCCAATGAGGATGCACTTTCTAGGGGCTTCTGGGAAAGTGCTTCCTTGCATTTCTGGAAGACCATCCATAAGGGACATTCTCACTCTTCCTCTGGACATTCTCATATCCTGATACGATGCCTGGGAGTAGTTAGTCACCTCATTACCCATCTCGGGATGATACTAGCATGCAGTAGAAGCAAAATGTAGAAAAAATACAGAAATGCAGTCAAAACCATCAGATAAAATCAACTATGAAGCCAGCCCTGCCTCTGGAGTTCCAGTTATATGACCGAATGAATTTCCTTTCTGTTTATGTCTGTTGTGTTGGAGTTTTCTACTACACGGCTGAGCATCCCGGCTGATGCATGATTTTCCACATGCCTCTCAAAACTCTGATTTCTTTCAGTCAACACATTCCTCCAGTGCCTGATGCTGGCCTGGTCTTCTAATCAGGCCAATATCCATCCCACTGCATCCCATGTTCTCTCCTGGATTGACCTTTCTCAGCCAGTGCAGGTGGGTCTACAGTCAGCACCTGCTCTCCCTCAGTTGGCAGGTCTCACTCTAAGTTCCGGCCCTTCCCAATTGTCTGAGCCCTGCTGTAGGACATTCACATTTCAAAACAGAACAAAATGAAGATAACTCATGTAAAAGTACGTATTACAACTGCTGGGAATTCCAAATCAGTGTGAGGAACTGGGAAAATATTTTAGAACATATGGAGTTACAAAAGGTGATAATTTCTTAAAAATCAAAGCCTTACAATATAATACTTGACATGTGAATAGTAAGCATAAAGTCAAAAGGTGAATGAAAACATCTCTCTAACAAGTAATGCCATTAAATATATATTTGGCAAGATGGTCTCAAATATTACAAAAGAAAAAGTCTCCTGTGAAAGCAGCTATCAGAATGCAGTATCATTAAGATTATATATATATATATCTGATTGGCCCTTTCATAAATATTTTATTCAGCAATATTTATATCCATTTTGCTCAGAATAATCAAAATGTACCTTATGTTTTGAAACACTATCTATGTTGAAAATTCTACTTTTATTGACCTTTCCCAGTTTTCATAAAGGGAGTTAAGGGTCTCAAAGAATGCTTAGCCAGTGAGATGGTTTGGGACACACTGGCCGGGGCAATAGCTGAAGTCCTTCCCTCCTACCCCCAACCACCCCCCCACACTCACGCACACACACTTTGGTCCACAGAGGCATCCTGCTCTGACGAGTACTCATGAAACTGTGTCTGCACAGATCAACCCCGGCTTGGTCCAGCCATGAACAACTTCCAGAAGCCGGATGGGCTTTCACAGTAAAATGAAGTTTGTTTTGCAAATTAGAAATAAGCAGCTCAATTTTCTGGGGGAAAAAATTAATCATATCCAAAATTCAGGTAAATAATTATAGAGATAAGGTGCATGAATTAGTAATACGAACCCGGTGTTTCGCATGACGTGGGTTCAAAGCCCGACTCCACACTTACTAGCTGGGTGAACTCAAGCTAATGACTTAGGTCCTGACCTCAGGGCCCTCACCTGTAAAACGGCAACACTAACATAGTGGAGAGGATCGCATTTACTGTCCGTAAACACAGGGCATGGCACCTGCACACAGTGGCATTCAGTTAATAGTAGCTATTGTTTGCTTTCTTTTTCAGTTCGTTATATTTTTCCATTCACAACAGGAATCAGTGTCAGCAACAAACTAAATTAAACTATGAAATAAGTCAAGTGTTTTAGTTGTCCTAGTGTCCTCATCTATGTTGTCATCCTGTCTTTCAGTGCCCACTCCCCCACCCCCACCCATTTCCTAGCCCTGGGCTACCCTTTTAGGTGCTCCCAATGCCAGAACCATCCTTGACCCTGTGGCAGTGCATGTGTATACATCACTCTCCCCAACAAACCTACTCCCTGCTTCTCTCATAAAGAATATGAATTTATATTCTTATTAAGGTGTCACTCTTTTGACTAGTTAAGTGGCCATATGTACCTTCCTATTTGAAACATTTAAAAATTGCTGGTCATAGAGCCTTGCATCTCCCACCTGCCCTCTCCTACACCCCTCCCCAGCACCGCTACGACCACAGGCAGGGACTTCCTCTAGCCAGGTCAGCTCCCGCTTACTCTAAACACTCAACCAGTTCCCAAGCTCTTTGACAAGTCTTTCTGAGATCTAACCACTCTACACTGGGTTGGATGGCCCTCTCTGGCTCCCACAGTGCCCTACGATTACCTACTTCACAACCCTGTCATTTTCATTTTCATGTCCATCTCGTCTCCTTCAACTATGAGCTCCTCAAGAACAGAGACCATGGATTATTCGCTCTGTATGCCCAGAGCCCACCAAAGCCTCTAGCAGGTAATAGCTGTCCACAAATCCATATTGAATGAACGAATGGGTAGGTGAACTTTTATACAAAAAAAAAAATAGTCAGAGTGAAAGCATGTTTTCTAATTTACAAATCACTGTTTTTGTTTGGCAAACATGACCCAGATACAGAATAAGACTTTTTTATCATTGCATCATTTATATCGAAGTATAGTTTACATACAAAAGATGCACAGATTTTAAGTTTACGGTTCCATAAATACTGACAAATAGATCAATGGAAAGAATGAAAGGTCCAGAAATAGGCCAACATATAAACAGTCAATTGATTTTTGACAAAAGTGTCAAGGTAATTCAATAGGGAACGAAAATCTTTTCAATAAATGATGTTGGAATAATTGACTATATGGGGGAAATGAACCCAACTCCTACCTCACACCATACATAAAAATTAGAGAGGGATAGTGGCTCTAAAAGTAAAAGTTTAAACCATAAAAATTTTAAAAGTGGGGCTGGCCCCATGGCCGAGTGGTTAAGTTCACGCTCTCTGCTGCAGGCGGCCCAGTGTTTCATTGGTTCGGATACTGGGCGCAGACATGGCACTGCTCATCAAACCATGCTGAGGTAGCATCCCACATGCCACAACTAGAAGGACCCCCAACGAAGAATATACAACTATGTACCCAGGGGCTTTGGGGAGAGAAAGGAAAAATAAATAAATAAATAAAATTTTAAAAGAAAACATAGGGTGGGACAGACTGGTGGTGTGGTTGTTAAGTTCATGCACTCTGCTTTGGTGGCCTGGGGTTCATGGGTTTGGATCCTGGGTGAAGATCTATGCATCGCTCATCAGGCCACGCTGGGGCAGCGTCCCACGTACAAAACATAGAGGAAGATTGCCAGATGTTAGCTCATGGACAGTCTTCCTCAAGCAAAAAGAGGAAGATTGGCAACAGAGGTTAGCTCAGGTCCAAACTTCCTCACCAAAAAAAAAAAAAAAACATAGGGAAGAATCTTCACAACCTTGGACAAGATACAAAAAGCATTAATCATAAAAGAAAAAAACTGATAAATTGTACCTCATCAAAAATTTTTAATTTACTCATTAAAGATCATAAGGAAAATCAAAAAAGAAGGATGATTTTTAAAACTTCAAAAGAATGCAGTTTTTTTTCTACAGGTACTTTTTCTCAGCAAATTTCAACTGTCACTCTCAGACCCAATAACCCTTCATTCCAACTCCCTCTGTAAGTCAGAAATCTAAGCCCCATGTCTTCCAGTCTCGCTCAAGACCCTTTTGGTTAAGGGCAAGCATTTTTTTCCTTCCTTTGACTTTGGAGATTAGAAGATGAAAGTACAGCAGAAAAATAATCTCTTCTTTTCTCCCTGACTCCTTAAAACCCATGCTTGTCTCTGTTCCCATCAGGTAAAAGGTAACACTTGGCAACTATATTTTTACACTGTTGCCTCCTCTAACTCATTTGACTGTTTCACCTCCTTTGAAGATGCCTGTATGAAAACGAATGACTCATACAGACAGCTCAAAACCATTTTCAACTATGTTCCGTAAAATCTCTACGTCTTAAGAAATGTGTAACTTCGTTTTGAATATTTTGGTAAAAAATTCTGAGCATGAAAGAATTGTTTTTACAGCCAGAATTTTCCCATGCATATCTTCAATATGGATGAAATTGAGTATTTTTTTTTATTGCAAGGATGAAAATTGATATCGTATGTTAAAACACACTGTAAACCACAATGCATGAAAGACATATATGGTGTTTCAGACTTCTATGTCCAGAAATATGGCAGAGGAGCTACTCCAAAGGGGTCTGATTCTAAAGTACAACTAGATCCTGGATAAACTACAGAAAATATAATTTTTAAGTTGATTAATTACTAGACTCTGTAGAAACTTAGAGAAATCTCAAAGAGAAGAAAAAAAGACAGCAAGATAAACCTAGTGTTGGGAACTTTAGTCAGGAAGTAAATACAAAACAGTTTCCCTGACTATTAATGTTAATATCACTAACATCAGATCTGCTATTGGAAAACTGAAGCTTGGCCCTCATTAAAGTGCTGAACCTGAAATTCCAGCATTTTTCGAGTACACTCTAAAGAGGTTAAAGTGTTTCCAGTTCAGTAATTCTCCCTGGTTCTCAGCAAATAGAAAGAAAAATTCCTCTATGGAAAACATATTGGGCAATAAGAAGTCCCACAGATTAAAGACAACAAAACAGGAGTTCACAATAAAAATTACAAAGTTTGCACAAGGAAACAACCAAGTGTAAGAATTGACAGAAACACAAAAACTTAGTTGACATCCAAGCACTTTTTTTTTTTTTTTTGGTGAGGAAGATTGGCTCTGAGCTAACATCTGTTGCCAATCTTCCTCTTTTTTTTTCTCCACAAAGCCCCAGTACATAGTCATATAGCCTAGTTGTAAGTCATTCTAGTCCTTCTATGCGGGACACCCCCACAGCATGGCCTGACGAGTGCTATGTAGGTCCATGTCCAGGATCCAAACTGATGAACCCCAGGCCACCAAAGCAGAGTGCACAAACTTAACCACTCAGCCACAGGGCTGGGTTCAAGCACTTTAAATATTCTCAAAAGCAGAACTTAAAATAGCTATTATGAAATGTTTGAAGAAATAGAAGAATTTTAAAAGTGAATAAGTAACTAGAAGGTGTCAAAAATGACCTAATAGATTTTTAAAGGGCCAAAAATCTGTTAGAAATAAAAATATAATAGTCGAAATTAAAATTTAATGTACAGGTTAAACAGCAGATTAGTCACAGCTGAAAAAATAATTATGAACTGAAATATGGAGCCAAAGAAATTATCCCAACTAGAACACAGGAAGATGAGAAGATGAAAAACATAAGAGATTAAGAGATGCAAGCAAGGGAGTAACATGAATCCAATCAGAGTACCAGAAAGAAAGAATAGAGAGAATGGAGGAGAAAAAATATGGAAGAGAAAATGGCTAAGAATTTTCTAGAATTGATGCAAAACATGAATCTTCAGAAACAGGAAGCATAATATATACTAAGCAGGACAAATAAAAATAAATCCACAGACACATTATGGTGAAACCACAGACCACCAAAGACACCGAGAAGACCGCAAAGGCATTCAAAGAGCAGGAAAACAGACCACCCACAAAGGAACAGCAAATAAACAAAGCTGATTTCCCAACAGCAATGATGGAACCCTGAAGTCAGTGGAATAAAACCTTCAAAGTGCTGAGAGAAAATGACTGTCAACCTGGAACTATGCTCAGCAAAACTATCTTCCAGATAAACAAAAATTGAGAGTGTACCGTCAAGAGAACTTCAGCAAGGAACTTCTAGAAAATGTCCTTCGGATCTCAAATGGTCTTTTATCCAAGACACACATTCTCGTGAGGTGACATCACTCCCTAGGGAGAGAAAGTTTGTTCTTGGTAGGCAAAAAAATCTTACTCTGTTTATGTATAAAGCACAGGTATACCTAGACATCAGTAAATATACAGCATACCTGTGATATTACAATTAATCGGTGGAGTGAAGGAGGCAATTAGAAAAAAGTATATCAAAAAGGCTCCTTGGGAGTGGGGGCAATAATGAAAGGAAAGTTGAGAAACACTGAGATCCAAAACAATCTAAAAAGTTTTAAAATTAATAAGAGAGATTATTAAAGGGGCTAGATTTAAGATTAATACACAAAAATCACTTGTATTTCAATATACTACCATAAAATATTAGAAAATTTAATTCAAAAAAGATTTAATTTATAACAGCAATAAAAAAATCTAAAATAGGGAATAAGTCTAACAAAACATATGTAAAAACTTTATGGAGAAATGTATAAAACTTTATTGAAAGTCGTTAAAACAACCTAGAAAAAATGGAGAGATGTTCCATGTTTGTGTTTAAGAAAGCTCAAAATCCTAACAAGGTCAATTATCCCTAAAATTTTCTGCAAATCACTGCAAATTCCAATCAGAGTTTTCCAAGGAACCTGGCTAACCAATTCTAAAATTTACATAGAAGAATAAAGTGTCCCAGGACACTCAAAGAATAAATAGGGGAAAATTGTCCTGTCAAAAACTGTGAGGTCTCGTAAACTATGGTACTGAAGATAGGGGAGTATTGGCACAGCGTTCAACAAACTCATTAACAGAAGAGAGAAGGGAGCCCAGAAACAGCCCCTGCCCCCTGTGGGTAGAGAACCCTCTCCCCCAGCATTGCCAGCAAAAGTGCCATTGCTTCTCACTGGTTCTCCAGGACCAATCACTGTGGCCTGCAGTATTTGGAGATCTGATGGCTTAAGTGTTATGGCACCGCCTCTAGATCAGCCCCAGTGAAACCACAAGGACTGAGAATGAGGAAGGGGAGATCCCCCAAAAGGAAATAGAAGCACTAATAAACAGAAAGGGGAAATGGACGCCCAGAGGGAATCCAAAGGGTCCACCACACGTGCTGCAGGCCAGTCCTCAGAAGAGTGACACGCCTAGTGATAAGAGGAACTCGAGTGTTGGTACAAAGCGTCTACAGCATGGCCATGCAGGCACACAGACACACACGAGCAAGGCGGCTGTACACTCCACTCGTGCCCTCGCTTGATCACCACGTCTTTTGCTTTCAGGGGCTTCTTTAGCCCCATTCTGCGTCCCTAAGTCAGCATCTTAGAAAGCATCTCTTTGTTTCAACCCAGGCCTCTATCCCAACATCTCTGAACATTTTCCTCAAAAGAACATATTTCCCTCTTACTGCTCTATTGAAGTGTTTCCCAAAATATGTTCTACAGAATCCAAAGGCTTGGGATGTTACTGGGTATTAGATTTTTTTTCATCCATTGTGAAATAAGTCTGGGAACAGTTCATTTAAGTCTTGACTGCTGTACTGCTAGACTCTGGAGCTTTATCATGACAATGGGCATTGGGAATCTTCTAGAATGCGATCCAGTGTCTGAACTCCTACCACTCACATACCCTTCACCGGTTACCCAGGGCACTGTCTCTTCTCCAGGCGGTGATAACCATCAAGAGTGGACCTTCTCCCTTGGGCGTTCCCCCACGCTGGGAGCACTCCCCAACGCGCACGCGAGAACGTGATCAGCTCCAGCTCACAGCATCTGCCCCATCACAGCAGCAGTCTCCCACCGGCTCTTTCTCAGGCCTCGTCTCTCCTGCCTGGAGCAATGCATCCGCTGAAGTACAACTACAGAGCTGGTTTTTCTTTTCTCTACTTTCTCAATTTTCTTTGATGGGATTATATTAGTTTTACAATAAAACTTTAAAGTATTTTTAAAACTTAGTCTTAACATAGTATGGAGTTAAAGGCTGTTATTCAAAATAGACCTCCACTTAAAATTTCACCAGTAGCCCCCTTAGGAAGTATTAGTTTGGAACAGAAAAAACACAGGATTAAATCTAAGGATCTGGGTTCCAGCCCTGGCTTCTCCATTCCCATCAATGCTAAATTCAGAAGGTTCATTAACTGCCAAACCTCAGTTTCCTCATCTGTAAATCGGGATAGTGTGGTGTACCTAAGGCACTGTTGTAATTATGTGATCTGTATGAACACATTCAATCCTCACACCAACCCTAGGAAGTTGGTATCATCTCCAGCTAATTATTATCTCCATTTTACAGGAGGGGAGGTAGGGGAAGGAGCAGGTAAAGAGGGAGACGGACCTGGGGGTCTGGGCAGGAACCCAAGAGGCCAGTGAGGGGACACAGCACCACCAGACAAGAGAAGAAAGGAAAAAGGAGGCAAGCAAAATTCTTTCTGGCTGCCCCTGCCTCGGAGAAGCTGTTCTCTAAAGCATCCTTTTGAGATGCAAACACTCTGACAGTCAAGGACAGCTTCATTGGCATGTGACCTGTGCAGTCACACAGAGACCCCCATCTAGAAGGGACCCCGCACTTGGTTTAATGCTCTGCTGTCACTGTCTTGAAATTCTGAATAATTTTAGCAAGAGGCCTCCCATATCATGCGGCCAGCCCTGCTGACAGTGCTCTCCTCTTACTTGCCACCACATTTATAAAGAAAGTCTCTGGGTGGGACATTTTGTGGGAAAAGCTGAGATGATGACGTTGGAAGAGCCCCTGGGATCTCCCAGGGAAGGAGATGCTGTGTCGGTTTGTGCTCCGAGCAGCGCAGTGGTGACTCCAGGAACATTTGCACACGGCCCTGACCAAAAGACCTCGTTGGCCTCTTTAAAAGCAAAAGGACAAAAACAACACAAACAATGTCTCTGGGGGTAAAGTACAGCATTCCATCTTTCCTTAGTCTATCTCTGTCCTCCAAAACCAAACGCATCAAGGAATGGTCCCAGCAACCAAGGTTGTTGTTTTGATTGGTGCCAAAAATTGGGACCCAGCCATGGTCTTATGATTAATTCTGAGGCACATAAAGGAAACTGTTAATACTGATTTATCTGTTCATTCTCTCTATTCACTGTCCATCCATTTACCCCAGACTAACCATAGCAACAAGACACTAGAAAATTAAATTTAAAACAATTCCTCTATTCTTGGTGGACGTATTCTCCTTTCCCTGCTCCTAGGATTGTGGATCCAACAAGCTCAAGCATCCATTAATTTCATTTTTTAAATATTGTGGAAGCCACTGAGGTGGAAATGGGAGAACTCCCAAAAATATTGTTGGAATACCATAAAGTGAAAAACTGTGAAATTTACAGAATTTGTTCCTTTATGGATGGCTGTCTTGGCACCTTGTGGAGTATCTCGGAAAATCAGAAAAAGAGGCAGTAGCAGCTTATTAAGCAGGTATTATTCACATCTTACATCATTAGAATAGGCATCCTTTCATCCTCATGCAACATCCTGCAGTGCAGCCCAGCCATTCCATATCACCAAAACATGGGCAGAGACTCTCCCATGACCTGCATTAAGATACAGAAACCCAGGGACCGACCCTGTGGCCGAGTGGTTAAGTTCTCGCGCTCCACTCTGGCGGCCCAGGGTTTCACCAGTTCAGATCCTGGGCTCGGACACGGCGCCATTCATCAGGCCACACTGAGGCAGTGTCCCATATAGCATAACCAGAGGCACTCACAACTAGAATATACAATTATGTACTGGGGGGCTGTGGGGAGGAGAAGAAGGAAAAAAAAGATACAGAAACCTAGAGTGTTTACATTTCTCTTGAGTCATCTTTAATATGGAACCGATCCACTAATAACCAAATATGTATTGATCATCTACTAGGTACAAGCACCATAACCATATTATTGAAAAAGGAAGATTAGGACTTGCTCTCAAAGGGCGTAGCAATGAACTGAATTTTGTAGGACCACTCTGGTTTACAGCTCCCACGGTGGACAAGCCTTAGAATGGTCTTCGGGGCCGGCTCCATGGCCGAGTGGTTAAGTTCGTGCGCTCCGCTGCGGCGGCCCAGGGTTCGGATCCTGGGCGCGGACATGGCACCGCTCGTCAGGCCACGTTGAGGCAGCGTCCCACATCCCACAACTAGAAGGACCTGCAACTAAGATGTACAACTGTGTACGGGGGCAGGGGTTGGGGAGATAAAGAAGAAAAAAAAAAAAACATTGGCAACAGTTGTTAGCCCAGGAGCCAATCTTTAAAAAAAAAAAAAAAAGAATGGTCTTCAGTGATTACTGTCTTGCTTACATCAGTGTCCCAGCCAGCAAACCCCAAAGTCCCAAATATGAGATCCTTCATCACATCACACCTCTAAACACTATCATAAAATGATGCTATGACCTTCTCGCTCTCATTCTTTCACACACACAGAGGCACACACAACTGAAAAGCAAAACAGTAAAAGAAAGTCAGACATTGCGGAGTTAAATAACTAGCAGACTATTAAGACAAGTCAGTACTAAACAGTCGTTCCTAATGGAAAGGATGCAGAATTACATGCTTAGAGCAGAACATGAAAGAGCATGGACACAGATTACACTAACATAAGCTGTAAAAGCTAACTCTGTCCAAGGGAAAACACCGGAACCTCTTGCCATGAATTGTGCAAACATCTCCTTTCTCCCCTTCACTCTGCATGAGATTTATGGTTACCTCTGAATGAGTCCATCAAGATGGAAATATTAATTTATTTGAATGGAAGGACGTCATTATCATTCTGAAAAAAGTGCTTTGGTTTGAGGTTACTTAGGTCTACCCAGTAGACACTAATGTAGTTCCCCCATAGATTAGCCTCATTTCCTGGGAATCCATATTGGGGTTTGGGGACAAAGCCCAGCTAACAGCAAAGTGTCGTTTTCCTTGCTTTGCCACTGTGGTACCTATCTCACAGGTCAGTCTTCCATTTCTGCTGAAACAAGATCCAAGAAACCCAATCTTGTCACTTCACATTGAGAGCAGTAACAGAGAAAAAGATTGAGAATGAACTTAGTTGCTAAGAAGAATGAGTTCTCCATGGGTTAAAATAAACTAAGACAAAATCCAGCTTTACTTGGCAATTAACTAATGGGGCTTGAATGGATGCCCATCCTCCAGCAGGTGTTTTTGGCATGCTGAATTAGCAACAGGGGACAAAGTTTGTGTTTTTATGACCCAATTTTCAGCGCATACCCTTGTTTTGAGATAAGACAATTGATATACTCAAAAAGACTTTCCTTCAGTCAGATCTGCACCTGTGTTTTTAAAATAAGAGGTTACATTAAAGGAAATTTATTTCCCTTTGCCACTCCCTTATAACACATTAAGTACGTTGAAAGTCATTACTTGTTTCTCTTCAAAAGGGAATTGAATTGAAGAAGGAAGCTTATCTAAATTCTTTAAGATTTGGGAAGGAATTCCCGAGATAGGCCAGTATTCATTTCAAGGGAAAATTTTACTTAAACAGAGGAAGCCACATGATTAAAAATGAAGGTTCTTTAAAATGTTTTAAATTGTACTTTGCAAATCAAAAAATAAATTGATCCCAGAAAAATGTGGCTTTTCCTGAGGTTGTTTCCAAAAACACCCCTCTGCCCCGTGCTGGCTACGCCCTTGCGTTCTCGCAGCTCTGGAACCAACCGTTCGCAAGACAACAGTAACCTTCTCCCAAGGCTGCAAAAGACATTGGAGAGTGTTTCATTTTTGACTGTAAAAAAATGTGGAACTATAGTTATCCAGAAATATATAGTGTTACTTTTTTAATAATGCACATTTAATTTAAATTAGAGAACATACCTAGCATCGTTTGGGGTCCATTGTAAGTCATTGATATTTATTAGTACCTTTCTCCTTCCCTTTTTTTTATGGTAATACTTGCTTTTTAGGACATTAAAGCCAACATATTTGAAAAAGAAGGTATACATGACGACCTCCAGGACTGCCTGGTATAGAGCATCTTCCCATGGTACCTGGCTAGAGACCTGTTTCTAGTTAGTTTACTCAATGCAGATGGTAAACTGGCCTTGGTGGATCACAGAGCAGTCCTTTCAGAGTCTCACCAGAAACCGGAAACAGGAAATGGAATCAGTGTCAAAATTTTCGGCCTACCAGAGCCACCAGGATCCAATTCGTTTTATAAATTATTTTCACCAAAACTTCAAGGAAGGGATACGCTTCATCTTCCAGAAAATGTCTCAAGAAGGAGAGAAAGGAAAGCCACCAACTAATTTTACTAAGTTAATAACAAATTTGATAACAAAACTAGAGAAGGACAGTGCAATAAAAGACAATTATAGACCAGTCTTAATTATTAACATGGACGGAAGAGTCCTAAAATAGTAACAAATCAAGCTCTATAGTATATTTTATAATTACATCATAATCACTTGGGGTTTAGCCCAAGATGCAAAGAAAGTTCAGCATCAGAAAATCTATTAAAATGTAACTCCCATTAATGAAGTAAAGAGGGGAAAATCTCAATAGGTCCTAGAAAATCATTTGTTAAAATTAAACATTCATTCATGACTTTTCAAATGCTCTTAGTAAACTATGAATAGAAGGAAATTTTCTTAATATGATTAAAAAAGAGTAGCCACCAAAAACCTGGAGCAAACATAGCACATAATGATGAAAATTTAGAAACATTGCCATTAAAGTCAGAATTAAAATAAAGATGCCCACTCTCCCTGCTACCGTTCAGCATTGTTGTGGAGGTGCTAGGCACTGCAGTAAGACAAGGGGGAGAAAAGCAAGAAGTTTGGAAAGAAAGACACTAAATTGCTACTATTTACAAGTATTATTTTCCACTTATAAAATACAAGACAATCTACAGACCAACTATTTGAAGTAACAGGAGAGTTTTTGCTGGCTACAAAATCTATGTACTAAAATCAGTAAAAATAGACGAGCAATAACAATTTTAAAATGCAGTAGAGTATGTAAATATAACCCACAATAGCAGCAAAAATTTTAAGGAAATGAGGAATAAATCTAACAAAAGGTTTTAAAAGAGAATTATAAAATGTTATGAAAGGACATAAAAGAAGCATTGGATGAATAAGTTATACCTTGTTCATGGATGGGAAACTGAATAAAGATGTAATTTTTTCCCCAATAAGATCAATGTTGGGGCTGGCCTGGTGGCACAGCGGTTAAGTTTGCACATTCCGCTTCTCAGCAGCCCAGAGTTCGATGGTTCAGATCCTGGGAGCAGACATGGCACCACTTGGCAAAAGCCATGCTGTGGTAGGCGTCCCACATATCAAGTAGAGGAAGATGGGCACGGATGTTAGCTCAGGGCAAAAAGAGAAGGGTTAGCAGTAGTTAGCTCAGGGCTAATCTTCCTCAAAAAAACAAAAAAAGATCAATGTTATTCTCATCCTAATGACAGAGTGGAATTTAACAAATTGATTCTGAAGTTCATGTGGAAGAGTAAAATTCCAAGAAGAGTCAATATAATTCTTAAAAAGTACAAGGATAGCAGGTCTGGCAGATATTAAGATATTATAAACTTTATAGTAATTAAAACAGTATGGTATTAGTGAAAAGATAGATAAAAAGATCAATGAAGCATATTAGAAACCTTGGAAATATGGTGTATGATAGAGATTGGCTTACATGTTAGAAGAGGAAGAAAAAGTACTCAGTTAATAATCTTCGAAAATTTGGCTTCCTATCTAGAAAACAAAAACAAACGATAACCTTGCACTACACATAAAAATAAACTCCAGATGAATTAAAGGTACAAACATAAAAATCAAAACTTTACAGAGGAAAATAAAGCAAAGTTGGCTTCCAATTAAATATAGAAAGTCAAATGCATATGTTAGTCTCTATTTCCTCCTGAAATCCCAGTGAAATAACAGTCAATGGATTTCTAAGACATATAACCACAAAAACAAAAGGAATGGAAAAATAAACAGCAGCAGCAAAATTTGCAATCTGACAAGCAGATGGGTGAGCAGTAACCTACTTACCAGACCCCAGAAAGCCAAATTCTAAACTGGCAGTGAAGAAATCAAGAAGCAGTCTGATTTATTGGACAGAATCTCCAAAAGATTTATCAATTCACTTTACCAGTACCACTGATGTGAGAGTAAAAGTGAGCTGTAAACAAGAAAATGGTTAAAGTCTGTTTAAGAAGCATTTAGACCCCCGAATCCCCATGCTCACTTTGCCCACCAGGAAAACTGCCCCTCCCTGACCCTGTAGTCTATTCCCTGGAGAGTGCAAATTAGGTCTATGGATTGGGGGACAGCAGCCTAGCTGAGGGCAAGGGTACCTTATGAAAATAGGGAGATTAAAGTAAAAGTTTTGATTCTGAAGCTTGAGAGTCCCCTTTTTTCTCCACTTGGTCCCCAGAATTCTAACAGCCAAGCTTGCATATGTTGCAATCAAGAACAAGAAAAGCCTTTTATAGGGGAGAAGACCAAGAAAAAGATCTAAAAATAATTACGCTGGGAGTTTCTAAACACAGCTGCCCAGCCAGATCTGCCTAGATGAAGCCTACAGTTAGCAAGTCCCAATTAGGTTTAGTGCCCCACTCAAATGTGAGAGGACAACCAAGGATCCCCAGGCATTTGAAGAAGTCCTCTAATAGAAATATAGGAGCTAAAAGGGCAATTTGAAGGAAACAGACTCCATCTGAGAAGAATAAAAACTTTTAAAATATTATTAGTATCAGTTCAGACATAAAAGACAATATTGTGTATCCATGAACTAACAACAAAATATCATTTTAAAAAGAAGAGAAGGAAGAAGAAATTTTTTTAAACACCCTTAGAAATTAAAAAGATGGTAGCAAAAACGAAACACCTCATTTTGAGGGTTAAAAATAAAGTTGAAAGACTATCCCTTAAAGTAGAAGAAAGTACTAAAGAGATGGAAAATAAAAGAGAAACTATAAAAACTTAGGATGAAATTATTAGAGAAATAATTCAAGAAATTTCCCAGAACTGAAGAACATGTGTTTTCAGACTGAATGGGTCCATTAACTGCCCGTTGGGATACATCGGCATGAAATTCCCCAACGCCGAAAGACCTTTCAAGCTTCCAAAGAGGAGAAACAATCGAAAAAGGTGTCAAACAAAGAACAATTATAAGAATAGCTTCCCAGCCCTAAATAACAGCACTCTGAAGGTAGAACACAGAGGAGAAATGTCCTTAAACTTCTGAAGGAAAATTATTCTCAACCGAAAATTATATGTCCAAAAAAAGTATTAAGTGAGGACAAAATAAGGCATTTTTAGACATTTAAGTCCTCAAAAAGTTTCTCTCCCATGCATCCCATTTCAGAAAACCACTATGATATAGTCTTTGCTAAAACAAAGGAGTAAACAAAAAAAGAGGAAGACAGGGCGTATAGGAAAGAGGAAATCCCATACAGGAAAGCCAAAAGGAAAATTCTTAGGGTGGCAGATGTGCTGCCTGTGCAGAAGGCTACCAGTTCTGATTGGGGGAGGCTAGAGGGCCTCAGGGGGCACTTCATTAGGAAATGACTGAAAGCACGTCGGATGTGTTCGATCATATCAGGAGGAGAGTTTTATATACTCATACAATTAAGTGCTATGCAGAAATCTAAATGAATCAGCACACACATCTCAACATGGAAAGATTTGGAAGGTAGAACATTGACTGAAAAAGCAATGAGAATACCTTGAACATTGCGACACTTTTTGCATTTTTTAAAAAACAAATGGTATTAGCAATACTGTAGGTTTTTCCTTGCAGGGGTGGAGGGAACCAATGTCATGAAGTTTCCTTTTCTGTGGAAAGAGGAATGTGAGTGGTACTGGAGAGAGGAAATAAAGGGGACTTCAATTTTATCTGTAAGCTTCTATTTCTTTTAAAGGATTTTAAAAACCTAAAGCAAAAATGACTGTTAATATTAGTTAATTCTAGCTAGTAAGTACACAAGTATTGATTTTACATTGATCTCTCTATTTTTCTGTATTTTTGTTTTCCAGAAAGGAAAGAAGGAAGGGAGAAAAAAAGAAATACAAGTGCTGCAGTCACAGCCTTTCCAAGGGCCTGGGCTGCAGGGCCAGGACGAGGCGGGCTGCTCCAGTTGCCCCCTCCTCACCTGAGCCTTCTCTTCATCTGGTCAGTCCATTGCTCACAATGGAACACAACCATTCTGCAAGGTGCCTGTTTCATTTTTCAAATAAAATCCCTTTCTAAATTCAGCTTTTTTGCTTTCTCAACATAGTCCACTGAATTTGCACTTCAACAACCCACGGGTAGGAAGCGTGTGTTAACTCCCTTTAACTTCAGAAAACTGAGACTCTGAAATGATGGTTTGGGTGATGGCTTAGTAATTAAAACATAGTTAACCATTCATATTATTACTTAGCTATTATTTTAGTAGAAAAATATAAGTAAACAATTGGCTCTCTTGCTCACCCTTATCTACATCTGGCAGAGTGCCACTAAGCCTAAGACTCTACCCTCACCTGGTGGCAGCTACCTCAAAGACAGGTAGGAGGAAATCAATATGACCTGGGGTTGCTCTGTCAATATCACCTAAAAGGTGATAGCAAACATAATGATCGAGGGGCTTGGAAGTGGGTGATGCTGAGAAGGCATTTGTTCTGTGTAACTTAGAGATTTGCCCTTGGCCACGAAACAACCTGCTAAATATCCAGCTTCAAGCGCAGGTTCACAGCTTCTGCAGAAAGGCAAAAGCTGAGCCTACAGATACCAACACGTATGGTCTCAGACAGACTCGAAATAGTTCATCATCGGACGCTTTCATTGGATTTGGAACTGGAAGAATTGCAAAGAAGACAAAATGAAAGGCACTGGACAGTTATCCTTTCTCTATTAACAAAATAAATAACTCTCAAGTTTGGTGAGAATGTTGTGTGCATGGGTTCAGGTCAGTGCTTACATTCACTGACGCTTGATGGATTTCTGGCTTCAAATGTTTTATCAAGACAATCCACCTTGTGGCAATCTCCAAAGAAGACTGTGTGGCTCTATTGAGTCCACAATTTGCTTTTTAAAAGTGACTAAATATGCTTTTTTTTACAACAACGACAAGTCATCTCCCTCCTGAAGCCAATGGAGTTTGTCACCCAGCTTCCCCTGCTTTTCAAAGCCAGCCATCAAAAGGCAAAGGAAATGTCATGACTTTGGAGCGGTCAGAAAGCTCTTAAGTCGCAGTGCAGGCTATTTCCCCTTTTGTGGCACAGAAAAGAGTGGACAGACACAATGAATAAATAATCCCATTGTACTTAAAAATGTGTAACAATCCTTCAAAATGAGGTGAGGAACAAAGATAGGAGATAGCAAAGCGGCCCTGGTCTTAACAGAACAGCTTGCAATTCCAGGGCCTAAACTGCTTTTGCAAACACAAACACACGCACAGCGACCATGAGAGAATAAAAATTCAAAATGGCATCCGATTCAGAACGCCAAGAGGCTCAGCCTAAATGGCCTTCTGCATAATTCACTTTGGACACCTTCAGCCTCAGCAGCTAAAGGCAGCCAGTCTGGGCCAAGGTTAACACCTTAAACCATTCAAAGTAACTGACTTTGAAATAATCATCAGGGTCACTGGTTGTTGCTAAAAACACCTCTTCATCATTTTTACTTCACCACGGCTTTTCCTTTCCCTTTAAAGAAGTCTCCTTGTTTTATGTTCTAGCATTTGCCCGAGGCCTCCGTTTTTCCTCTCTGGTGCCTACAGCCATGCCTTCCCCACCTTGAGCTGCAGGATCCAGGGGCAAACAGCAGAGTGCATGGTCACCCAAAGACCCAGCAGAGAGGGTCTGATGCTGGACTGAGCAATGGGGACCGAAGATGCCCAAGCCAGACATTCAAGGGTTCACAGAAACACAGAGAACTCCAGGCACTCAGAACTTCAAACGGCCTTAAAGAATCAACAACCACAAACTTTTAATATATTTTTAAAGAAAGTGGGTGGGGTGACGCAGCACGGCATATCAAAAGAACTCTTTGTTAACACAGAGAGTGGATTTTTGTACATATGAAAAAAAGAGTGTTTTATTTTCTTTTCACAAGACCAAAAAAGTGTTGTCTTACTTTGTAGGCAAAGGAAAAGTAAAATTTGAAAACTAGCATTGTTAGATGTGGGACCAGAATTGCCCAGTATCTGTCTCCATGAAGGAAGGGGATGTGGGCTGGCCTCATTCCCTCCCCGCACAGCTTAGTGCTCTTCTTAAACTATACCAGGGTACCAAACTTGATACCCCCATTGATGTAGAGGGATGTCTGTCCTAAGAAAACATAACGCTATGTTTCACCACTTTTCTTCAACAAAGAATTATATTTAATACTGGATAAAATATTTTTTCTTTCTTCCATTGATTAATTTACTGATTTTTAGATCAATAAATATTTACTAAGTACCTTCTCAAGTCCAAGCACTGTGTTGGGCATAATATAAAGTTACACATAATTTTAGGCGTCACATATAATTGTGAAGAGAGCACCATCTTTGCCCTCTTGGAGCTTGTAATCTCAGACCACATCAGAAGAGAGAGAAAATGCTGCATGTGACAACGTTAAAATCCTTAGCAGCCAGGCAGGCTTCTCCAAATTAGCTCCACTAACAGCCTTGTCCCAGTGAAAGGCTCCCGCTGAGCCCCCGGTTCTTCCTTGGACTAGTTTTGGCCTCTTCTTTTTCTAGTTTCATGAAATTTTCATCCCTAGCTGCTGCCAGAGTCCTAACCACTTCAGGGAAAACAGAGAGCCTGACCTTCATTAAGGCAGCAGAGAAGATTATAAACATGTCCTGTAGTTGCAGTTCCCAAACATGTGCTGGGGCACCCCAGGATGCTACAATAAACACATATGGATACTTTAAATTTTTAAGGAAAACATGGGGATATATGTCAGACACTGTGCAAACTACTACTACTAAGTTCTGTGTATGTGCAAAGAAAGAGAGAAATTTTTTATTTCCTGTGCCCATATAGTTCTGTGTTAATATTTTCCTTCTGAACTACATCATTAGTTATTACACAATTTTTTGAAGCAACATAAATGTATTATATATTTTGATGTATAATTATTAAACATACTGTATTTTACTCAATCTAATACATCATTGATTATAAGACATTCTTTTATATACCCCTGGGGGAAAATGTCCTGTCAATTAAACCACAATGTAATACTTCCTTATCACTTTGGGGTTTTTTTTAGACTTATTGGAAGAGCTCTTTAAGACTTTAGACATAGATTTTAATTATATATCATTCTTGTGCATTCATAAAAAGGGTTATTACCTTTTTTAAGTGAAATAAATGGTCTAAGTTACTCCCACAACATCTTTACATTTTGAGTTCAGCTCTTCCGAATCACTTTTCAACTGGACCACTAATCATCAGTTTTCCACCCAATATCATCCTCTGTGCCATCAAGAACATTGGTGAAGCAATGTTTCTTACAAGAGTGTTCCACTATTGTCTCTGGGATTTTCTTCCAAGGCGTGGACACTATTCTGTAAGTTTTGATTCTGGAACTTTCTTACTTGAAATTGTCAGGTAATAAAACCACTTCATGATTGAGACCTAATATAAGATGCCATTGACTGTGAGACACATCTTGATTTCAGACACAATGAATGCTCTCATAGACACAATAATTCTGTCCATAATGCTACCTTGGATAAAAAGGAAGACGCGGGTCAGGGACAAAGGACACATACTAATTTTGATGAAAGTGAAGAATCAGAAACCAATTGAGTAGTGAGAGGATTTTTGACCCAGTCATCAGAGCCAGTCGCTTTCTCAACCCAACACCTTTTGTTTGTTGTCCCCAGAGGTTTACCCGTCAAGAGGCAAAAAACACCATGGTCAGAGAAAGGTATGCCTATGCTTTCTAAAGTGAGAGTACAAGGGGAGATGAGAAAGGAGAATCTGCAGACCTCAGGCATATTCTCAGGCAGATAAATATTAGGAAAGAAGACCTGGGGAGTCTGGGCATCTCAACTATCTGTGTACCTTCATGCCACACGGAAAGGCGCGGGTATCCCCAGGGGTATCAGCCACCAGTCTGAAGACTACAACACCAGAGTGACTTGATGTCTGAAGTGCAGGGCAGTGAAATATTTTAGAGGTCTGGTCCAGAATAGATAGACTGCCTCACTGCTCTTACACGCCTAGGACTCCCTCATGGAAGCCATGACGTCTTAAGAGAGGCCTCAGTTCCCAGAGACACCATGATCCACCAAGCTGGAATGATGCCAGACTCTCCCTCCATCCCATAGGCCAAGCAACCAAAGCTGAGACAAGAGAAGAATGCCTCCTGGTACTTTAGCAAGACAAATATTGATATTTTTCCCCCACATAGAGCTCCCTTGCTTCTGTCACAGTTTTTGTTCCAAAGACCCATCACATAAACATCTAGCCAGGGAGCGTGCCTAGATACTTATGAAAATGCATGATGTTTTAAAAATGTTCTTCTGTGCTTTAATCCCCCTTTAAAATTAATGTTCCCAATTCCTGGGGCTGCCGAGATAGGATCTCAGCCATCTGCCCCTGCTGGTTCCTACGGCATCCTCTGATTAAACAAAGGGAGCCGGCTGAAGGCACAGGGGTTTTATTTCGTGGGGCGCCCATACATTCTCTACAGGTCTCATTTAGGAACGTATTTTTTTTTCAAATTGATATTTTTTTAACTAAATAAACAAATTGTCTTCCTCATCTCTTCTTAACTTGAGAACTGAGAAAGAGCCTCCCAATACCTCTGGTACTTTTCCATACTCACAATTTCAGCCATGACTTCTCCCCAGCAGCTCCCTGCCTCTATCAAAATCGTATTTCTGTGTTCGCACAATCCTCCGTCCACTTCCTTGTCATCTTTCTGATACATTCTGTATATACAGCAATACCCCTGAACTTTCCACTTCTCTGAGAATTGAAACAATAGCACTGAAAAACATGAAAAAATAAATAAATGAAAGCATCCTTTAGAATTTAGAAAGTGAATGCTCTAACTATCTCATGGACACATCTGATCTGACTACTTTTGCAGATTCAAGTTTTCACAAGCCACAAAATCAGGTTTACCAAAGGGAATGTAACTTCATTTTCTTTAATTCCACTCAATTTGAGCCCCCATTTCCATTTGACAGCAGAAAACTATTTAGTCATCTCCAGATAAATTCAAATTAGTGATCACTCAGACATTTTAAGTTTAACTCAGTCAAATTGTGTGTCCTTTATCCTCCACCCCATCCCCCACCTCACCCCCAGGCTGTATCCCCTTTTAATTCAGGGTAGTAGCTAAGTTCCAGAGATAGTACCAGAGTCCAGGATGTGGCAGTGAGCATGGAAAAGGTCTCTAAACCATAGCCACCCTCACCCATCTGCTAGCGTCCACTGGCATGATCTTTTCGCCCTCTATCAGCCATTTATGTACTTGTCCTAGGGACATGGGGACTTTCTGATGCTCTCCCAGTGCAAATCTATTCCCCTGCCGTTGAGCCTGGGGAATATTAGCAAGGCTGTCACTTCTAAAGTTCCAAAGGATAAGCAGGTTACAAGTCATTACTATTCTTGGAAACCCAAATTTACAGAGGTCTCTAGGACCCCTCCTAGGACCCACCCCAAGGCAGTGCATGGGGAAGGCACTTCATTCCCACTTCTAACCCTCTTGCTTCTTCTCCAACTCAAGCTCCTTCCCTCTGGATCTGTCACTTAGGGCACCAGTTCTCAATGGGAGTGACACTGCCCCATGGCAAGTTTGAAAATTTCTGAGGGCGTTTCTCCCAAAACATTTCCTTTTGAAAGTTTTCAAATCTATGGAAGAGTTGCAAGAATAGAACAATAATTATCCAGATGATCAAGAGATTTAGCATTAATACTGTTGTCTATTATACAATTGTCGTTCAAATGTCCCCAATTATCCCTGTAATATTCTTTATAGTTGGTTTTTGGTCCTATCCGGGATTCAATTAAGAATCAGACACTGAATTGAGTTGTCAACTCTTTAATCTCCTTTAATCAAAAATAATTCTGGCACTTAGAGGAGCCAAGAATAGACATCTCACGATGCATGAGATGGTCCCACCGATAAAGAACTGTTCTTTGTCTTACCTGACTTTTGAGTATTTCCACAGACATTCATATCAGTTTAAAAAATAGTTTACAGAGTAGGAGAAAACTTTTGGAAGTGATAGATATTTTTATGGCATAGATTGTAGTGATGGTTTTAGGGGTGTATATTTATCTCCAAACTCATCAAGCTGTATACATTAATTACATACAGCTTTTTGTATGTCAATCATATTTCAATAAAAGTATGTTTAAAATAGTAGTAATAAACAAAATATAACGAAAATCTTAAAAATGAATAAAATAAAAAATCATTTATAACTATCTGAACCTAAAGCCTAATTCCATTTTACATATAAACAAGAAGAAATTTTTGCACACTTTGAATATACATTGAATTTTCAGGAACAGCAACAATGTTGTCCATCAAGGGAAAGTTGTACCCTACTTCATTAGAAATTTTCTCAAGAGTACATTTCAAAAAAGTATATCACTAATGGCAATGCCATTCATAATATTTAAATCGACACGTGACCCCCCCGTATCAGCCTGTGTTCAAGGCTGTCCCTTTCACAGTGGTTTATGTTCAAGTTCAGGTATAGAACTACATTATCACATCCTCTAGCATCCAAACACTTAAATGTTGAAATATGTGTTTCATTTTAAGCTGCCTTCATTTTTTTTCTCTTTTATATTCAGTTAGGGCATTCTAATGATTATTTTTTATTTTATAAGTGGGTCATATTTATTTATCATTTTTTATTTCAGGATAATGAGGGGGACTTTACAAAGTGCCAGTTATAAAGAGGGGTTTCAAACAGATTACTGCAAATGTATAAGTCAATCAGGGAAATGTAAACGCAGTAATTAAGGAATTATCATTAATTATTTTTAGATGTAATAATCGTACTGGGATTATATTTTCTGAGAGAGTCTTTATTTTAAAAGATTGCATACAGAAATATTTGCTGATAAAATGCTGTGATTTGCTTTGAAATAATCAGGGCGGTAGAGTGGGGCAGGTAGAGACGAAACAGGATGTGCTGCGTATCAGTAATTATTGCAGCTGGTGATGGGCACATCAGGCTTGTTTACTATTCTCTCAACTGGTGTAAATTTTTGAAATTTTCTGTAATAGAAAGATTGAATTAAAAGAAAAGGGAGCCTGCTGGGTCCAATGAGATTGAAAACCACTGCTTTTTGGTGAACTGTGCTTCCAGCTTCCTTTAGGGCTTAGCCTTTTGAAGTCAAAAAAAAAGAATTGACTGTTGTCTATATTCTTTTGTGTCTTCCCTTCAATGAAGGAGGCAGATTGTGCAGGATGGGGGAGAAAGGTCACTTGGAGAAGGGTGGGGATGGTGGGGATGGGAGAGACTGGGAACAGCACAGGGAGGCAGGGAACCTTGGTAAATATCCATTGTCCCACTACACTATCTCTCAGCATCTCAAAAGAACGCTCCTGTTGACAGGCACAACTTCACTGGAGTGTGAAGTATTTCAGACTGGCAACACTATGGACGAGTCGAAAAGGGTCTGCCTCTGTCATGCACATTGCTCTGTTTTTGCAAATCTGGTTTAAATGAAAGTGTCTTCTAAATGTTTCTTTGAAATGAACCAGAAATTGTCTGCAAGGCAGCTATGTTACACTGGGAACAGTTCTAAATGTTGATCTGTCTGGCATAGG
Organism: Equus quagga; assembly: GCF_021613505.1. Lineage (NCBI taxonomy): Eukaryota > Metazoa > Chordata > Mammalia > Perissodactyla > Equidae > Equus > Equus quagga. Next base: position 170,911,983 of record NC_060267.1, on the reverse strand, counting down.
AGATGTTCAGACACAGGTAACAAAACTGAGATGGCTCAGAGAGACAAGACTGAGGAGGAAGTTAAAACAGTTCAAAGTAACATTTAGAAAACATTTTCATTAAAACCAGATTTGCGGGGCCGGCCCAGTGATGTAGTGGTTAAGTTCATGCACTTTGCTTTGGCAACCCAGGGTTCGCGGGTTCAGATCCCAGGTGCAGACCTACACACCATTCATCAAGCCATGCTGTGGCAGCATCCCACATACAAAGTAGAGGAAGATTGACATGGATGTTAGCTCAGGGACCATCTTCCTCAAGCAAAAAGGAGGATTGGCAACAGATGTTAGCTCAGGGCCAATCTTTCTCACACCAAAAAATAAATAAATAAATTTTAATAACCAGATTTGCAAAAAAAAAGTAGAGCAATGTACATAGCAGGGAGGCTCAATCTCCATCAATCTCCCTCATGCCTTCTCTCTGCTCCCCTTCCCTGCCCAGAGGCTTGTCCTCCTGTGGACTTCACAATGGCTCTAGACGCCCAGGGGCCTGGAGGAAAAAGTCCTAGTGGACTCAGGTTTATTGATTCTAGGGGCTTCTTCAGTTGCCGCTCTCTACGACATTTGTATTTTCAAAGAGACCAAGAGTGCCTTGATCCTTCCAGCTTCTCCAGCTCACTAGCCCTCTACTGGCCTCACTTTCTTCCTTCCCCAGGACAAGGTACATGGTCGGTTATCAGAACTCACCTCCTCCTTTGCTTCCTGTTGCACCTGCCCAGCAAACTCAGCCCTCAATCAGTCCCACAATTAGCCTGAAGCCTGACCTCCTCCACGTCAAGGTCTCCGCTTCCTGGTCTGCACTCCTTCGACTGGTCGGCTCCTTCATCAGCAGCTTTGCTCATCTGCTCCTCTCAGCCTGCCCTCCCTAGTGAAGAAAATGAAGCTAACTGGGAGGGAATCAGGCCAATGTCCAGCTCCTGCACCTCCAGATCCAGCCAGACATGGGTGCCCTTTCTCCTGCACAAAGCCGACCCCCTCTCCAAACCTGGGTCCAAGCCCTCGCCTCCAGGTCCATCCCTCTACGTGTTCACCTTCCACTTCTCCAGCTCCTCTGAACGTTCCACTCCCCGTGCCCTTCCCAAGCTCCTCTCAGGCCCTGCGTCCCCATTTGGCTACCCTCATCGCTTTCCTCTCTCTCAGTCAGTCAGACTTCCCATTTGTCTTCACTTCTTTGCTTCCCATTCACCTTTAACCCTGGTTTAAAGCCCCATCACTTCACAGGACTATTCTCACAAAGCTCACCAATGGCCTTGGCTGCCAAATCCCCTTTCCAGGCCTGACAGATGACAAAGGGGAGCTTTCTGTTAAGTTTCATGATGTTTTTCTGCAGTGCCCCCTCACATTTCCTCACCTGGCCACCTCGTACACCCCCTTCCTCCTACAGGCCTTCGCTGCACCCCCCAGGTTTGTCCAAGTCCCCTCGTCTGGCCCTCACATTTATATGTGTTGAAAGTATTTCCTGCAGGGTGAGGACCAGGTCTCATTCACCTGTGTTCCTCCAGGGCAGCCCAGGGTCTGGCCCAGGGTAAGCCAGGTGTCTGCTGGGCTGAGCTGAATATCTGAAGGCAACACACCCAAAAATGCCCTAGCTTGTTCTGGACTCTTTGTGGTGACACAGTCACAAGTTTCCGTCAAAGCTGGATATTCACACTGTGGAACTGGCACATGTGAGGGGTCACCATAAGCTTCAGGAGCCCCCTCAATCTGATCAACTGACCTAAGAGTATTTGGGGAAAACGGATCCTTGTCTGCACTTACGTGACATTTCAAACAGCTTGAGTCCCCACCTCCACACACACACTCACCAGGGGTGGGAGTGTGTAGGGGTGAGGCGGGTTGAGGCAAACTCGCTCAGATCATATATAAAAGAGCACAAATGATCTATTAGTCCCTTTACTTGCACGTGAATGTTGCAGTTGAAGGTGAAAACCGAGTGTATTTCCCTCCCCCCATGCCTCCTCCACCACCAAGGGTCAAGGGCGGTGGATACAACCCATCGAGGGCAGGGGCCTTTCCTCTTCCTCGCTGATCGCTCTCTGCACCTTGCTTAGCAACTTGCTCAGAAGAGGCACTGAATAAATAAAATGAAATTTTAAGCTGAAATCACGAAGATTTACACTTCATAGCTTTTTTCCTAACTGCCTGAATTTTCAGGGAATAAAATCATACATATCTTCTGATTAGTGATTAATGAGAGACAATTCACAATTCTTGCCTGCGTGAGAATTGTACTTTAAAATGCAAAATCAGTCAACTCTCTCACTTGGGGAGCAGAGGGGCTTTCTGGAATCCCACCAAGACTGCCTTTCTCAGTACATTTTCCTGCTAGCAATGCTCTTAGGAATCAAATGTGGTTTATTTCATTTTAAGTCGCTTTTTTTTCAATTCAGGAAAATGAATGTTGGAGCCAGATAAGAAACTATAGTCTGCTTTCAAGAAGGCTACAAGAAAACTGCATCTTGCATTACTAATCCTTTATCTTCATGTTAACAAAAAGATTACTGACACATTTTTGAATGAAAGAAAATAAAATAGCAAATGCATCTTAGGAAATGTGTAACTTTCATGCAACATACAAATCAGTTGTTAAATATTTTTTAAATGAAGGAAAATGCATAATAAATTTTTTCCTTTGGAAGTAAAGAAACCAACTTTTGAGGATAAGAGACAGAAAAAAACCCAGGATTGGGAAATCATCCTTTCACAGAATGTAGGATGAATGAATTAAATGATTGTACCTATAACTTCTTAGTGGATACCATGTTTTCTAAAAGTGATTTCATTGACCCAAGGAAGTGTTGTTTTTGTGAGAGGAAAGGTCTCAGAGGCTGTCTTTGTGCTTCTCTTCTGCAAGGTCAGACTCTATTTCCCAGAGTCCCCAGAGGAAGGTCCTGGAAGATCGAAGGCAAACAGATAGCATTTACTCAGGAACCTCAAGGGACAGAGAGGGGACTCAAACCAGTCAGCAGTATTAACTGAACCAGCCTCCAGCATGGGGTCAGGGCAGGACCACCATCCTCAGCAGCAAACACCTGCACTCAGGCTCAGCCACGCCACTCACAAACCGGGCGCCTCGGGCACATTTCCTAACCGCTCTGTGCCTCGGTCTCCTCCCCATTCATAAAATGGAGACAACAACATACCCACCTCATAGAATTAAATGAGTTAATCGTTTTGCTTAGAACAGTGCCCAGCACGTAGTAAGCACCATGTCAGTATTTGACAGATTAAATAGATAAATATTGAGGAAACATAACTGCGCACAGTAAAAGATAGTTACTATTTTTGAGCAAGAAAAAGAGAGCCTGAGAGCTGCAGATTGCAGGATGGATGGAGGATGAAGGAAGTGGGATCGATCCCCCCAAAAAGATGACACGTGTCACTGATGGAATTCAGAAGGTGTGGAGGGGCATGTGGTTGAGGGTTTTGTTTTTCTTTAGAAGTGGTAAAAGATGCTTAATTCCACTTTAAACATCAGTTTTTCAGCAAGAGCATGACAATAACCTCGTAATAAGAAGAAACACTCGCTATGTCAGAGTTGTTCTAAGTATTTTCTATTTGGTCTCATTGGTCTTATAACAGCTCCATAAGGTAGATAGTAACATTATCCCCATTCTACAGACAAGGAAACTGGGCAGAGAGAATTTAAGTAACTTTCTCAAGCAAGTTACAAGGTCTCCTTGCCAAATATCTGCAAGACAATTCGTCATTTACTTGAGCTTTCACGCACGTTATCCCACTGAACACGTCTGACGCAAATGTTCTCACTCCTATTTTATAGATGAGACTCGAAATGACTACAAAATATGTGTTAGCATGTGTCTCAGAAAAATCCAGAGTGTTCATCTACAACTCACGTTTCTGTAATGCAAATTAGTTCATACAAGCCTGGAAAATAGAGAACGGTGTTAATTTAACACAGGAGTCATGTTAGTTCACGTACAATGTTTCCCAGCATTTTAATGTTTTGCACTGAATGTAGCAAGCTGAGAAGGAATGTGGTATCGTACGCGATGCCCATCATCCATCCAAAGTTCTTCTCTCTTGATGGGTTAGACCACCTGCTCTGTCTCAGACGTGCTATGGCACACTTTTACCTGGCCTTTATTTTCCCTTGTCTCTGCAAGTCATCAGCCTCAATACTTTCTTATCAATACTTCCAGTAAGCATTTTTTTAAGTAAGGTCCAGATTTATTGCAATATTTTTCATCTATTAGGGATTTCACATGTCTTTTTTACTGTGCTAATATTTTTACTAGTTTTGCAATTGGTTTTCAGTATTCTGACGACAAAGTTTTGAGTGATCTGTTTCTCACCCTTTTTTCCCCCATAATCCCTGTTATTTCTAGTGTGTGATTTTGTAGGATGTGGGGTTTTTCAAGAATACTTACATCATTGCAGAAATGCCTGTTTAAGATCAAGTGTTTAAACTGGCTCACCATTCTCTTTCATACACATGTCATAGTCTAATCAATAATAACAGTGGGTAGATTTTGTGGTTAAGTTTTTTACTGGTCCAAGATGGCCAACAGGACAATGTTTTCAGATTTTTTAATTAGTCCAGAAGATGGAAGAAAATGCAATGCTGGGGAGGGATCGTTTCACATCCCTCTTCCATTCCAGGTCTAATTCTGCCTTTGTGGAGTCTCAGCTATCTACTCCCCTCAGAGAAGGGGGTAGTCATCTGACTGGTAACGGGTCCAGTAATTACCCTGGGTAACTGGGCCATAATGACCACGGGTAAGGCCGCTGAGCATTAAATGGCTACACTCACTTTCCTGGGTCCTCCTCCTCTCAACCCAGAAGAATCAGAAGTCTTGTCAGAGCCACAAAGGAGCCCCATTGCTTCTCTCGTCTCTCCCTTCCTTACACACACAGCCAGAGGAAGGAGTTGAGTTCCAGCCTGCTCTGCAGATCTGACCACAGCCATCCCTCAACACCTCCTCCATTTCATTCCTCCATGTGGGCAACCAGAAGGTAGTAAGAATTCCAAAATTTTGATTCTTGGAAGAGATTGGAGAACCTACTTAGGTCCCAAGCCCACACAACATGCTTCAACCCAGTCTTTTCCAGAGAACTCTGAATAGAAACATCAGCCACATGTGCTGTCCTGAGGAATGAGGTGAGGAGGGGGATATTAGCCATGGTTCTCCAGAGAAACATATATTAGAGAGAGAGAGATTGAGAGAGATTTATTATGAAAAATTGGCTCACATGATTATGGAGGCTGAGAAGTCCCACAGTCTGCTGTCTGCACACAGGACACCCAGGAGAGCTGGTCACGTAACTCAGTTTGAGTCCGAAGGCATGAGAACTAGGGGAGTCAAAATTTAAACCAATCTGGGGGCCACAGAGGATGAGATGAGGTGCCCTGGCTCAAGTAGGCAGGCAGAAAGCAAAAAGGGACGAATTCCTCCTTCCTCCACATTTTGGTTCTATTCAGGTCCTCAGTGGATTGGGTGATGCCCACGCACATTGAGGAGAGCAATCAGCTTTACTGAATCCACCGATCCAAATGCTAACCTCATCCAGAAATACCCTCACATACACACCCAGAAGTAACTTTACTCTGGATGGCCCTTGGCCCAGCCAAATCGACACACACAGTTAGCTATCACAGAGGGTGACTGGCAGGGCAGGATTTGGGATTGGCAGGATTGACCCACATCTGGATCCCTAGTCATGCCATCCATATATACCACAAAATCCGATCCATAACAAGGAATAGAAGACTGGAGCCTCACCAGGCTTGCATTACAGAATGGGCTATATCGATCACTGGCCCTCCTGCTGGGTTACCAAGTCACAAGATCACGTTTCTAAAGTCATAGACCGGCCACAAGCGCCCCAGACGTGGCCCTGCTTGTCTCCTTCACTACTTGTGTGAAGGCTGAAGCTTTACCCAACATGCTTTGTCGGCCCTGGAGAAAACGCCTAGGAAATGAGCAACTGGCCATCCTAACAGTTCAGATGATGTGACTGCATTCATTACTTCCTTACAGAGACGTTCCCAAGGAATCCACTGGGTGCTCACCTCTTGAACTTACATATCAGAGAAAGGTTAAGAGGCTTTCTAATTCTAATTAAAAATCAGTAAACTCTGAGAAGAAAACAACAGTGGAAGAAAGTGTATTATGTGTGAGGAAGACACTTAATGAAAGGAGTCCTCTAGAGAAAAAATAATAAAAATAAAGAGCAAGGCTGCGGAAACTGACAAGTTCTGTATAGTGAATCACCATATTTATTCGCCTGGCCAGCCTCCTCCTCTGGAGACGCCTCTTCCCTAGTCTATGTGGGCCTGAGGGGCTGTCAATCACAGGACGCTCCCTCTTCCTCCCCCAACAGCACAGGCATCGCTTGAAACCCTGTCTTGTCAATCAGAATTCCCACCCCCCTACCCCAACCCACACAGTCATTTGTGCAGGGTAGGTTCGTGGCACAGATCAGACAAATTATATTCTTCACCAGGACTTTTCTGGTAAAGTCAGTAAGAAAGAATGCTCCTTGCCTTGGGGGTTATACCTCTGGGAGGAAGTAAGATTGGAAACTTTAGAACCCATCTTCCTTGTCTGAGAGGAGTAAAGGGAAAAACTTGTCTATTATGAGAAAGAAAAGAATGAGGTCAAGAGAGAAAAGAAGCAAAGCTAAGCAATTGCATCAGAGAAAGTTCTGTTGACACCTGGACCCAGCTGAGCCTGAATCCAGGGCTACCTCTGGACTTCCCAATTAAATGGGCCAATAAATCGCCCTGTCTGCTTACGCCAGTTTGATTGTGGTTTTCCCCACCTATAACTGAAAGACTGCCGACTAATGCAAGGGCTTTTCTGCTACTGTGCAAAGATGAACTTATTTAGGACAAGAAAGACCCCACACCCGGGAATTTTCTGGATGAAATGTCCTATTGAAATAGCAATAATCCTCCTTTTACAGATGTCCAATGAAATCCACCTAAATATATTTTTTATTGAGATATAATAGACACATAACATTATATTCATTTTAGGTGTGCAACATAATGACTTATATATGCATTTATTGTGAAATGATCACCACAATAAATTTAGTTAACATCCATCATCACACACAGTTACAAATTTTTTTCTTGTGATAAGAACTACAAATGGGACACCCAGGAGAGCTGTTGATGTAACTCAGTTTGAGTCCGAAGGCCTGAGAACCAGGGGAGTCAAAATTTAAACCAATCTTAAAGATCTACTCTCTTAGCAACTTTCAAATATACAATACAGTATTGTTAACTATAGTCACCATGCTGTACTTTACATCCTCAGGACTTATTTATCTTATTACTGGAAGTTTGTACTTTCATCCACTTTGCCCAACCCCCACCCTCCACCTCTGACAACCACCAATCTGTTCTCTGTATCTCTGAGTTTGGATTTTTTTAGGTTCCACCTATAAGTGAGATCATACAGTATTTATCTTTCTTTGTTTGACTTACTTCACTTAGCATAATGCCCTCAAGTTCCATTCATATTTTCACAAATGGCAGTATTCCTTCCTTTTGATGGCTTATAACATTCCATTTTATACATATACCACATTTCTTTATCCATTCAGTGTTGGTGGACACTTGTTTCCATGTCTTGTGTATTGTAGATAACGCTGCAATGAACATGGGGTGCAGATATCTCTTTGACATAGTGACTTCATTTCCTTCGAATAAATACCCAGAAGTGGAATTGCTGGATCATATGGTAGTCCTATTTTTAATTGTTTGTGGAACATCCATACTGTTTTCCATAGTGGTTGCACCAATTTACATTTCTACAACAGTGCACTGGGGTTCCCTTTTCTCCACATCCTCGCCAACACTTGTTATTTCTTGTCTTTTTGATAATAGCCTTTCTAACAGATGTGAGGTGATACCTCATTGTGGTTCTGATTTGCTTTTTCCTGATGATTAGTGATGTTTTGCACCTTTTCATGTACTATCGGCCACCTGGACGTCGTCCTTAGAAAAATGTCTAATCCGATCCTCTGCCCATTTTTTAATTGGATTCCACCTAAATGTCTTATTGTCATATGTTACTCCTCACTAATGGGCTCAGGTGTGAGGTTTGATAGTTGTTAGTGCCATTGAGTCAATTCCAATTCCTAGTGACCCTGAGTACAGAAGAACAGAGCCCTGCCTGCTCTTTTTGTGCCATTCTCTCACCTTCCGTTGCTGAATCACACAGTGCTCTGCTGCTGTTCACAGAGCTTTCATGGCCAATTTTTTTGGAAGTGGCGGCCAGGTCCTTCTTCCCAGTCTGTCTTAGTCTAAAAGCTCCACTGAAACCTGTCCACCATGGGTGACCCTGCTGACATTTGAAATACTTTCAGCATCCCAGCAACACACTGTCGCCACAATATAACAACCAGCAGACAAGTGGTGTGTTTGCCTGACTAGGAAATGAACCCAGGCTGCAGCAGTGAGATGCCAAATCCTAACCACGAGATCACCAGGGCAGGTTGTGTGAGATTTAGGACTGCCTAAAATTAGGGAGAACATGAAAAAATATTCTACAGGATCTCCAAATGTCCTTCTAGAGAGAAACCACAAGAGACAGTTGTTCTAGAATGACTCCTCTGCAACCTTTCAGAGATCGCCTTCACTCAGCTTCCCATCCTGCTTTCCCAAATGGACTAACTAAAGAAGAAAAGGAGCTGGCACTAACTGGTGCCTGCACTATCCCAGACACTGCTGGATGTCTGACACCTGTCACCTAATCTTTGCAGCAAGCCTGTGAGAGAAGAATTACCCACATTTTACAAATGGAGAAACCGAGGCTCAGAAAGGTTTAGTGACTTACCCAAGGCTACACAGCTAGTGCATGGCAGAGCCAAAAATTAAATTAAAATCTGTGTCTGTATGAATCCAAATCCCATGTTCTTTCCAGTTCAAGAAGCTAGAATACCCACCATCATCTTGGAGGAGACCATAAGCACGATGAGGCGTGTAGAGGGAAAGCTCCAATACAATGCAACCAGCGTTTATGAGGTCTGCCAGCTGCTGTGAGGAAAGACACGTGCATCAGGAGCTTGCGGTATTGAAGGGGAAACAGACTGTTACACGAACTACTGTGCTTCGAGTAGGAATGTGGTTTCAGTATAAAGTCATGTGGGATCCTGAAGAGGGAAAATTCCATCTGGGTATGGCAGAGGAATGCCTTATGCAGGAGGAGTTTAACCTGAGCTTAAGGATGAGTGGGATTTCAGTAGGCTGAAAGGATGAGATAGGGAGGCCTTCTCCCTTAACTAAAACATCATATGAAGTTGGCTAAGTGTGCCCTTGCACTACCTGGGGGGTGCAGGGGACTGAAAGGGCTAAGATAATGTATTGATCATAATAGGCTAGTTTATGCGATAGTAACAAACAACCCCAAAATCTCAGTACTTAAAGCAACACCACACATCTTGTTCATCTACATGATCACCATGGTTGGTTGGGGACTCTACTTCACGTCCCTTCCACTCTAGGACACAGGCTGATAAAGCAGCCTCTATCAGGAACCTTGCTGGCCACCAGGGGAGACAGCAAGAGATCTCTGGAGTGTCTCGCACCATGAATTAAATGTTCCAGCTTGGAAGTGATTCCTATCACGTCTGCTCACAATTCATCATCCAGTACTAATCCAACGCCCCATCCAACAACAAGGTGCCCAAAAAATGCAGTGCTAGCAGATCCCCAGAAAGCAGAGAGCCAGAGATGTTTGGTGAACAGCAGCAATGACTGCCACACTTGGTGTAGACACTTGTCCATGACAGGGGTCATGTGAGGCAAGGACATGAGAAGACAGTCATGAGGAGAGCAAATCAGAGAGTCCAGAAATCAGACCAGCAAACATTGATTACGCACCTGTTATGTGTTAGGGATTGTGCCAAGCGCTGAAGATTCGAAAATGAATGATACGGTGTCTCCGTCTTCAAGGAGCTCACAGTCTGATGGTAGTGAATGATGCATGTTATGGACTGAATTGTGTCCCCATAAAATTCATATGTTGAAGCCCTAACCCCTAAATGTGATGTATTTGGAGATAGGGCCTTTAAGGAAGTCATTAAAGTTAAGTTTAGGTCATAAGGATGGGGCCCTAATCCCGTAAACTTGGAATCCTTATAAGAAGAGGAAGAGACACCGAACTCTCTCGCTCTGGTTGGTGCACAAAGAGGAAACACCATGTGAGGACACAGTGAGAAGGCAGCCAACTGCAAAGCAAGAAGAGAGACCTTACCAGAAACCAACCCTGGCACCTTGGACTTCAAGCCTCCGGAACGGCGGAAGGATAAATTTCTGCTGTTTAAGCCACCTGGTCTGTGGGATTCTGTTATGGCAGCCGACAGACTAATACGGTGCATAAGCGGATAATTGTAGTGCGAGGTGGTAGGTGTAATGATAGACAAATACATGTGGGCACACAGGGGAAGAGGCCCCATCAGTGAACAGCAAGATAATGCAGAACTCAGGAGCAGGGCCTCTACTTGGAGGCAAAGATTCAGGGGCATTGGGCAGCTTCAAGAACCAGTCACGGTCTAGTGTCTCCTCATGTGGCCCAAGGCAAGCGCCATACAGGAACATTCTTAGAAGGATGCCCAAAAGTTTACCTCCTTAAGGATAAGCATGAAAGAGAATGTGCCAAGATTGATACTATTACCTGCTGCGCCATTATCCCCTTTGGTCATCAGCCTCTTCACCCTGAAGTTCTATAAAGCAATAATTTTCTGAAAGACCCAGAGTTCCACTTCATATTAAATAAAAGCAATACACTGAATAAGCACAATTTATGGAATGCGATCATAAAGCATTTCTATTTTGTCTTTCTGTATCCCTTTAAAATTTATTCAGCGGAGTAAATACTTCTGCCCCTGTACAAAACTCAGGCTGTTTCCATGACTTTTCCAATGACTTAAAGGAAAAAAATCCCACAGGCACAGTTTCAAAAGGACAGTTAGAATGTCCAGTCCCATGTAATAGTCAAAGCTTCTAACTTCATTCAAAGTTACAGCTGATCTTTCTCTGCCCACAATGACTTGCTACCTGGGAAGAGAGATAGTTGACTTCCATCTTTCTTGCTCACCTTGTCTCTTATCTCAGCTGCTGTTTCTGACACTATAAGATTGGGGGCTCGGGAGAGAAAAGAGTGAGAGGAGCAGGAAAGCTGTTACTTGACCGGCATTGCCCTGAGCTCCATAGTTATTACTCGATGGCACTATCCTGCCCTGATTCTCTTGTGAAGCACTTTCTCAAGTCATTCAGAGATTCCCATTGATTTCTCACCTGCAAGTTCCTTGACCCAGGCAAATCCATCTCTAGTGCAGTTGGTCACTGTGCTGTGTCCACAGCCTCTGGGCACCGTACCTCCAGTCTCTGCCAGTTGGGTCCTGATGACCCTCCAGAATCCTCAGCTGGAGGGGACTCAGCTCTTTCATACACATGCAATCATCGAGCCCTTAGGAAACATTCATGCCCCTTCGGCCTGGCACAGGGTGATCCCAACATAGACACCACCTCAGATTCATCCAATAGCCCATCTTTCATCCTTTTAAGACTTACCCAGTGGAAGTCAGACACCAAGCCACTGCATCCTCCATACTGCATGAGTCCTGGAAACTCTCTGTGTAGATTCGTTAAAGTGCCCTCACTAGGCTTGAGGTGAAGTCAGACATAACTCACCCCTCCCATGGTGAGGACAGGGCTACTCGCCATGAAGCTCTCTCCAAAATAATTCTCCCCCCATATTCTCTCTTACTTCCAAAAATCCTACCTTTTTCGCCCCTGATGTGAATGCATGTTTAAGAGACAGAAAACTAGTTTTTAATATTTTCTCTGCAAATTTGCAACATCGTCTAGCCCCTTGCTATGGTATCTGCCACCCACTGTCTTTGAGTTGCAACTAAAACTTCCAATTTACTATTCAGTTACTCAGACTGTGGTGAGCAGAACTGCCCGCATCCCTGAAGAGTCACACAAGGTAGCCACGGATTTCAAACGAGACTCCCCGCGGACCCAAATCCACACTCACTGCTGAATTAGTGTCACAGAAGGACGACTCTTCCTCCGTGGAGTTTCATTCAAACAATTAATACTGCCTGGTCTCTTCATTCTCTTCGGTCTCATTATTCCTGATTTCAGAGTGTGTGGATCGAAGAGCCAAAGGCTGATGGTTGTGTCATTCAAACCAACGAGCTCAGAGCATGTGTTCTGATGGCAGTGCAATGAGATTGGAACTCACAGGAAAAAGATGACCTCACCAAGAAGACCCACGAATTTGGAAGTTTATAAAAGATGCTGCTAAATAATCCATGGGATACAGAAGTCACAACAAAGTACGGGACATTTAGAATTGAATGACGGAAAAGCTACAGATCAAAATTTGTGAGATATACCTAAAGAGATACTTAGAGAAAAATACGTAGCCTTGAATGCATATTTTTTAAATAAGAAAAATTGAAAGGTAAAGTGAGCATCCATCACAAGAAGTTAGGAGAAGAAACAAGTAAACCAAAGATTAGAAAGACAGAAATAATAAATAGTAAAATTAATAATAATAAATAAAACAAACAGTAAAAAGAGCAATAAAATAGACAAATCTCTGGCAAGATTGATCAAGGAAGAAAATAAAAGAGAAAGCCCCCAAAAAAGTAATATTAGGAAAATTTTTAAAAGGACTTAATTACAGATTCAGTGGATATTTAAAAATCAAAAGTAAATGCTACAGAAAACTTTATGCCAGTCAAGTTGAAAAATGAAATGAAAAACATAAATTGCCAAAATCGTCTAAAGAAGAAATAGAATACTTGAATTAGAACCATAATCAGTAAAAGCATCAGGCCCTAACAGTTCTATAGGTAAGTTTTATCAAACCGTCAAGAAGCAGATAACCCCTACCTTGTTGAAATGTCCCAAAGAATAGAGAAAGAGAAAAGGTGCCCCGACTCATTTTTTGAAGTTTGTATAACCTTGATATCAAAACAGGACAAAGAGAGTACAAGGAGGAAAATTATACGTCAATCTCATTTTTAAAGATGAAAAAATACTAAATAAAATATTAGTAAAGTGAATAAGGAAAAGTGTGAAAAAACTGGTCATGACTAAGTAGAGTCTATTCTAGTACAAAGGACGTTCTAATAGTTAAAAACCTAGGGGCCGGCCCCACAGCCAAGTGGTTAAGTTCACGCACTCCACTTCCGTAGCCCAGGGTTTTGCCAGTTCAGATCCTGGGTGTGGACATGGCACCACTCATCAAGCCATGCTGAGGCAGCATCCCACATGCCACAACTAGAAGGACCTACAACTAGAATATACAACTATGTACTGGGGGGTTTGGGGAGGAGAAGAAGAAAAAAGAAGATTGCCAACAGATGTTAGCTCAGGTGCCACTCAAAACAAAATCTATTAACTACTTCACAAAATAAGTTATCCAAATGGCCAATAAGCATATACAAAGATGCTTAATATCATTAGTGATCAAAGAAATGCAAATTAGGGGGCTGGCCCAGAGGCATAGTGGTTAAGTTCACATGTTCCACTTCTCGGCACCGCTAGGCACACCATGCTGTAGTAGGCGTCCCACATATAAAGTGGAGGAAGGTGGGCACAGATTTAGCTCAGGGCCAGTCTTCCTCAGCAAAAACAGGAGGACTGGCAGTAGTTAGCTCAGGGCTAATCCTCCTCAAAAAGAAAAAAAAAAAGAAAAAGAAATGCAAATTAAAGCCACAATGAGATACCACTTCACACTCACCAGAAAGGCTAAAATTAAAGACTAATAATACCAAGTGTTGATATCAGATGTGGAGCAACTGGAATTCCCATACACTGTAGATGAAAGTGAAAAATGACAAAACCACTTTAGAAGTCTCTTTGGCAATTTCTTATAAAATTAAATATATACCTATAGTTCATTAACCAGAATTGTATCCCATGTCACAATTATGTAATTAATATAGTAAATTAATTATTATTATAGAATAATTAATCTTAATAAACAAACACATAGAAATAGAGATTGGATTGGAGGTTACTGGAGGGGACGGGGGGGGGGGGGGCGGAAGGGGTGATTAGGCACATGTCTGTGGTCATGGATTGTAATTAGTCTTTGGATGGTGAACATGTTGTAATCTACACAGAAATCAAAATGTATAACAATGTACACCTGAAATTTATATAATGTTATAAACTACTGTTACCGTAACAAAAAAAATTTAAAAATATATATTAATTTTCTAATATATCATATATGAAAAAAATACGTTTGTACTATGCATAACCAACAAATGATTAATATCAGAATCAGTAAAGAACATGTATTAATTTACAGGACAAATCAGTAAGAAAAATATAAGAATAATTCAATAAACATACATGAAAAGTCAATTCTCTAAAGAGGAAACTCACATGGCCAATAAACATATGAAATAAAATCCATTTCACTATTAGGGAAATGTAAATTAAAACAACAAACTTCAGCAAATTATCAAAGTGTCAGTCAGACAAGTGGAGATAGGCCATTCCAGGTAGAAGGAACGGCACGTGCAAAAGCACGTAACACTATGAGCACACGTTTATATCTCCATCTCCATCTGTGTTTCCATCTGAAGAGAGCAGCAAAACTTTCACATGCAAGTAAACATCAAATCTGCACAAAGAAATGCTTTCCTTGTATTCCCTAGCACAAACCCACACGAACGTCCAGTGGCTCGGCAAATAGAGGCTCCCCAAGCCCAGGCACTTCTAGGATTCTAGGGGTCTCTCCTTCTCCTGGGTTGTGGTTACCTCTTCCTACACAAAAAGTGAGTTCCAAGCCATTCATCCATTTATCCTGTAGGATAAATGACTCTGCTGGTTGTGCCTGAATCAGAGGCAGCCAGCAGATGGATTAGTTCCTGCCTTCCTCTTGCAAAGGCCCCCTTCCCAGCCTAGTTCAGGAGCATCTGACCTTCAGAGGATCCTTGAGCCACGTTCTGCATAATGACCTTCTCTAGCTTAACAGTATATTGTAGCTGAGGCTGTATTACCTGGGAAATCCAAAGCACAGACAAAAATAAAGCATCAAGGGAAAAGTAAAATCATTATAGGGCCCAGTGTGTTCCCAGACAAAAAATATTCTTCCACTGTCTACTTTTTCATCATGATATTATAGTATTGTCTCTATGTATTTGATAATTGCAGGTTTTCTAAACTTCACTGAAATTTTGCTAGTTAAAAAAAGAAGTGCAGGTAATGATGGAAATGGATATATTTTGCCCCAAGAAGTGGAGATTTGGGGCCATGTGTGATTTTGGACATCATTTACATAGAAAACATTAGAGGCCTAAATAAAATCCTGTGGTGGAAGGAAGGTCGGTAGGACGGGTTCTGCTCCACCGTGGGGACGGAAGGAACACCCAGCACCACCCCAGGGCGGCAACCGGCTCCCTGCCCCGCGGGCCCAGCCCTGTGTGCAGTTGGCTATATGAATGGAAAGAACAGCACACAATGTGGATGAACATAGTAACTCACCCACTGAACTAACTGTATCTCGTTTGAAAGTGAAGGATCACAGGGTCAGGGGCAAATCTGAGATTCACCCATCAGTGGGACTCTTTCTGTCACTCTTATTTTAGAAGTAAATAGCAGCAGCAGGAAAAATACAAAAGGGATAGGTTTTGAAGGCCAAGCTGAAGCACAAAGAAAATGAGGTAAGGCAGCTATTGTAAGCAAGCTCATTACAGTAATGTGTTTATAGGAGTATAAAAGCTGCTGAAGGATTTTCACTCCAGGCCCCTCCAAGCAGAAGGCCTGGTCTGGTCAGGGCCAGAGCACATTCTGGGGGCTCCCCACCCTGAGGAAAGCTGGCAGTGACCTCTGGGCCTCAGGGGTCCATCACGTCACCAAAACCAGACTCAGCCCAGATGGACCACATGAGGTGAGGCAGCATTTCTCAGTCTTTTCCATTGCCATCCCCCTCAGGAACCATTCTAGGTATGTTTCCTAATTGTTCCCCCATTAGATTTTAATATGGCAGATATGCTGTGTGTCTGTTTATGTAAAGCATGCATATCTGTGCTGCATACATAAAAAGAGTTAGATTTTGGGGGGCCTCCCTAGAACCAATTTTCACCCCCTTGGGAGTGATACTGTGCTCTTCGAGAACACGTGGCCTAGCCCCACTCTTTTCCCCCATCTTGCCATGGCATTTTCTTATAAACACAATCAATAGATTAAATTAAATTGTATTATTATAGAACAAGCAAATTATGCATATTAGTCAGGAATAGATTTATATCCTTGCTGGCACTCACACACATCCAGGGCAGGTGACAGAATTGCAGGAACACAGGGGAAATGGAGAATTAGTCAGCTCTAAAGTGGTTTTTTTGTATCACAAAAATCTCACACGCACATGTGTCTCTCCACCGTGAAGATCACGCTTAGAATCCATATTCTGTATAGCCCTACCAGGCAAGATTTTGCCACACTTTCTGACCCTCAGTTAGTAGTGTGGGATAAAATTGTTTTATTTTTATAAAATTTTCCAAATTGAAACCATAATATAAAATTTAATTTGATTTTTTTCATATCATATGGTCTCAAAATCCTGATCTAGCATCCTAGAGGTAGGAGCAGGGTACCCATTTGAAAAATCACCCTTCTGGAATTGACTTAACATTCATGAGGCAAACATCTCAGAGTAAGCTTGAAAACAACTGGTTAAAGTCGCCTACACAACCAGTTGGCTCCCAAAGCATCTATCTGCTTGATTCAACTGAATCTTTCCAAATTGGTTTATGTTATAGTAACGGTTGTAATAATAGTTACCATCATCCCAATAACCCAGAGGGTCAGTGCTGCTGTTGTCCCCATTTTACAGCTGCTGAAAATGAGGCTTATGGGATCGTACCTTGTCCAAGCCCACAGGGCTGTGAGAGTGGTGGAGTGCAATTCAAATCTAGTTCTGCCTAACCACTAAGCCCACACTTTTACCCCTGCATAGGCCCTCCCTTTGTGTAGACAAAGCCTTGGCAGACAGGAGTGTTAAATGCCAGGTAGAAATAGTTCTGCTAAAATATAAGCTGTGTCACTCAACTTGGGGGTTTTTGAAAAATTTAGACAACAGCTCCATCCTTCTAAAACCAAGCAGGTTAGAAGAGCCACTGTGAAGATTTGTTTTCGAATTTGAGACCCACTCCAAGAGAGTGTGCTCAGAGTTCAGCAGACAATGAAAAATCATCCCAGCTCTACCCACTAACAATTGGTAAGCAGAACTCCCGCTCTCTATCAACCTCTGGGCTCCAGTCGGCTAAGAGGGCTCTCTACTTTGCATGCGACTGCACAGAGGCAATTTATTTTCTCATTGGAAATGGTGATGCCGAGGGAGCAGAGCCGTGTCACACATGGGGGAGCCACCACTATAGGGAACAGAAGCTCCTTCCAGCTTGGCTCAGCTGCCATCTTTTAGCTGCTGTGATAGCAACGAGAATGGTGCATCCCCAATCTCTGTCTCAAGCAGGATTGAGAGTGTCTCAAATCCCTGCCTTCTAAGAGAGAATAATGGTAAGAGTTCGTGGGGGAGAAAGGGAGGGAACCTCTCCCTGGAAACTCTGACTACTGGGCTCCTTAAAGATGGATTAGCATTTCAGAGATTTATTCAGTTTCTTGGGTAGAGAAGCTGACTCACAGATACTATAAGTTTGGGTGTGATAGCTTAGAGCTAAATCTGTGTCCTTAAGCAGAATCTGAAGCCAATAATTTTGAGAAGGCATAATGGAGCACTGTGATAACCCCAAAACTCCATAAATAATGAAGTCACACCTCTCTTATCCGACAGTCACGCATCAAACACCCTCAGCCATCCAGAGCATCTGAAAACACACAAGTATCCCCGGCAGTGACCCTGCACAGGCAGAAATTAAAAAGCCAGGGAGAGCCAAAGAGGGAAGAATTGCAGAGAGAATGACATGATTGGTGGGTTTGCAATGAAAGGAGCTCCTTCATAGGTAAGCACTGGCTCTAAAAATCAAGTGCAACTAAGAACAAAAAGAAGGAATGGGGGGGGGGAGGAGAAGACTGCACAAACCCAAATCCTAGAGACTCGTCCTAACAGTAGCACCGTCCAATAGAAACATGTGAGCCACAAATGCAAGCCACATGCGTCATTTTAAATTTCCTAGTAGCCACACTATAAATAAAAAGAAACAGGTAAAATTAATTTTAATGATTTATTTTACTTAATCCAAGATATCATTTCAACATATAATGAATATTTGTAAATTCTCAAGATTTTTACATTCTTTTTTCTTATACTAAGTCTTCAAAATCTGATACGTATTTTACACTTACAGCACAGACCAATTTGGACTAACCACACTTCAAGTATTCAACAGCCCAATGCGGCTGGTGGCTAATATATTGTTAGAAAATTCTTAGCCATATGCTCAAGGGAATCACAAAGAGTCATACAAGGACGTTCATTGTCGCATTGCTTATAAGTGGTGAAAAATTGTAAACAATCCAAATTTCCATTAAAAGGTGAATAATTATTTCATTTTATCACATCAAATAATGAAATACAAGGCAACAATTACAGTGAATAAACTGAATCTAAATATATCACAATGTCATTGCTCCAAAACATAATGCTGCAGAGAAAAGCAATCTGCAGAATCATACACACAGGGTACCATTTAGGCAAAGTTTTAGAAAGACCCCCAAAAAGCCATATCTTGCTTTTTGAAATAAACATAGGTAATACAGGAAAGACATAATATTAGACACAATATGCACTAACTTTGGAAAAGCGGTTAGTTCCAGGAAAGGAGACAGGAAAGAAGGAGAGAGAAAAAGGGTTTTGAGAAAGCTACAAGGAATCTGGCACTGAATATGTAATGTTTCATGTATTTAAAAAATTATCTGGCACAAACATAACAAAATGCTAATATTGTTAAATTTCAATGGTGGGTACAAAATTGCTCATTAAATTATTTTCAGTTCTTTTCTGCATGTTTGATATATTTCATGAAAGAAGGAGAGAGAGAGAGGGAGAGAGAAGAAACATGATCACAATAGGAAGAAAAAAGAGGAAGTAGTTTGAACAACCCAGCACAGGATTTGGGGTCACGTTCTACCTGCCTCCTGCAGACAGCAGCATCCATCTGACATGCACTAATCATGCAAGCATTTCTTGCACCCATTCCAAATGCAAACGCTGCGGGGCATTCAGAGGTGCTCGTAGATGTGAACCTAGTGAGAAAGACAATATTCTCTTGTTTTCCATACACTCTATCAAGGCAGAAGAGCATTTCGTTTTGTTTAAAAGAATCTATTTTAAAAGGTTTATATGGAACTTTCAGCACATGAAGAGGTTAACCTTTCGCCCTCTGGAACCCAGGTCGAGCAGATCCCCTATGTGGCAACAATGGATAACTGAGGAGTTAGGTGTTCACAGCGCCCACACGGCCACATCCTGGCTTTATCACATCACACCGCACCTCCTCACCCATGACCTTGAGCTTGGCACAACTACTCCCAGTCCACAATCTCCCACCATGCACACACACACACACTCACACACTCCCTCTACACTTGATTCTGCCTCCTCTCCTCCCTTCTAAACATGTTCGACTCTCAGCCCAGCAGAGATTCTGTGCATTTGGTGTCCTCCACAACCCTGAAGAGTTTTTTGTCCTTCGTCTCTTTCTGGTCATTCATTACAGATGCATCAAAACACTGATCCTATGAGGTCCCCACTTTTAGCACTTCTCTATCCATGAGGGACCCATTTCTCCCTAATTTTGTGCATTGTCTCTGTGCCGGTTCTTCTCTGGGATGAAAATGGCTTCCTCAGTTCCATGGAAACAGGTTTCAATGGGAAGCACTATCAGAAATTTATTGTTTAGTGGGTTTTTTTAAGCTTAAGCAATTACCTGTATCACACCTACACAACTTTTTTTTGACACTCTCACCAAAAAGGAAAAGAAATAATAATAATAATAATAATAATATATATGATTAGTAAGGCACAAGCTCTCATTCCAGAAACCAGTCTCCGAATCTGACGAATTACTTTACAGTCTCTGGTGAATCTATTTTGAGTTTTCTAGGTACCCAAAGAAGCACGGTCAGCCTAAGGTTTTCAGGGTCTTTCCGACTTTCTGATGGATGACCATTTATAAGCTGAATTCCTCTGCTTTCACTGGGAGATTTGGCACCACAGAGAACGAGCTCCATTTCCTTAAAGGAGCAATTCTTACTTTATGCTCCTGGGTTAAAAAAAATTCAAGATAAATTCCTATGTTATTCAATAAGAATTCCAAATAGTCTGTCATGGATCACAGAATCCTCTGAAATTCATTTATTTTAGTGAAGGTTAGCATTTTAGCTGTTCATAAATACAAGCTGTTGGGAAGGGAGAGGCAAAAAGATTCCATTTTTCACCATCCAAACAAGTACTTCTAAGCAATTTGAAAAAAGTCAAAATCACGTGACTCTATTCAAGCTCCTTCAACTCACCGGCATTGTTTGCACACGTGGATATGTTAGCGCTAAAGAAATAAAAGGATAGAGGCTGTAGACAAGCTTCATTAATTTGGGGGAAAAACAACTATTACCGTTTAAATGACTCTTGGATAATTTAAGTATATTGAAATAGAATTTCATCTTTCCCCGAGAGGCAGCCCAGGATGAGACGGCAGGAAGAAACGTCCTGCCTCCCTATGTCAGCCCTTCCTGCCCTGCGCTCCGAGGAGTGAAAACTGAAGGGGTCTTCTCCACTGAGAGCCTGGAGAACACAGACGTTGTCTTCACAGAGAAGGGGTCTAATCACCCACAAACGCTTTCAGGGTCTGGAGGCAAAGCACAAACTGTACTTCAGAATAAAATTTTTAAGTCCCTGTCTAAAATGTTTTAAAGCTGACTCTGGATGAATAGTGGGTAGATTTTGTTTTGTTCTGTTATTTTCATACTTTGCTGCCAAGACTATAAACGGATCTGTAATCCTCTGTCGGTGAGTTCATCCTTTCTTCTTTTTCCTCCTTGCCCTCTTCAGATCCGACTCCTTCCTTTTTATGCACTATTTTCAGACAGCGTTCTGTTGAATTCCTTCCTCCAGAAAATAGCAACATGCTTTTGTCTTTGGCGCCCTCTTATGGTCACTTCGTTATTATAACAGCATCTTACTGCTACTTAATGAAGAGTAAATCCCCAGAAAGGAACTTAGCCATTTTAAGACAGAGAAGCCATGAACAAATTCACTGTAATCTGTTTCTACAGAATGCCAATAAACCATTCATCCACCCCAAACCCAAACAGACCCAAGGGACACGACTTCTATGTTAGGCGATATGCCTTTTCTCTTGCTGTGCAAAGCATGTGAGAATTCCCCATTGTCAGCTGTCATCCAAGTCCCATAGAATAATCCTAGCTTCACCTTCCATATTTCTCGCTCAGACCTGTCTCAGAAGTTTTTTTCCACAAGCGCCCAAAGCCTTTTCATTCACAGCAGTCATTCTCGTCATAGTGAAACATGTGAATCCTATGTAATGTGCGAGTGTGCTTGTCCCACTGAGTCTAGCAGGGGATGTGGAGCATACTTCTCCCCTTCCCAAACTTCCCCCAGCAGATGCTTATCCACCAGCAGACCCCAACACGCCTTTCAAGCTGCAGCCGAAATGCCATCTTCTCTGGAAGCCTTCTTGGACCTCCCAGGGTGGGCTTGGCTGCACCTATCTCACTGTCCCTCCATAATTCACACACATCTCCATAATGGTAACTAACCAACTGCACATTTCCCAAAGTCAGTTCCAGAGAACTCACTTCCCATTCTATGAGATGCTTCATGGAAAATAGGGTTCTGTAAACAAATATATTTGGGCAATGGAACATACTATATCCTCAGTCTTGGAGATATAATGTGCACAGAACTATACTTTGGGCAACATTGCTTTTCTGTCATGTTGGCACAGCTGAGTCACCTCTGAAGAGCCATACCCACCTCTGCATCCCCAGGGCAGAACTGATGGAAGTCTTTACTTATCTGCTGTCTCCTGTCCCCCCTGGGAGGCCAGCCTCTGGGACACTCCTACTCTCACAGAGGACTCAGAGAACTCTGCTAAGTCAGAAGATGAAGCAGCATCAAGGCCACCTTTCAGTAGCTGCCTTCCTTGCCAATGAGGTGGCTCCCTGACGCTCTGTCCACCACCCCCTTGCTGTCTATCCAGACATCAGAAACTTGCTCATCCCTGGACCTTTGCCACAGAATTTCCTGATTCTTCTGTTTGCCTGGGTGGAGACACCTACAGGCCTCAACCTGCAGGAACAGTGTGCCCCCAGGGACTCCCCCTGCCTGGTCACTGTCGCACCATCCCTGTCACACCTTCCTCTACACACCACAGCCATTCAGCCCCCTGGTGGAACACACACTCTGTCAGGAGAACAACCGGCATCTTAGTTGATTCTGTCTCCCAGTGTCTCCAGAATCTTCCCACGTCCTTCTGACCTCATCAACACATATTCAGGCCACCTCATTTCTCCCCTGGATGACTACAGCTGGTCACCTGCCTCCATCCTTTCTCTCATCCATTCAAAGTATTCTTCTTAAAAGGCAAATCTGATCATGTCACTCCCCTTTACAAAACCTTGCAAGGACTTCTTGTTACTATTTGGATCAAGATCAAACCCCTCGATGGCTGAGCCTCTGCCAAACTCTCTAGCTTTGTCTCACCATCTCTGACCCATGCGATCCAGCCACACAGAAATTCTTCAGGTTCTTAGAACATCACTTTTCTCCATTCCCAGTAGACACTATCCTCTCTGCCTAGAGCTCTCTTCCCTTCTGGCTACTTCCCATGGCTCATCCCACTCATTCTTTCCTCTCATCTTAACCTCACCTATTCCAGAGGCTTGACTCACATGACTCCCTGGATTAGGGTCTGACCCCCCCCAGAAGCTCCCATTACCCCCTGCACTCCATCTGTTATAAAGCTCATCTCACTTTAAGTAAGTAACTGCTAAATGTATTCTAATTTGTTAACATCCATCTCCCTGACTCAGAACAGACACTAGGGCATCAGAGGCCAGGTCTATCCAGCTCACTCCTCCATCCTCAGCACCCAGAACCAAGCCTGGCACATGGTGTGTTCAAGGAACGTTCATTGAGTGAATTTTAGATCATGCAACTTCCTGTAGCCACAGAACATGCACTTTTCCCCCAACAATAATTTCATGGCCTATTTCAAAATGAAGCGTCCTTAGGTATCGTGCAAGGAAAGCTGTCTCTCTATGCTTCCTTAAAATAACTGTTTTCCCTGTTCCAGATTTGAATCAAGCCTAAAATAAACGGAATTCTACATCACCGGAGGGGTCTTCCTCTTCCATATTATCAAATACCCCTCCAACTGAGTTCAAAATTGTGGTCAGAATATTTTTTCATGTCTAACACTTCAGAGTTTTCTAAGTGTTTTTACATGTGCTCTTGCACAATGTAAAACCACATTATCCTTGCATTATTTCATACATATAATTGAAAACTACAGCTTTTAAATGGGTTTTCCTTGGGATCTCAAAATTTCTCCTCATTTATACCAACACAGGTAATCGGATCACCAGAAGGACCCTGGTACTTTCAACACTGGGTGACAGAATCTGGTAGACCAATAACTTCAAAGTTCTGAGGGGAAATTTATTCTCAATCTCATATTATTTATACTTGACCAAGCTATTGATCAAGTGCAAGGGTACAATAAAGGTACTTTCAACACTTAGGGATTTAAGATTTGACTTCTCATATATTGTTTTTAGAAAATTACTGGAAGGTTTGCTTTGGCAAAAGGAGGGAATAAACCAAAAAGAGGCTAATATAAGATCCAAACTACAAGTGATGCAGAGAAGGAGAGTGGTGAAGGGAAGCGCGAAGATTTCAGCTAGGGACTGGAGAAAAGGAGCGCAGATTCAAGCAGGTGGACAGGGCAGGGCCAAGTGCAGCCGTGCAGGTGTGTGCAGGTGAGCCCACTGGCGCTCCGCCCGGAAGATCAGCAGGGCTGAAACGCAGCCTGTGCACGGCTCACAAAGTCAGGTGTTCTGACAGAGGGCTGAGTACCTCAAGGTTCCATATTAGTATCTGGCATCCCTGAAAGAAGGCTGCGGGGGAAGAAGGTGGGAGGAGTGGAACTGACAGTCTGTTTGGAACTCTTAAGGGTTTGGAAAAATTATTGATAAGCTCAATGGACCATTTGGAAAAAATTAGTCAAAGCTATTAGTTTACTAATAGATTAACTTGCTAATTAATTTACTAATAAGGCTGCCGTAATAAATCCCACAGACTGGGGGGCTTGAACAACAGAAATCTATTTTCTCACAGTTCTGGAGGCTGGCGGTCTAAGGTCAAGGCGTCGGCAGGCTTGCATTCTCCAAGGCCTCTCTCCTTGGCTTGCAGATGGCTGCCATCTCACCGCGTCCTCACATGGTCTTCCCTCTGTATGTGTCTGTGTCCTAATTTCCTTTTATGTGGACACCAGTCATATTGGATTAGGACCCACCATAATGGCTTCATTTTAACCTAATCACCTCTTAAAGTCCCTATCTCCAGAAACAGTCACATTCTGAGGTACTAGGGGTCAGGACTTCAGCATATGAACTGGATGGGTGGGGGGTGTAATTCAGCCTACAGCAGTCACACAATACACCAAACGAATGAAAAAACAAAAATCAATTATCTACTCAAGGAAAAATAAAAGTTGGGGCAGAAATTATCAAAGTAGACTATCTGGTCAGCAGCAAGCAATATTTACATTGTCATTATTATGTAAATGCTAAGTTTTAAACAAAGTTTGTACTGTTGAGAGAATGAGGAGTGGTGATAACGTGGAAGGTGGGAGAGAGTGAGGACTAAGAGGGTAGAGTCCTCAGCCACCATAAAGGAAACATAATAGATAATATTCAAAACAGGTTACTCAAGGAAGAGAGAACAAGATTGCTTACAGACATGGAGGTAAACACTTCAAGAAACAGCTAGAGTGGTTGAAATTAGCTGTATGTGGTGAGAAAGAACCAGGGTGGGGAGGGCTGGAGAAAGAAATCACCAAATTTTATTACAAGCTTTTTGTACTATTTAATGTTTTAACTGTGAAGATATTACTGTGGTTAAAAAATAATTTTAAAATGCGTAACTTTTAAATAACTCAAATTTTAACACATTTGGGTGGTTACTGACACATAGGCTCATGCTACTGTGTTGATTTGTGTGCAAAATTCAGAATAATCTCTTCTTACCTCCATTTAATTGAAACACATTCTAAGTTGCAAAAAGAGCTATTTAAGATCTTTCACCGTTTGCAACTATTTAATTGCGTGGATTGGAATTTTCTCAGTATTTGCAGCTAAAACAAAGTTCAGAAATGAACTGGATTCTGAGGTTGTAAGGCCACAATGAGCATCCAGAACCTGATTTCAAATGTTTGCTTCCTGAAAACTGACTCATCGTCCACATTAACTTTATAATAAGTAGATATTTTGTTTTCCCTAATATAAAGGTATTCTAATAAAATATTGCTTTTTCTCTTCCGTTAATTTTTTTCATATAATGGGAGGGAAGGCATTTAGGAAGGCTGATCGTACCTGGGAGCCCTTTTCCCTTTGTCCACTTCAGATTCCCAACATAGACTGAAATTCCAAGCCTTTCTCACTGCAACAAAAATGCCAGCAAGTGGGGATGGGGGCTGGGGACAGTCCACAGTATCTACTCCCTAAGCCAAGGATACCCTGTGAGTGTCCACCTTTCCTCCTAGCTTCGGTAAGTCATACTGCTTTGAAATTCCAAGCTAAGGTGCCCATTTTTACATAAGTGATCCAATGAATGACCTTTTCAGCTCCTCCTAACACTCAAGTGCAAATGTAAAGGCAACATACTGATCCAGGGTCAGCCAGACAAAAATTCTTGTTCTCTGTAGAACCATGCTCAAACAGTTCTTAAAATCTTTGTCGCAAAATCAGGTAATAACTTTACACTGATGTGAAGGAAAGCATCTTTGAAATGTTCCTAATCAAATCTCCTGCCCAGCTGCAAGCTGACGGTGGAAGTTTCTTAGAGTTCAGGATGGTCACCAAGCTATTTGCTAAGCGTTTCCATAGTGACTTGTTTACTGAGGAAACAGGATAGAGGATACACACATCTTGGATCCTTCTCTTTCCTGTAAGGAGGTGCAGGGACTTAGGCAGTAAGTACCCAGAGAGAGTTAGATATTAGACTCAAATTTTTTAGAAACAAACAAAAGCTCCACTAATGTGACATTTTGTTTACATTAAAGGGGTAAGTTTTTAGGGCTAAAGAGGATTTTTTTTTTTAAAGAGGATTTTTAATATCTTCCCAGATGATCAGAATTCACCTCTGGACGTTTCCACCTGGGGATTAGTAGTTCCATCATCATCATCCTTCTTCTCCTCATGATCATCTTCATCATCATCATCGTCATCATCACTGTCAATATTCCTTCTCACTATGGCACACAAACAGTAGTAAATTGCCTCAGGCACAGATAAACCTTTTTTCCCACATTTTTTGTAAACTAAAATTATATAAACTTATGAACTAAAAATGCACTGGTAAATTAAGATTGGCGATGGCCAACTCGAACACCCCAAGACCAGGTGCACATCGTATGTAAGGAAGACACGTGTGAAGAACACGTGCTTTGTCTAAAAAGCCTGCCTCCATACTTCCATCCAACTGTTGCCATGTTGGAACGAGATTCCAATTTTGCCAAATATTCTGACTTTTCCAAAGAAGTTGGAATTCTTGATTTTTCTGTGAAATGTCGTAATTTACATTCAACAACCAATTCAAACTTTTTTTAAAATGTGTAAGTTTTGCAAAATCAGGCTGTGGCCTTGACTTATCCCAGGGGCTGCTAGTTTCAACTTTTGACTTAGATAATGATAATAGATCCTCTTTCCATTCATTAAGTCACAAACTATATCACACAGGGTATTAACAATACTTCTAAGTAAAACGGACATCACCGCTACCAACCTAAACTCTTACCAGTCTCTACTTTGAAGAGTGTCTTGTTTTTTTCCCCTACCTACAGATTGCCTCAGGTCATGACTGTTTTGACTGGACCCTTGGCTGCTTATTTGCTGGTTGGCTCTCAGCTCCATTCTCGTCTTCTACGTTCTGCTCTGGATCATAGCGGGCTGGACACCGGCAAACTACAATTCTCACATTCGCTTCCCAGCTGAATTCCAGTCAGGTTCAGCCAATAGGAAGCACTGGAGGAGACTCAAGAGCAGGAAGAGGGCAGAAGCCATTGCTTACTCTCTCAGTCTCTCTGACTCAGGTCTCTCTCTGCCTCTCTGTCTGCCTCTCTCCTTCCTCCGTCTCTCCTTCTCTCTCTCTCTCTGACCTACTCGTTTTAGCAGTCCACCCCAGCAGTGGCTCAGCCTCAGAGGAGCAAAGCCTGGGGATCGGCCCCAAAGCAGGAACCTCAGTGCCCTCCCGCTTCCACATCACCCTATTTCCGCTTTAGCTGCTCCAGCCCAGGAGTTCCTGCAGTTATGACTCTGGATAACCCTGCCTTCCTCTCTTCTGTTTGTCCAGTTCCTCCAACACCCTTATTACCAATTCCCGGATAAATTTCTTCTCTTGAAACGCCTAGAGGGTTTTTGTTTCCTCTATCAAACCTGACTATGCAAGTACTCACACATTTCTGCGTACACTTAGTTGTATAAACAATGTTTGGTTATGAAAGTTGGCTGCATCTGCAAGGCATACCTTGCACCCCAGCCATTCTGACTAAAACTCCAGGGGTTTGTTTTTCAAATTCAAATTAGCCGCCACTCTATCAAAAATTCTTGAAGCAAAGAGTAAGGCAGTGTTTCCCAACATTGCCTTATGATACAAATCGCTTGGGGCCCTTGTTTAAAAACGATTTCCCAGCTCCTCTCTAAACCTGGTGACTCAAAGCTCCTGGGGAGTACTTTAGATATCTGTACTTTTGACAAACACCTCAGGCGATTCTAACCCTCAGGTAGCCTTGGGAAACACTTGTGAGGACCGCTCATTCTATGGGTGATTCCCATGCCCATTGATAGTCGAGATCCGATGTTAACTAAACTTACTGTGGTCATCATTGCACAACATATGTAAGTCAAGTCATTATGCTGTACACCTGAAACTTGAACGGTGCTGTATGTTCATCATATTTCAGTAATACTGAGGGAGAAAGATAGGCAACAATTGCACCGAATGTTAGAGTGAAAGTAGATCCATATAATCCAAATAATTTGCAGAGAGGAAATAAATAAATAAATAAATAAAAATAATTGAGATCCTCTGCCCCAGATAGTCATCTTGGCTTAAGTGGGCAATCCAAGCAATACCTCCCCACTGGACACTTTCACAGAGAAAAAGCTAATCGCCACTGACAGTTTTACCTTTTTTTTTTTAATTTTTCCTTTATTAATGAAATTCTAGCATCGTGCCTTCTTTAATGTATTCAACACATCTTTTTTTTTTTTTTTGGATTGGCACCTGAGCTAACATCTATTGCCAATCTTGCTTTTTTTCCTTCTTCTTCTTCTCCCCAAAGCCACCCCCCTCCCCTGCCCCAGTACATAGTTGTATATTCTGTTGTGGGTCCTTCCTGTTGTGCTATGTGGGACACTGCCTCAGCATGGCCTGATGAGTGGTGCTAGGTCTGTGCCCAGGATCCAAACCAGTGAAAGCCTGGGCCACCAAAGCAGAGCGCGCTAACTTAATCACTCGTCCACAGGGCCGGCCCCTGACAGCTTTCCTTTTTCAAGACAAAATTAATGTACCAAAATGGTATAACTAGCAACAATTATCTAATAATTTTAAACTGGGACTATGTCATTGAAATAAATGGGTTTGGGAATGGGAAAGACTCGGATTTAAACATCGATGATGTCACTTAGTGACTATATGATGTGCAACAAACGATTTAATCTCTTTGAGCATCAGTCTTCTATAAAATGAGAATAACACCATCTACTTCACAGAGCTGTTTTGAGGATTAAGCGAGAATATGTGTGAATCACCTAGCATGGTCCCCAGCCCATAAAAGGTAGCCAATAAATGTCTATTCCTTTTTCAGCCCATAAAAAGAATGCTGGGGGCTGGCCCCGTGGCCGAGTGGTTGGGTTCGCGCACTCCGCTGCGGGCGGCCCAGTGTTTCGTTGGTTCGAATCCTGGGCGCGGACATGGCACTGCTCATCAGACCACGCTGAGGCGGCGTCCCACATGCCACAACTAGAAGAACCCACAACGAAGAATACACAACTATGTACCGGGGGGCTTTGGGGAGAAAAAGGAAAAAAAATTTAAAAAAAAAAAAAAAGAATGCTGGATTTGTGGTAGATTTGTACTGTGTCAACCTCACTGAGCTAGGACTACATTTCCCAAAATTCCCTTCCCTGCATAATCCTGAGTTAGCATGGAACTCAAAAGACATTTTGCTGGAGATTTGCAAGACAGAAGGGAAACAGCAGCTATATTGCCTGTATAAATTAAACAAGTAAATATAAATAAACAGATTGTGGTAAGTGAAAGGGAGTGACCTGATAGGAAATAAATGGGGAAGGAAGAGCATAGAATTGCTACCTTACAGGATAGTCTAGGAAGGTCTCCCTGAGGAACTAATATTTATCCCCTCACCCTGATGCCTCAAGAATAAACTGACAGTCAAGCTAAGAATTGGAAACAGAACAGCCAGGCAGATAGAACAGCAATGAAAAGGCTGCAAGGCAGGTGAAAGCTTGGCCCCTGCATTTGAAGTAAATCAGAGAATGGCACCAGGGGACGGTGGGGATCTGGGCAGAGGCCAGACCATGCAGGGCTTTAATAGGCCACATCTTTTTCTCAAAGAGTAAATTTTATTCTAAATGTGAAGACTCCACTGAATGGTGGGGGGTAAGGGTGGCATGACGTGACATATCCTTTTAATGTTTTTCTAAAGATCATTTATGTCATATCTTTTGGATTGCCAAATATTTTTTAAGTCAGACAATATCAAATGTTGGAGAATATAAATAAATAGGACCGCTCATTTCTTGGTGTTGGTGGGAAAGTGCTGGCATTTTGAAGAGCAAGCTGACAGCTCCTGGTAAAATTGAAAATGCATTACCGTATGATCCAGCATTTCCATTCATGACTGGTATCTGCCAGAGAAACTCTTGAATATTGCACAAGAAGACACGTCCAAGGCTGCACATAGCAGCACTCTTGATAATAATAAAAGACTAAAGGCAGTGAACTACTGATGGATGAATAAATAAAATGAGGTATATCCATCTAATGCAATTCTATCCCAGTAATTAAAATAAATAAACTTGATCTCTATCAATATATAAATTTTTTAAATATGCAAAACAATACTAGACATCACAATGCTAGACATCAGATACAAATATGGGAAATAAAAGTATAAGAATGTGGACAAGAAAGACATACACCAAGTTTATCAGAGTGGTTGCATCAAGGAAAGAAAGAAAAGGGGGAGAGTGATGTCAGCAAGATGGTCAAATAAGACAGCTCTCACTGGTATCCCCTCAGCAACAGTAATTTGGCAACCATAACACAGACAAAAGCACCTTTGTGGGAGCACCCAAATCAGAGAAGAAGAAGTAAAATTGCTTCTGTTTGCAGATGACATGATATTATACATAGAAAATCCTAAAGACTCTACAAAAACTGTTAGAACTAATCAATGAATTCAGCAAAGTTGCAGGATAAAAAATCAACATAAGGAAATCAGTTGCATTTCTGTACGCTAACAACAAAATATCTGAAAGAGAAATAAGGAAAACAATCCTGTTTATAACAGCATCAAAAAGATTAAAATACTTAGGAGTAAATTTAACCAAGGAGGTGAAAGATCTGTACACAGGAAACTTTATAAAGCTTTGATGAAAGACATTGAAGAAGACACAAACAAATGGAAGATATACTATGTTCGTGGATTAGTAGAATTAATATTGTTAAAATGTCCATAATACCCAAAGCCATCGATAGATTCAATGCAATTTCTATCAAAATTCCAATAGCATTTTTCACAGAAACAGAAAAAATAATTCTAAAATCTGTATGGAACTACAAAAGACCCTGAATAGCCAAAGCAATCTTGAGAAAGAACAAAGCTGGAGGTATCACACTTCCTGATTTTAAACTATACTGCAAAGCTATAGTAATCAAAACAGTATGGCAGAAATAAACTCACGCATATCCTGTCAATATTTGACAAGGGAATTAAAAATATTCAATGGGGAAAAAACAGTCTCTTTGAGAAATGGACCTGGGGAAACTGGATAATTACGTGCAGAAGGATGAAATTGGACCCCTTCTTACACCACTCACAAAAAATAACTCAAAATAGGTTAAACACTTACCTAAGACCTGAAACCATAAAACCCCTAGAAGAAACATTGGGAAAATGTTCCTTGACATTGATTTAGCAATTTTTTTTTGGATATGACACCAAAAAAGCACGAGCAACAAAAGCAAAAATAAATAAGTGGGACTACCTCAAACTAAAGAGCGTCTGCAAAAAAAAAAAAGAAACAACCAAGAAAATGAAAAGGTAATCTATGGAATGGGAGAAAAAATTTGTAAACCATATATCACATAATGGCATTGATATCCAAAATATATAAAGAACTCAAACAACTCAATAGCAAATAATAATAACAATAATACCATTTAAAAATGGACAAAGGAACAGAATTGACATTTTTCCAAAAAAGACCTACAAATAGCCAACAGCTACATGAAAAGATGCTCAACATCACATCATCAGGGAAGTGGAAATCAAAACCACAATGAGATATTATTTCACACCTGTTAGAAAGGCTATTATCAAGAAGCTAAGAAATAACAAGTGTTGGCGAGGATGTGGAGAAATGGGAACACTTGTGCACTGTTGGTGAGAATGTAAATTGGTACAGGCACTATGGAAAATAGCATAAAAGTTCTTCAAAAAATTAAAAATAGGACTAACATAAGATCCTGAAATCCCACTTCTGGGTATATACCCAAAGGAAATGAAACAACTATCTTGAAGAGCTATCTGCACCCCCATGTTTATTGTAGCATTATTCACAATAGCCAAGACAGGGAAACAACCTAAGTGTCCATAGACAGGTGAATGGATAAAGAAAATATCATACACACACACACACAGGAATATTATTCAGCCATAACAAAAGAAGAAATCTTGCCATTTGTGACAACATGGATGGATCTTGAAGGTATTGTGCTAAATGAAACGTCAGACAGAGAATGACAAATACTGTATGATCTCATTTATATGTGGAATATTTTAAAAAAAAAAAGAAAAGAAAAAACCTCATAGAGACAGAATGTAGAATGATGGTTGCCAGGGCTGAAGGGTGGAGGAAATGGAGAGGTGTTGATCAATGGGTACAAAATTCCAAATTATAAGATGAATAAGTTCTAGAGATCTTATATTCAGCATGCTGGCTATAGTTAACAATACTGTATTATGTACTTGAAGGTTGCTAAAAGAGTAGATCTTAAATTTTCTCACCACAGAAAAAAAAATTGTAATTGTGTGAGTTAATGGGTGTTTTAACTAACCTTATTTTAGTAATCATTTCATAATATATACGTATCAAATCCTCTCACTGTACACTTTAAACTTACACAACATTATATGTCAATGATATCTCAACAAAGCTAGGATAAAAAGAATAAACACAAATTTTTTTTTAAAAGATGAAGAATGGCATTAGGGAAAGGAGTTTAATTTAATTAGTATTATTTTATTTCTTTAAAAAAATAACATCTGAAATTTAAAAAGGCCAAATGTTAACATTTGTTCATTCAGGGTGGTAAGTATCAGGTTATTATTACTGTAATTTTCTGTGGTTTCATTTTTTTTATATTAAACTAATACTCTGGTTTTGTGGAGGAGCAATAGTAGAAGCAGAAAGGAGAAAAGGCTGTTATCAGTGGTCCAGGAGAGAGCAATGGTGCCTTGGATTAGGGTGGAGGCACTGAAGATGGAGAGAAACCAACACACACCAGATGTATTTTAGAGGATTTGCTAATAATTTGGATGGGGGTGAGGGAAAGATAAGAACTGAAGTAACTCCTGGGTTTGGAGTTCAGGCAGCTGAGGGGATGACATTTATGAAGATTTAGATGACCTAAGGAGGAAGGATTATGGAGGAAAAGGTGGTGTGGAGTACCTAAATAAATTGTGCCTATTAAGTCTGAGAGAACAATTAGACATCTAAGTAGAGATGTCAAACATGAAACTGGATGTCTGAGCCTGGTGCTCAGGGGAGAAGTCAGGGCTGGAGATAGAAAATAGGAAGTTACCAGAATATAATGGTATCTAAGCCATAAGACTGGATGAGGTCATGAAGAGAGAAAGTGTGAAAAGGGAAAAAGGCAGGACAAAGCCCAGGGACACTCCTACATAACCCTGGTAGACCTAGAGGAGTTAGTGAAGGAAAAGCAGGAAAAATAGAAGTACAACCAGGAGAGGGTGGCATCATAGAAACCAGTAAAGGAACAAGTGAAATGAAGATAAAGGTAAATTAGATTTGACGAGGTCATTGGTGACCTTGACCAGAGCAGTATATATGGCAGAGTGAAGACAAAAGCCAGTAGATTGATGAGTGAATGAACTTTTCAGTTTGTTTGAAATACCTCTTAGTATACCTTAATTTTTATTTTATTTTATTATTAACTCTTGGGAAATAAGAAAATGAAGACAAAAGTAGAAAACCCAAGAAGTTTTGCTCAGAAAAGGGTCACAGAGAGGGTTGTGACTGCAGAGGGAATTGGTATCAAGGAAGGTGCAGTTTTTGGTTTGCTTTGTCTCATTTTGAGGTGGGAGATATTTGAGCATGTATTTGTAGGCCTTTAGGAATGATCCCGTAGTAAGGGAGAGACTGAAGATACAAGGATAAGAAAAAGGGTGGTTACAGGAATAGAGTCCTTAGGAAGGTGAGAGGGGAAAGGATTCTAGCACATATTAAAGGATGCTTTTTCCACTGTAGCAAAAGACAGGGAATGTCAGCACAGGGGCAGAAAGTCTTGAATATTTGGTTCTGGAGAAACAGGAGTATTCCAGAAAAATGCAATGAGGCCACTAACCAACAGAGAGGAAGGGAAATGTTGCAGAAGGTTTGAGAAGAAAAGAAATGTCATCTTGGAGAGTAAAATCAAAAAATAAATAGAATTGAATGGAAATGAAAGCATAACCTATCAAAATGTGTGAGATGCAGCTAGAGCAGTGCTTAGAGGAAATTTTATAGCACTAAATCCATACATTGGAAAAGAATAACAGTCTAAAATCAATAATCTAAGCTCCAACCTCAAGAATCAAAAACAGAAAAGCAAAATAAACCCAAAACAAGCAGAAGCAAAGACATAATAGAGACAAGAACAGAAACCAATGACATTGAAAATGAAAAAGCAATAGAGAAAAGTCAATGAAACAAACAGCTGGTTCTTTGAAAAGATCAATAAAATTGAGAAACCTCTAGCAAGACTGAGAAGGGAAAAAAGAGAACACACAAGATACCAATATCAGCAATTAAATAGGGGATATCACTACAGAGACTTCAGACGTCAAAAGGGAAATAAGGGAATACCATGAACGACTTTACACACACACATATGACAATAGATGAAATGGTCCACTTTCTCAAGAAACCCAAACTACTACAACTAACCCAATACAAAATAAGTTATTTGAATAGCATTATAACTATTAAGAAAACTGAATTCATAATGTAAAAACTACCAAAAAGAACCGTCCAGGCACACATGGTTTCACCAGAGAATTTTACCAAATGTTTAAGAAAGAATTAACAGAATTGCACAGAATCTCTTCTAAAACACAGAAGAGGAAGGAACAGTTCCCAATTCATTTTATGAAGCTAGTAGTACCCTGATGCTAAATCCAGACAAAAAAACAATACAAAGAAAGAAGCTTACCAACCTACAAGCCTCGTGAAGATAGATGCAAAATCCTTAACATAATATTAGTGAATAAAATTCAGCAGTATATAAAAAAGAATTATATACCATGATTAAGTGGGATTTTTTCCCAGGGATGCAAAGCTGGTCCAACATTCAAAAATCAATCAGTATAATCCACCACATTAACAAGTTAAAGAATAAAGATCGCATGATCAATCAATGCAGAAAAAGCATTGGACAAAATCCAATACTCTTTCATGATTTTTTTTAACTCTCAGAAAAATAGGAATAGAAGAAAACTTCCTCAACTTGACAAAGATTGTATACAAAAAACCAACAGCTAACATCATATTTAATGGTGAAAGACTGAATGCTTTCCCCCTAGGATCAGTACAAGGCAAGGATGTTTGCTGCTGTCATCACTCTTATTCAACATAATCCTGTAAGTTCTGTCCAGTGCAATAAGGCAAGAAAAGGCAGACAGATCAAAAAGGAAGAAATAAAACTGTCCCTATTAGCAGATAACATGATTATCTACATAGAAAATCCCAAATAATCTACAAAAAAAACCTCTAGGAACTATTAAGTGAATTCAACAAGCTCACAAGATAAACACAAAAATTTCAGTTGTATTTCTACATCCTAGCAATGAACTCATGGACACCAAATTTAAAAATACAATACTATTTATAATCTCTCAGAAAAATGAAATACTGAGGTATAAATCTAATGAAACATCTACAGGACTTGTATACTGAAAACTATACAGTGCTAATGAGAGAAATCAAAGAAGCTCTAAATAAATGGAGAGAAATACCATATTCATGGATTGGAAGACTCAGCACGGTAAAGTCAACTCTCCCCAAACTGACATACGGTTTAATGCAATTCCTACCAAAGTTTTTTGCTGATATAGACAAGAGTATTCTAAAATTTATATAGAAAGGCAAAGGAGCTAAATTAATTTAAACTATTTTGAAAAAAGAAGAAATAGGGAAGAATCAGTCTACCCAATTTCAAGAGATTATATAGCTACAATAA
The DNA here is from genome assembly GCF_021613505.1 of Equus quagga. Classification (NCBI taxonomy): domain Eukaryota; kingdom Metazoa; phylum Chordata; class Mammalia; order Perissodactyla; family Equidae; genus Equus; species Equus quagga. The sequence continues at coordinate 170,875,969 of NC_060267.1, read as the reverse complement.
TCAAAACTGCAGGCTCTTATACGGAGAAAGTATACATGACATTGTCCTACATAGGGTGGACCAAAGAAGAAAGATCATACCCATGATATTCTATTGACCTTGGCCAAAAGTTTGAAACACTCTAAACACAGAATCACTGGAGATGTTTCAACAGTGTGACATACGTTGGGTAAGTCTATATAACATGATACACCTGAATAAAAATCAAAACTTCAAGTCTCTCATTTGTCTTTGACCCCAAAGTACAACCATTTGGATTTTTCACTTGCTCTTACTAAAACTGTTCATTAAGTTTGCTTTAAGGAAAAATAGAAAGCATGAATTCCATAGAAAGGGAAAAGCTAGTTGTTCTGCAAATATTCAGATGAATGAGTGCACTAACTTCAATATAGAAGACAAATATAAATAAATATAAAGACAAAAATAAATATAAATGTATGTTGTGAAAAATTAGAAATTTTGGTTAGATTTACTTGATGTAAATTAAATTTCTACCTCTAATAAGATGGTAAGGCACATATTAAGAGAGAAACCGAGAAGAAATTATACAGGTTATATTTATAGTGGGGTTTTTCCTGACAATACTGACAAAGATTTGCAGCTGAAGAAAATTCACAGGCACCTTTGTGTCACATCACCACAAGTTTAAAGGTGAAAAGAACTCTGATAGAATGTGTCTTCCAAAAACAGCCATCAACTTCCCAAAAACAAGTGGAGTTTGAATACAGCTGGTGACAGACAGCTCTGGCCTCTCTATTCCAGTGTTACACAAAGGCCATAGGCATGCGGAAGGCTTAGAAATGGGTCACCTGCATTTGCAGGTTGCTGAGGGTATGCTAAACAAGGCAGGCAGGCATCAAAGTCATCAGTAGCACCTGGCCCCTCTTGAAACACCAAAGCATGTCATTTTAAACAGTGGTTCTCAAATTTCAACATCCATCAAAGACACCTAGTGGGTTTGTGAAAGCTCAGACTGCTGGGCCCCACCCCAGAGTATCTGATTTGTAAGTCTGGGGTGACGCCTGGGAGTCTTCATTTCTAACAAGCTCCCAGACGATGCTGATGCTGCTGGCCCAGGACCACATTTGGAGAACCACCGATTGAGAGGAACCTTCACACTTGTTTGGCACTTACTTGGGGAAATTATCACAAGAAAAACTTGCTTTCCAGATGTGCTGGTATAACTCCCTTTATCAGATACTATTGTATTTTCTTTTCTTCTAGGAAGCCCAGCACTGTATTTTTATGATGAATTCTACTAAAATATCAACTGAGGTTTGAGGTAAATCTATGTTCCTGTTCCTCAGTGGCTTCTCCTTTTATTAAAAAATGCTTCTGTTTCTTTTAAGAGGAAGACAGGGTGGAATGAACGAATGAATGAATGAGGCACCAAACCCTCATCACACTTTACTTCTGGACTAAAAATGTAGGACTTGGAAGCTAGCAGCACTCACTAACTATAAGCCTTAAAATTTGACATTTTTTTCTTTTCTTTCTTTCTTTTTTTTTTGAGGAAGATTGGCCCTGAGCTAACATCTGTGCCCATCTTCCTCTATTTTATATGTGAGATGCCCACCACAGTATGGCTTGATAAGTGGTGTGTAAGTCCACGCCCTGGATCCAGGCTGGCAAACCCCGGGCTGCCAAAGCAGAGCACACAAACTTAACTGCTAAGCCACTGAACCAACCCCCAAATTTGACATTTTTAACCTTCATAAACCTCTAGCTGCCAAGCGACTGTCCCACACCCTTCCACCATTCCCTTCCAGTAAGCTAGAGACAGGGCCAATGAAAGAAGTTCATAGTGTCCACGTGGGCTTTGATTTGGAGCCAGTGCACGCTGCCAATCCCACACCTGACTTGCAAGGATGAGGCAGGAGATGCATTACTGCATAGACGACACAGCGGCAAAGCTCTGGCCTAGTGCTTAACTCATGAGCCACAGAGCCGGCTTCCCACTGACTGTCTCCATTACACTAGCTGCTGCAATAGAATGTCGTGTGTATGATCTTTCTTCTTTGGTCTACCCTATGTAGGACAATGCCATGTATACTTTGTCTTAGAGCACACAGTCTTGATTATTATAGCTATATAATAAGTCTTGAAACTGAGTAGACTGATCTAATAGAATTATTCAAAACCAGCATCTGGGGACTGGCCCAGTGGCAGAGTGGTTAAGTTCGCCTGCTCCACTTCAGCTGCACAGGGTTTCACTGCTTCAGATCCTGGGCACAGACATGGCACCGCTCATCAGGCCACGCTGAGGCAGCATCCCACATGCCACATCTAGAAGGACCCAAAACTAAAATATACAACTATGTACTGGGGGGACTTGGGGAGAAAAAGTAGAAAAAAAAAGATTGGCAACAGTCGTTAGCTCAGGTGCCAATCTTTAAAAAAAAAAAACCAGCATCTGAATTCGCCGTTTAGACATTTTCTCTGGGCCTACTCTCTACTGCAGATAGGCACAGCAAGAGGAGCCTCAAGTGGGACCCAAGCCCCTGAGCCATTCCCAGGTACCAGGCACAGGTTTGGCAAGGGTCCTACCACCTTCCAGGGGCCTCATCAGCCCCTGTTCCCAGACGCATGGCTCCTTCAACAATGCCTCTGTTCTTCTTGCTCACAAGAAACGAAAGTGCACACAGATGCACACACATGCACAAACACTTTCTGGGACTGCTTTACAAACTCCTGGATATAAGGTTTTAGAATGCCATTAATAACAGGAGTCTATAGCCACATGCACAAACTAGTTTGGAAAATAAAAAGATTGAATTCTATCTGACGTATGTTTTCTCTAATCACAATCAGGCTATTTTGGATCCAGCTACTTATTAACTTACTATCAGCTGAAGTCGACCTGTAGTTTTCAAAGTGTTCCTTGTCAAATGATTTCACCCCGGGTTTTTCTGTTCCCGGGGTCAGCTGAGCGTAGGCTCAGGCAGGGCAGCCTGACAGGGAGTCTGAAATGATGCTGGGTGTGTTGCCTGCAGGTGGGAGGATCCTGAAATGCTGATCTCTGTCACCAGGAGGCAGGCTCCTGATAACAATAGCTACCATTAGTCAGCACCTCCCACGTGCCAGGCATCTTATCTTGCATTTAAGCCACACCAACAACACAAGATGTCTATCACCATCCCCCCCCCCCCAGCCCCCGGGCCCACCCCTACAGATTCTGAAGCCTAGAGGGGTTGAATGACTCAAGCTGGGAGGTGACAGGACCAGATTCAACCCTCCCCACCCCAGGACCTACCTTTCTGCTACATGGTGCTGGTTTGCTTCTAGGTTCATAGAGATCCTCATTTTCTCATGGATCTATGACCCCCCAATCATGGTGTGTCACCGTTTATATGAAATTCCAACATTATTTTGAAAGTTGAAGAAAAGTAATGAAAACAGATTAAATGTGTATTGGCTTCTAAACTAATACTTATTTAAATTAAAAGATGTACTTGTGTCCAGATTATGGCAATGTTTTGTTTTCTCCTTCTTGTCTGGGCTCCTCATTTCCTGGTGGCTGGAACAAATGAATGCGTTTAAATGCACATGCACACACACGTGGGAACACACTGGTAGACTGCTAAATGTGTCTGTCTAGCAGGTGCCCTCCATTTTATCCATGAAGTTAAGCAGGGCTGGTCCCACCGATCCCCCAGGTTCTGACAGTCATGGGGACTTGGTCAGAGCCAGTTCCCTAATTCAAGCTGATCCAATCTTCATTCCCAGGATTTTTGCTAGAGCAACCAGGAAGAAGACAGTCTATGTCCATAGCTTGTAAACCTAGAGAAGAACCTACCTGAAAACAACACAGAGAACAGAGCAGAGACGTGGGAGATAGTCCTGATGACACTGTCCGAGGCCCTGAATCCAGCATGCCTGAAGCTAACTACCCCTGGACTTTTCTGTTTTGTGAGACAATGCAGTGCTATTTGGACTTAAACCAAATTGAGCCAGGTTTTCCGTTACTTACAACCGAGCAAGCTCTGATGGGGTATTTATGAACCTCAGGTCTTAGCAGACAGCGCCCACCTGGGTCTGGTCCCTGCTTCCCTCAACTAGAGTTCTTTCAGTTGCAAAGAACTCAGATAAGTTTGGGTGGAGGGGAGGGGCATTTTAAGGATATATGTAGAGGGGTGAGGAAGAGGAAAGGACCTGAAGTCCAGGACAGAGGACTTTCTGGTCATGCCAGGCCCCACCTGCAGGAAAAGAGGAACCTCAGGAGGAGTGGATTTCCACGCTGCCACTTCACACAAATAGGATTCAGCTACTGTCAGGTATCTTCTCTCACTGTGGCTCATCTTTTGCAGCCAGCTCACTGCTTGTTCTTTCAACCTGCCATTTCCCTGCCTTGAGTCCCTGCTCCCTCGTAATTTTGACTCTCCACGACTCCTCTTGGCTCTCACTCTTCCTCAAGACTCCTCTTTACAGCCCTTAAGCTTCAACTCTAGCTCCTCACAGCCTCTTTCTCTTGACGTTTTCTAGTCCACATTTCTGAAAGAGAGAGAAAAATCTGATTGGCCCAGCTCCTCTTTGTGTGCAGGGCAACCTCACAGATTGCTGACCAGCCTACAAAGTGGCTGCCCCTTTTGGGTAAGCACTTCCAATCCAATCGGCCGTGGACAGTGATGGAATGTCTTGCTTTTGCTAAGAAGGATCTGTGAGCAAAGCAAACCCATGACTGACTTCTCTAGTGCATGGCCACTCTCTCCCAGCTTGGCTAACGCATGCTTTTCTTTCTGCCTAGAATACTCTTTCTTCCTTCTCCCTCTTTTTGGTTAAAAAGCCATCTTAAAGGTCACCTCTTCCAGGAAGAGGCTGTGTTAGATTTCCCCTTCCTGATGCTACTTCCTTCAAAGCACCAACCATCAGGTAATGTCATTGTGCAGATAACAGGATAATGTTTTAATATTTTAATTAATGTCATTTTCTCCAAGACTTCCTGATACCTCCAGGTTCTCTTTTCTTTAAGGAGCTAGGAAACATGGGAAAACGTGATATATTCTTGGTTTTTGTCCTTCAAAGACGCTTTAGGGGACCTAAACCTGGAGTTCATAGACTGAGAAAGAAAAAAAGTAGCTCCTGACGTTTGGGAGCTAGCTTAATACTGTCAGCCGGGCCGTGGTTTTGCTAGGAACTGGCTTGGTACCCAAAGATAGGCCTGGGTATTCTCCCATTAAACACAAGTAATTTCATAAAACATCAACATCAGACAAGGCTACTATGAAACCATTAATGGAACAAGACAAAAACAAGATCACTCCATAATCAGGTCTGAACACATTGAAAACATGAACATTACCCAAGACATAAAAATCCCCCTTCCCCAGCTAATGTGAGTGACTGCTGCTTCTCTGCCAGTTATAGCTTTAGCCTCTCCTAGCCTTCTCTCCTTCTAGATAAAATGTATTAAGATACCCAATCATAGAATTATCCTACTTCCTGACAACATCCAATCCAGAGCAAAACCCCAGTTGCTTAGACCCTTTCAAAATCTCTTAACCCAAGCCCAAGTTCTATAATAAGTTCTCTCTAACACCCTCTCACTGACAACACCTCAATTCTTTTTTTTTTTTTTTTTGAGGAAGATTAGCCCTGAGCTAACTGCTGCCAATCCTCCTCTTTTTGCTGAGGAAGACTGGCCCTGAGCTAACATACATGCCCATCTTCCTCTACTTCATATGTGGGATGCCTACAACAGCATGGCGTGCCAAGCGGTGCCATGTCCACACCCAGGATCCAAACCGGCAAACCCAGGCCACAGAAGCAGAATGTGTGAACTTAACCGCTGCACGACTGGGCCAGCCCCAACACCTCAATTCTTTATGGCATATGCTCTCCCTCACTGCACCAAGTAATAAACCAAATCTGTTCAACTACAGGTGTGTTCTTACTGGTCTTGGCTAGAGGGATTGACATTCTGAACTCTGAAGAAGTTAACGCATAGTTTATACTATAAATAAAAAGATTTGAAACAATGTATGTGGTATGTATTCAAAGACAATTTTTCCCACTTCCCACCCATAGTAGACTGCCTAATATCCCATAATCTGAGAAGCTGAGACAAAGGGGAGAGAAAATCAAAGAGAAACACACTGACATTCTGTTACTGAAACATAAGTACACTCTGCGGGACTATTAGGACATCAAAAACCAGTATTGCAGTCACTAGGTGGGAAGGAGGAAACTTGGACCCTGGTAGGTTGCTGAGAGGAGTATCCATGCCGTTCACTCTCCCACCTCTCCCCAACTACCCCCACCAACCCACAAACACACCAGGCATGTCTTTTGGAGGCAGTGTGCATAACATAATTCCCAGACAGATTTGGGGATCCAAGAGTAAGGAAGATTTGTGTATAATTCCCACATGGAGCTCAGTGCTTGGTAAAACTCATAGAACTTCCCAAAGCCCAGCATCAGGGCTCTCTGAACCCAGCCATTTAGGGATTTTTATTACATAGGTATGATTGGTTAAATCATTGCCCAATGGTGATTGAATTGAATCTCTAACCTGGAGAGGGTAGGCCTACAAATTCCAAGCTTCTAATCAAGGCTTGGTTTTTCTGATGACAAGTCCCCATCCAAAAACTATCTGAGGACCCACCAAGAGTCACTTCATTAGCATAAACTCAAGTATGGTTGAAAGGGGCTTGCTATGATTAACAAAAGAAGCTCTTATCACCTTCACAACTCAGGAAATTCCAAGGGTCTTAGGAGCTCTGTGCCAGGAACCAGAGACAAAGACCAAATATATATTTCTTATTATACCACAACAGCACAGTGAATGGAACAGCCGCCTGTCTGAGGACAACGAAGAGTATTGTGGGAGCAGCTAAGACTCAAACCTGAAGAAGCCTTGTGGTTGGGATAGAGACACAGCTGTAATCTACATGAACCAGCCCTATGGACCAAATGGAAATGAGATGCTCAGCAGATGCCAGGGCGGAAGATGACTCTATGATCTCCCCATTTCCCAATGTCTTGGCATTCTGATGCCCCCCAGAACTCAATTCAACCCCAGAGAAGGGGAGGAGGAGGGAGGAAATCCTGAACTGACCGAGATTACTTACATTGACTGAAATTGTGTCTACTTGTCATCAGAATAAAAGCTCAAACTAAAAATTGAATTCTGTTCTGGAAAAATTGTTTTAATTTAGTTTCATTTCTGGGCACTGAGTGTGTTTAATGAGATGAACCCACTACTTTTGTTGTTGCCTGCTCTAGGCTGCAGGCGTTTTGAGTCTGTGGACTTGAAGTCCCGTCCACAACCCCTGTCTGTCTCCCTCACTAAACCCTAAGTTCCTGGAGCAGTGGAACTGCATATTATTTGTCATTGACCCACCAGTGCCTACCACAGTGCGGGTTTTGCATTTGTCCTGGAACAGCCATTAACCAGCTATATATCCTTAGGAATGTTGCAAATTGCTTTGAGTTTCCATTTTCTCAACTTAAAATTAGGGAATCTACTGGTAAAAATAAAGCATATGTTTTCACCAATTGTAGAAAAGACTAGTATTACATTGGTAATAAGTATGAATTGTAGAATATTTTAAGAAAACGTGTTTTTCTATTTTATAGCTATGTACTAATCAGAACTAGGTTAACAAGATTCAACTACTCCTTTAATCCAAGGGATTCAGAGTAGTCCTTAGGGAACCCAATTTAATGACTAGATAAGGCAAATTTGTAATTAGTGTATCAGCTGCTTATATGGAATTAAGTCTTTCCAAAGTGCTTGAAGGTACTTGAAACAGTTTATCTTAAGTAGCCCAACTCTTCCCAAACCTGGCTCATCATCAGAATCCTATGTGGAGCTTTTTAATCACAGAGATCCCTGGGCCCCCCATGGAGATTCTGATTCCGTGAGGCCTGGTGGGCTCTGGAATCTACATGTCTAAGAAGCTTCCTAGGAAATTCCAGTGATCAGCCAGGTATGAGAATCACTACTTCAGAAAAAAAATTGACAGTGGAAACTCCAACCCTATTTGAATTATCATACATTCCCAATTAATTTCCCTTTTTTTATTTTATATTAGAAATTTTTTTCTTTTTTAAATCAGTACATTACTAGTGAATGCTATGCTGTCTGAGAGTTGCTTCAAAATAAGCTGGAGAGTTGAGGCTGGGGAAGTGGGGTGAAACGAAACAAGATGGGCCATGAGCCGATAATCGTTGAACATGGGGCAGAGGACAAGTATTCGCTTTTGTTTTTATTATTCCATTCTCTACTTTTTTATATGTTTGAAACTTTCCATGACATAAAGTTTTTAAAAATAAAACACACATGTGAATAATAAGCCCCCTGCTTCTCCCTTCTCATAATCTCATTCCCCAGTGATAACTATTATTAGAAGTTGGTTATATATGTTTCCAGATATTTTCTTTTCCTGTGTATTCTACACGAATCTACATCTTTTTTATTCCACTTATGTGCCAACCTTGCGCCAGATCCTGTATTGAAATTGGTTCAGGAGATGTGCCTGGAAAATTGTCACAGGGAATCACTGTTCTCCTGTCACCAACCTTCTTCCTGTTTCCCTCACTCCCACCATCTCCTGTTTCACTCCCACCGCAAACAGAAGGGGCCGCCTTCTCGCTGCCTGGGAGCCATTATTGCATTTTCCTCACAGCCCACAGGACTGTATCTCTTCTAATTCTCCCCGACCTGGGAGCTTCAAAGGCTTTGAAGGCAGCCAGACTCTGAGTTCACATCCCAGCTCCACCAATTTATGGTTGGGTATTTAGTCTCTCTGAGCCTCAGTTTCCCCATCTGTGCATGATGCACACAGTAATACCAACTCTTCAGGGTTATTATGACAAGTAACACCTAAGAAGTTTAATTTCTGCTCCCCCTCCTAGAAACCTCTCATTAACACATGTCCTTGCCTCATTGTGAGTTTTGCCAAGCTCATGCTCAAACCCGAACTCCAAATTCACACACACACACATACACACTACAAATATGTTAAAATTTCAGGTTTTGTTGCACTAAAATATTAGATAATCAAAGGAATCAAAGCACTATTTTCTTCAAAAATTTTTGAATTTTTCTTCAAAAAAATAGATTTGCAACAAAAAGATGCCTGTCCACTAGGGGGATAATATGGGTTGACACATGTTCACATAGATGTACGTGTGTCCCAAACGTTTTCTCTAAAAGCCCAAGCACCTAGCAGCTCACCTCTCAGGTTTTGTCTTGTTCTGTTTTTTAATCTCATTTCATCACTTTCTTTTCCAACTCTTTCTTTAGGGATGATGATGCAGGGTCTCCAACAATAGCTTTCCCAGATCGTCCTAACCCATGAAAACTCTGCTTGCAACACATTTCCCAAAACCTGTTTGGGTTTGTTCCCTGACACGAAATTCCACTTTATCTACATATATATATGCGCACAGTTTTTATACATTTAAAATATGTATTAGATATATATTTACCTATATCTAAATAATATCTCACTATATATGTATATATTTATACATAGTGGGAGAGAGAGAGACAGGGCTTCCAAATGCCTGGGTCATCACCTGGATTTCCCATTTATAATCCAGCTATATTTGGCCCCATGTATTCACAGACAGAGAAACATACATTTCTACGTGCACATCCCCACATGAGTGCACGCACACACAAACACATATATAAATCTCTTTTGACCCTATCGTGTACATACTTTGAAAAGTTTGTTAGAAGAACCAGCCTGGTAATAATTCACTGCGCCTCATGTATAATAAGCAGAAATGCGCCGGCCTTTATGATGAATTGCCAGGGTAACACAGGGACATCTTGTTTGCATTTCAATGCACCAAGTGTCAGATTCTTATTTCATTACTCGCCGGCACATTAGTGGACGGTTTTTAATTTCTTTTTTTTTTTTCCCTTTAGCAAAGCTCCGTGGAGACCTCTCGCTTTTGCCACTTGCAATGGGAGCAAGGTTGCATTATTTTTAAACGCTATAGTGTCTGGGTCTCACTCGAAATGTTGCTGAATTAACAAAATAAATGATAGCAAACTACCAGCGGTTCTACCTGGGTGTTTTTTTCTTTAACACAAAATTTCTCTTGCTTTTACTGAACTCCTTCTATAGAAGGGGGATTGGAGGATTTGTGGCATCTTCTTCATATTTTAAATCGGAAGTTGTTCTTTGTTTGGGGCTATGTTTTGTTTTGTTTTTTTCTTTTACCCAGGTTCATATTGTTCCATACGTGAAACAATAGAAGAAGCTACAGGAAGCTTTCTCAGGGAAAACGTAGCTCCGAATTCTCAGGGAAAACATAGCTCCGAATTACTTCTTTTTTAAAAGATTTTATTTTTTCCTTTTTCTCCCCAAAGCCCCCCGGTACATAGTTGTATATTCTTCATTGTGAGTCCTTCTAGTTGTGGCATGTGGGATGCTGCCTCAGCATGGTTTGATAAGCAGTGCCATGTCCGCGCCCAGGATTCGAACTAACAAAACACTGGGCCGCCTGCAGCAGAGCGTGCAAACTTAACCACTCGGCCACGGGGCCAGCCCCCGCTCTGAATTACCTCTTAATGAGCTGCTGGATGCTCAGACCCACCATGAAGGCCCCCAGCCCGCCCCACACTCAAAGGCAGTGGACTAAATGTGGATGCCATCAAGATGGAGACCGGATATGTTTCTCAAAATTCTCCAAAAATTTGAAGTAAACTTCCTTCCTAATGTTTTCCCATGTACATAATCTGATATAATGGAATGTTCTTTAGAGCAGTGATTCTCAAACTTTACTGGGCATCAGAGTCCCCTGGAGGGCGTGTTAAAACACAGACGACTGGGCCCCGCCCCACAGTTTCTGATTCAGTGGGTTTGAGAGAAGGTCTGCGAATTTGCATTTCTGACAAGATCCCAGGTGATGCTGATGCTACTGATCAGAAATACACTTTGGGAACCACCGCAGGGCGGATTATAAGCCCGGCTCTCTTGGCTCTAGCGTTTACCTTATGAGTGGCCTTGGGAAAGTTACTTCACTCTCTCAAGTTTGGAATCCTCATCAACAAAATAAAGATAGTAATAGCACTTCCTCCCAGAGTAATTGTCAGGAAAAGTGAACCAACAAATGTAAAGCACCAGGCACATGGTAACTACTCAACACATATTGTTCTTCTCCCTTCCTCTGCTCTTTCTCATAGAAGGGAAGCGAGAGGTCCCATAGTCCAATACTCCTCACAATGCATGAGTCCCTTCTCCAACCTGCCTGCCATGCTTCCGTCTGGTCGCCTCCAGACATGGGGAGCTCCCTACTCCAGGGAAATCCATCACTTTGTGGCCAGTTTATTGGTAGAAAGTTATATTAAGTTGAAACCTATCTCCCTGACATTACATTCTACTGCCCTCCTGAGTCACAGAGAAAAAGACTTGCCTCTGATTTTGAAACTTTAAATCAGGACACTGTAGAGGCTTATCAACACAATAAGAGGGCTTCTACAAGGGCAGATCTTGGACTGCTTGGTGCACCTCATAGTGTTTACTAGTGACTTCAGTGATGGATTCGTTCACTTATTCATTCTCTCACTAAGCAAAGTACATGAGGAGAGCTCTGCTAAAGATGAGGCTGGCCAAACGGACAGAAGCTGAATTCTGCAGGCTCGGGTAGGCCAGACCAAGGATCTACGCTTTATTCTTGGGTACTGGGAAGCTTTTGACTAGTTTTAAGCCAGAGAGTGAAATGGTCAGATTAATGTTTTATAAAGATCACACTGACAAGAGTTTGAAGAATATATTGTGTGTGGTGAAACTGGAGCCAAGGAAACTAATTAGAAGATGATAGAGAAGAGGAAGTTAACAGGAAAGACATCAAGGGAGGAGAAAGAACACAACCTGGTCATCAGTTGTGTGGGAGGGATGAAGGAGAGGGGGGTGTCCAGGCTGATGTCCAAGGCCCTGGTGGCTGAATAAGGGTTGACATTTACTAATGAAGGCAGTACTTGAAGAGCATCGGGTCTTCTAGGAAACAGTCGATCCGATGTTGGGCATGGTAAGTTTTAAATACTTCTGGGACATCCTGTAGGCAGTTAGTCCGAAATCTCAGGAGGAAGATCTGAACTGTAGATAGAGATGTGAGAGTTAATGACATATATTGTGGTTATTATAGGAGTAATTATAGGAATTATAATTATAGGATAATAATCCCATAATTATAGGAAAGAAGAACTACACAGGGTGAGAGCGGAGAGAAGAAGACAGGACACAACTTTGAGGAACAACAACACCTGAGGGGCAGATGAACCAAAAGGAACCCACCACGGACAGCTGGAGAGATGGAAGAAGACACAGGAGAGAACAAAATACAGAAGCCAAAGGAGAAAACCAAGAAAAAGGGTGTGGCCAACAGTATCCAGTGCCATAGAGTGAGGACTTCAAGTAAATACTAAAAGAAGCCCATTGGATGTGGCAATCCAGGGGCCTCTTGGTGAGAAAGTGTTTGTGGAATGAATGTGGTGAAAACTAGGTGGTGGAGATCATGAGAAGAAAAGAAGGAAACGAGAAAGTAGACACTGAGTATGCTATCTTCAAAGAGCTTGGAAGGAACGGTCCTCTTCTTTACTGTATTTTCTCCAGTTCCCCACAACATAAGTGAATCTCACTGTCCCAGGATCCCCAGGACACTCATCTCATGAGGAAGGACCATAACTAGACCTCTGGTGGAGCAGACTCCCCTCCCAACAAAGCAGCATGCTTTGCCCACCACTCTCCAACAGATGAACTCTCATGTAGGTGCCCAAGGCCACCCAGCTAATACATGACAAGACCAGAATTTGAGCCTGGTGCATCTGGTGTCAAAGCCTGTGCTCTTCAAGACTTAGGGACGGTGCTGTCTCCACTTATCTACATGATGTGGTATAAGGAGGGGAATGTCCTGCCCCTAAAGGTCTCCCCTACTCAGCAGGCATTATGCCCTGTCCCTGAACAAGCTTTCAGGACTATAGTCATCAAGAGACCCCACTGGTTCTCCTTGGACGAGGGTGAGACAAGAGAAGATGACCCTGCATGTGCATGCCCCTGAGAGTGAGTGCCTACTTAAATTTTGCACCATAGGAGTCTCAGTCATCTCACCCTAGCCCTAGCCCTAGATTCTCTTAACGACCTCCTTTTGATATCCGAAAGGAATACTATTTGAAGATGTATAAAATTATCTCATTTCTGGAGTGACGTCACCAACATGGCTAACGTCTCTCATGTGTGTGCACCGCCCACCCCCCTCAACCTCAACAACAATTTGGCATCCATCCACAGACAAAAGTGCCTTTGCAGGAGCTGTGGGATCCAGCACCATTTGCCAAGGGACCCAGGATGAGTTACACCCACCTGTGCATGAGTCTGATAATAGGCATAGAGACCTCTGTCCTGGTTGTGTACCCTGCAGGGGATCAAGAACCAGCTCTAGCCCCTCTCAGTCATGGACTGGGGGCCCCTGAAAAACTGTCTTGGACAATTACCACGGACAAAAGAGCCTTTGTAGAAGTCCAGGTTTCCAGAGAATAAGTTCCAGCGCATCATTTGAGGGAAAAAATGCAAGTTTGAACACATTGGAGAGTTAAGAGGAACAGTTTGACTTTACCTGCATCACCCCTCTCCCAAGGCAGCACAGCTCAGCGCCAAGAGACATCTTTTCAATTTCCGGGGTGGGGGATGGGTCAGTGTGTAAACACATGACTTCTCCAGCTGAGCAGGATGCTGCCAAAGAGGCCCATTTCTTTCTCATTCCTTCCAGAGTATTGAATCATGAGCTGCATGCCGTGGGGGCAGGAAGAGGGTGGGAGAGCAGCAGACAGAAATCTTGGAGAGCACTAAAGGGATGCGATCCTACTAACTGTGTCAAGGCCTCCATCAAGCCCACCCATAACCTCTGGGGACACCTGGCCCACGGATCTCCCCAACTGGCTCACGGGCACCCCCTGTGCTCCACGCACCTCACCTACCACACCCAGTGACCGACCCTCAAGGAGTGTTACTGATGACAGCGAGAACAAGGTTTGGCAGATGGCTGGTGCACAGGCACAGAAAGAGAAAAAAGAATCCTCATACACTGCTGGTGGGAATGCAAACTGGTGCGGCCACTATGGAAAACAGTATGGAGATTTCTCAAAAAATTAAAAATAGAAACACCATATGATCCAGCTAACCTAATACTGGGTATTTATCCAAAGAACTTTAAATCGACAGTTCAAAGAGATTTATGCACCCCTATGTTCGTTGCAGCATTATTCACAATAGCCAAGATGTGGAAGCAACCCAAGTGCCCATCAACAGATGAATGGATAAAGAAGATGTGGTGTAGATATACAATGGAATACTACTCAGCCATGAAAAAGACAAAATCATGCTGTTTTCAAAAACATGGATGGACCTTGAGGATATTATGCTAAGCAAAATAAGCCAGACAGAGAAAGACAAACACCATACGATTTCACTCACATGTGGAAGATAAACAAACACATGGACAAAGAGAACAGGTTAGTGGTTACCAGAGGGGAAGGGGCTGGGGGGAGGGCAAAAGGGGTAAAGGGGCACATACATATGGTGACTGATAAAAATCAGACTATTGGTGGTGAACACAATACAGTCTATACAGAAATTGATATATAATAATGTACACCTGAAAATAGGCAAAGAATATGAACAGACATTTTTCCAAAGAAGATATACAGATGGCCAACAGGCACACAAAAAGATGCTCAACATCACTAACCATCAGGGAAATGGAAATCAAAACTACAATGAGATATCACCTCATACATTTGAATGGCTATTGTCAAAAAGACAAGAGATATGCAAGAGATAACAAGTATTGGTGAGGATGTGGGGAAAAGGAATCCTTGTGCACTGGTGGTGAGAATATAAATTGAACAGCGACTATGGAAACAGTATAAAGGGTCCTTAAAAAATTGGAAATAGAACTACCATATGATCCAGAAATTCCACTTCTGGGTACGTACATCCAAAGGAAATGAAATCAATATCTCAAAGTGATATCTGAACCCCCTCTTCTTTGAAGCATTGTTCACAATAGCCAAGATACAGAAACAACCTAAGTATCCGTCTACAAATGAATGGATACAGAAGATTTGGTGTATATATGTATACTAATATTATTCAGCCATGAGAAAGAAGATCCTGCCATTTGCTACAACATGGATGGACCTTGAGGGCATTATGCTAAAGTGAAGTAAGTAAGACAGAGAATGACAAATACTGTATGACCTCACTCCTATGTGGAATCAAAAAAAGCCAAACTCAGAGAAACAGAGAATAGAATGGTGTTTGCCAGAGGCTTGGGGGTTGGGGAAATGGGAGACATTGGTCAAAGGGCACAAACTTCCAATTATAAGATGAATAAGTTCTGGGGATCTAGTGTACAGCATGGTGGAATAGTTAATGGCACCGTATTATATACTTGAAAGTCGCTACGAGAGTAGATCTTAAATATTCTTACCACAAAAAAAAGGTAATTATGTGAGGTGATGAAAGTGTCAACTAACCCTACTGTGGTAATCATTTCACAATATATAAGTTTATCAAATCATCAAGTTGTACACCTTGAACTTACACAATCTCATATGTTAACTATACCTCAATAAAGCTGGAAAAAAATTATCTCATTTCTGTAAACTTATTTCTACTTTTCACCGTCTTGTGCATTTGCACAGGGAGACTGTGGAATGGATTTATACTGATGATGATTCTGTCAGGTTGAGTGTTTGAGGTGTATCTTAGCCTAGGTTCCCCGAGACAAGGGTTATAATCAGACAGTTTATTTGGGAAGTTATTTCTAGAGATCAAGGAGAGTGAAACAGGTAAAGAGGGAATGCCTATATAAGGATGCTATCAAGTTAGGCATCACCATGGGCAACTGGTGATCCAACTGGCCAGGTTCACCTGAGGAAATATACAGAAGTTATCTCAGAATTGTGCCCCCTCAAGGATCAACATGAAGAAGTACTTATCCACTGGCTTCCATCCCCATTGGTGGAGGGTTGCCACACTTCAAGGTTGTGGATGGATGAGTGCCCAGCAGGTTTCCGCTGACATCCCCCACCATGGTGTCACAAAAGCCCCAGGGTAAGCAGCAAGAGATGCTCAGCACATGCTTGAGCCCAGGTGCTGTCAAAGGAAGGAAGTCAAATCCTACATGAAGCTGTTTGCCATTGATGATCTTGCAACAAGGACTGAGACTAAGAGAATATGAAGTGTCCAAAATGGGGTGATTTTTTTTTTCATTTTTCTTTTTCATGCCTTTTAATTAACAGGAATTTTTTTAATAATAAGCATGTGTTATGTTTATAACGATACAGTCAAGATTATTTTTGTAATAAATCTCTATTTGCAAGGGAAGAGTCCTTGCCAGGTACTCCACAATTCTCTTTGAGCTAATTGCTACGTTGTAACTGACCTTGAGGACCAACCATGTGGCAGGCCTGAAGACACAGGCCATAGCCTTATAGGAGGGAAGACCTTCTGTGGACTTCCATGGGATTCAACTTGGATTCTTTGTTCCTTGTACACAAGTGTCATCCCCAAACACACACAGGGCCAATTCCCATGGCTTTAAATAAATTTAAATTTGCCAACAATTCCTAAATTTCTCTCTCCAACCCAGACCTCACCTCAGAGCTCCAGATTTTTTTTTTAAAGATTAGCACCTGAGCTAACGACTGTTGCCAATCTTTTTTGTTTGTTTGTTTCTGCTTTTTCTCTCCAAATTCCTTAGTACATAGTTGTGTATTTTTAGTTGTGGGTCTTTCTAGTTGTGGCATGTGGGACGCCGCCTCAGCGTGGCCGAATGAGTGGTGCTATGTCCGTGCCCAGGATCCGAACCAGCGAAACCCCAGCTGCCGAAGCAGAGCACGCAAACTTAACCACTCGACCAGGGGGCCTGCCCCCTCCAGATTCTGGATCTACAACTCCTTGTCTGACGTTTTCACTTGTATATATCACAGGCATCCCAAAATTAATATATTCAATACTAAACTCTTGAATTTCTTCACAAAACTCTTCCTTTCTTGATCATCTCCATTGTTATGGGCTGAACTGTGTCCCCCCCAATATTCTTCTGTTGAAGTCCTAACCCCCAGTACCTCCGAATAGGGCCATTCTAGAGATAATTAAGTTAAAGCAAGGTTATTAGGGTGGGCCCTAATCCAATATGACTGGTGTCCTTTTGAGAAGAGGAAATTTGGACACCAGCACATACAACGGGAAGACGATGTGAAGACACAGAAGAATACAGCCCATCTACAAAGCAAGGGAGAGGCCTGGAACAGACTTTCCCTCAGAGGGAACCAACCCAGCCAACACCTTGATCTTGGCCATCCAAACTCTAGAACTCTGAGAAAATAAACTCTTTTTTAAGCCACCCGGTCAGTGGTACTTCGTCACAGCAGCTCTAGCAAACTAAGACACCATATAAACTGTTGATGCCACCAACCTCTAGTAGCTAAAAGCCAGAAATCTGGGAGTCAGTCCTGAAATGCCTTCTTGCTCACCCCTACATCCAACCAATAACCAAGACCTGTTGCATCAGCCTACAAAATACATCCCAATCTGTCCACTTCTCTCTACCTCCACAGCCACCACCTGGCCCCAGCCACCGTTTATACTGACGGGAACCGTATCAGCAGCCTGATGACTAGGCCTGGCTCTTCTCAGTCACCTCCAGCAAAGTGGGAGTGGACTTTTGAATGGAAACTTGTAATTGCCTAAAACTAGCTAAACAGGATAGGGGTGGCTCGGGGAAGGTGGTGAAGAGGCAGGGCTCACAACTCCTGACAGTCCTGTGCCAGAGTGGGCCTCTGGCTTCTGACCTGTTCCGATTTATCTAGGCTTATCCTGACCCTCCACATTGGCCTCATTCCTTGAGTTTGACCTTACGGTGCAGACTTCAGATTCAAGGCCCTCAAGGCCTGTGCACCCGTTGGTTCTTCCTTGCCCACCTACCTACCTGTCTGTCCCCTACGGTCCTGGCCCTGCTCAGACTCTCAGCACTTGAAGGTGTCCAGCACCCCTGCTGCCACCCCACCAGTCCTGCTTCTACCACCAGACCCTTCCCAGGGCTTCTGGGCCTGAGCCTCACCCCTCAGGCTGCTCCTCAGGCTCAGCCCCTCGATCTATGAAAGGCATGCCCCTATTTAGATGGGTTCGCCAACACCTACAGGAAAAAGGCCAGTCCCCTCCCCTGCAGCATGGTGCACAACTGCCTGGGCCCTGCTGCCCTCTCCAGTCCTGTCTCATAGATTCCCCTTCCTCCCTCAAACACTCCAGCAATCCACTTGTCTCCCACATGGGCCACTCAGTTTCACACTTCCTTGTACCAAAACATGCTGTTCCCTCTGCCTCAAAGGCTTTTCCCCCACCGTCATTCCTGGCTACTCCAATTTGTTCTCTGAGACTCAGATTGGATGACCACCCTCCCTCCGTAGTCCATCCCTCACTCTTCCACACCTGCCGGCTCCAGCTGCCCCCTCCTCCTGCTCCTGTATTTCCTTCTCTCCCTGCACTTTACCAATTATATGTTATTTGTTTATTTTTCCATCCTTATCACTAAACTGTGAGCTCTTTGAGGGCACAGACCACTTCTTCCTGACCTCCGTACCCCTAGGACTAGCATAATTGCTCACATACAGTAGGTGTCAACTTAGTGTTTGTTGAGCCAAACTGGCTTGATTCCCAGACCCACTGCAACCTGTGTCCCAGGCGCCAGCCCACAGCAGGGTGACATGTGTCACCATCTGCACAGCGGGGAATCTGGCTGCTGTCTTTCCTGAACTAAGTCACATGGCAGAAGCTCTAAATGAAGAATACAGGTAGTGAAGCCTAGACGGCTTTTTAAAGTTTCTCAAGGAAAAGAAAATTGTGAAATGCCCTACTGGGGCCACGAAGCAATCTCTCCTAGTCCAGACTTGCGCCCAAAGCCAGCTGCTTGGGCCGGGAGATAACAGGGCCCCATGCTGAGCTGCCACCAGCGGACTCAGAAAAGTAACAAATTGACAACATTCAGGAAGAAGATTCCTCATTTCCAATAGTATCATCTATACCCTGTGGCATAAAGCACCTCCTGCCTTATTAATGTCTTTTACATTTTTTAGTGCTGAATCCAAGGTGAAAGGGAGGAGGGGGAGAGGGTACGTCTGTACCAGAGTCCTTTAGGAACCAGGAAAACGCCGTGGCAGAGATGAATTGTAGACCCAGAAATAGCATTTTTTGGATGAAATGTATAATGTTCACTCTTTTTCAAAAAAAAAAATGTTTAATACAGCCCAAATGACATCATATCAGGTCAGACAGAGCAGAAGGAAGGAAGAAAAATATGGAGCATGAGGAGAAATTAATACAGACAGGAGCTTTCTAACATGGATTCCACACTGCACACACTAAAGACCGGAAAGAAAAATCCTCACCAAAACAGGTGTTTCCCCTCTCCACAGGTAAACAGCAACCCGACTTATTTAGGTTTTTAAACTCTACTGCACTTCAAATACTAACATCAAAACTTGAAGGAAAGTACTGTTTAGCCAGTCTAGGCAGGCTCCCTCCCCAGCATGCTTGTGAAGTAGGGGAGGTCTTACCATGTGCATGACCTGGTATAACTCACTCACCCAGAACCCCTCTGAGTCCCTGCCCCAGCGCCCCCACTGCCCCGGACTCTGGTTCCCATGTTCCCCACCCCCTGAAAACACAGGCAGTCCTGTGTGTTACTGAATTATAAAATCCCAGAGATTTCCCACTAGTATTCCCGTAGTTGCTGTAACTGAAGCCCACTCCATCTAGTTTATGCAAAGAAACAGGGAGAATTTTATTTATTTTAAGGCCACTAAACTGTCTTACAGAATCCAAGAGGAAGAATGCAGCCTCTCAGGAAAGACCTGGAAGGTAGAACTGGAATGATTTTGATTCCGTCTCTCTCTCTGATTCTCTCTGCACATCTGCTTCACTGTCCTGTCTGCAGGCTGGCATCTCCTGATCCTCAGCCCACAGGACAGATTGCATAACCCACGGCTCCCCAGGCACCATGTTGTGACTCCACAAAGAAACTAAATGACTGACTGGCCCTCAGGTTCATTTCCAATCTCCTAGAGAAAGGAATCTGACTGGACCAGCTTGGGTAAGGGATCATCTTTGTCCCAGTCAGCTGTGGCTAACGGGATACATCCTGCAGTGCACACAGCTGCCTTGGGCTCCCCAGGGCATCTGGGAGTAGTTTCCAGGGTAGACGTGTTTGTGTGCTGTCCAAGGTCCGGAACCAGCACAGTACAGTGGACCGCAGCGTCTCTCCCAACCCAGCACAGCGTGAGTCCTGTCCCGTCTCCCCCAGGGAACCTGAACCAAGTGAGGAAAGAGAAGGTGTTTGGAGAAAGGATATCAAGACAGAGAGGTAGAGAGAGTTTGATAACTAGGTAGATAAGACACATAGGTGTCAAGAGATGCCAAGGAATGACAAAGCAATACAAGTATTTTGGCATGGCTTTCAAATAACCATTTATCAAGAAAGAAACCACAACCCCGGCTGCAATTTTAGACAGCTAAAGAAGGGAGATGCAACATTGTCATGAAAAAAAGAGTTCACACACAGACACGCAGAACACTGCAAGGGTAGAGATGATATAACTAAGTGTTCTCACCCACCGAGTTATACCAAAGCACTTACAATTTTCTTTGTTTTCATTTTTCCATCGTGAAGAAAAATTCTTAATTTTCATAATGCTATCGAACTAATAAATCCTGATATGTATAGCATTACTTTTAATGATTCTTTCACACTTCTACTTTAATTTAATTTTTATTAAGTTGAGCCATGTGCAATTGCCATTAGCATAGGCCAAAACTGACAAATATCAGCAATTTCGAAATAATGTTTTTCAAAGTAATACATATACATCCTTTTAAATAGAACTACAGACTTAAAATGAAAACATCCGTCCTCAGGCTTACTCTCACTGCACCCCTGATTCTCGCTCCCCAGAGGCAACCATTTTCAGCTTTTTAAACTATTTCTTTTGATTGCTTATTTCTAAATAATATCAATATATTCTTATTGCTTGATCTTTCCATTTTTTTTTTTTTTTTGAGGAAGATTAGCCCTGAGCTAACTACTGCCAATCCTCCTCTTTTTGCTGAGGAAGACTGGCCCTGAGCTAGCATCCATGCCCATCTTCCTCTACTTTATACATGGGACGCCTGCCACAGCATGGTTTGTCAAGCGGTGCCATGTCCGCACCCAGGGATCCGAACCGGTGAACCCTGGGCCGCCGAGAAGCAGAACATGCGAACTTAACTGATGCGCCACCAGGCCGGCCCCTTTCCATTTTATATTTTATGTGTCAACTTCCTCCTATGGAAGATATGGACCATCTCAATGCCATCAAACATAGATCACTGACCAGTTCCAGTAGTTTTCTTGGAAACATTCCTACCAGAGACTTCCATCCTCTGTTCAAATCTCAGCTGGTGTTCTCTAGACCGACAAACTAGCTGCAAGGCTGGAGCTTCTCTTCCCGTGGTCCTGGGAATTCTCTTTGCCCTTCTCTTGTGTTGCCTCTCTTTGCCTTGACTTGATGTTCTCCTATTTCTTGGTGTGCATCTCATTTTATAGAGCACACACCCAGTAGCTTTCTGAACATCACACAAAGGAGATACATTTGTAAGAACTGGTATGTCTGCAAATATCATTCTACCTGCAATCTTGACTGATGGTTTGGCAGAAAATGGATTCTACAATGAAATGAATCTTTCCTAAAAAATTTGAAAGCATTACTCATTGTCTTCCATCTCCCAGGGTTTCTCTTGAGAAATTCCATGCCATTCTGATTCCTGATATGTTATATATAACCAGCTTATTCTCCTTGGAAGATTCTAGACCCTTCTCTATATCCCTGGTGTTCTGAAATTACATGGTGATGTACTTTGTAGTCAAACTCTGTTCATTCACTGTGCTTGGCCTTTAAATCCAGAAGTTCCTGTCGTGAAAAGTATCTTGTATTATTTCCGCAAACTTCTCTTGTATTATTTCTTTGATAGTTTCCTCTCCTCCGTTTTCTCTGTTCTCTCTTTGGGGCTCCTATTAGTCAAATATTGACATCTTGAACTGATGCTCCAGTTTTCTTTTCTTTCCCATTTTCCATCTCTTTTATTTTTTTGTTCTATTTCTGAGATTATCTTCCTCAATGTTGTCTTCCAACTCATTTATTGAATATATCACTTTTACCATATTTTATATTCCCAGGGCACTTCTGTGTTAGATCACCTCTTATCTCTCTAAGGACACCTCATATAAAATTACCTCTTATGTCTCTGCAGATATTTAATTATAAAAAGGGTTTTTTTTAAGCTTTCTCCTCCCTTTCTCATGTGTGTTTCTTCACAGTACTTTTTCCTGCTTGCTTGTTTTGGTCATTATCTTTTCTATAAGAAGCTGTTTACAGGTGTCTGATGATCTTTGGTTGTCCATCGAAAAGTAAAGTCCTAAAAAGCTGGTCGGAAGCTGCATGTGCTTGAGTGGAGCTCGTTGGTTTCCCGGCTTTACAGCAGGGGATCAGGCGGTGACCCAGCCATTCGGTGTGGGGGCTTCCAGATATCGATGTCTGGACATCTGTTCTCTCTTATATTCTTTGTCCTTGGGAGTTTATATCTTTTTTATTCCTTCTGTCATGTCAGTGAGATTTGAGAAGGGAAAAAAAATAAACACATAGATTCAATCTATCACCTCGAGCTGAAAATGCTCCATTATATTTCAGACAATTAATATTCGTTTCTGGGAAACTGGGAGCTCACATGCCTCCTCTGTCTCCAATACTTTTTCTGCCTGCTGGTGAATCAGCCCTCAGTGGTCATGAATGTCTCCTTATCGTTTCCTCCTTTGTCTCTGCAGCCATCTCACTGGATAGAACCCACCTGGCGGGTCTCTCTGGTGTCTCGGATTCCTTGAGTGCAGAGAACAGTAAGCATACTTGTACTTTACTCACCGCCTCTCCCTCCTTCCTGCTTTAGCTGAAGCAGCAGGGGCCCATTTGCCAGAACCTCCCTATTGCCCGTATATTTAACATGGTGCTCACAGCCCCACCTAGCAGAGCCAGTCTTCCCGTGATGACTCTTGTCTCTGTTGCACCTCAAGACCAACAACTCCAGTGCGACTCTTGGCTCCTCACACTTTGTGGGGCCCTTCCTTGAACCCACCCAGAACCTGCCAAGGGGCATGGGCTTCCTCTGGGAGGTGGTATGATTGGCGGGGGAGGGGGAGGCTACATCTGCTTTAAGACAACTCTAGGTTTTGGCCCAGCTTGGACACCAGCTTGGTCAAATACTCAACCTCTCTGAGACTTAATTTCTTCATGTTGAAGTGGAGGTAACACTAGTGCTGGGAAATAACATTTCAAAGCATTAGTTGATATGCTGCTGTATAACTGCCGTCCCACCCATGCTCTACAGCTAAAGGGAGGGACATTCACTGATGTAGCAACCGTTACCTTGGGGAACAAATGTGCTGCATTCTTTATCTTTTAAGGTCGAAGCACAATTTCTGGGTGTGAGACAGAAAAATTTTGAAATGGGGATGCCAATAGAGAAAGCAGGTTTGTCCGCAGCAAATGAAAGAACTCAAGATGGAGGAGAAGGAAAAGAGAAGAAAGACGGAGACACCCTGTGGGAACCCAACTCCCTGCCTCTCATCCCTGGAGCAGGCCCAGGCTGGATCTGAGAGAGGGTCTGAGAGTGGAGGCAGCTGTACCCTGCCCATCCTAGCTCTCAGACAGTCAGCCAGCAGCCTTGCAGAAATGACAGTGAGAGATTATGGGCCTGGCTTTGGGGACCCAGGGTTTCCATGGGCATGGATGGAAAACAGAAGGTTGTTGAGAATGAGCACTCGTGAGCCAGCCTGGAAGTAACTGTAGCGTAAGACAAGTGGACTTCATAACTAAGGTGGGGAGGATGGCCCAGGCAGATCAGAGGAGCTCTCTGCAGCTGAGTTCAGGGTGTCAGCAGCAAGGCAAGGGCAGAGTGGGGCCAAGTCAACAGAGGAAGACACCCCTGCTCCCAGACTAAGCACAAACTGAGATGGGAAAAGAGACGAGGAGGAGCATCTGTAGCAGATGCCTCATCAGTGAGGCCACCACAGGCCAGACGCTCACCAACCCAATGCCCCCAGGTCCTGAAGGCTCCCGTGAACAGAATGCATGAGATCGGAGCGGGGGAACCACAGACCTTGAAATGGTTAGGTTTTAAACCAGAAGTGACAAAAAAATTAATATGTTGGCTTGAAAAGTCTTGAAACCTTGCTAGATCACATTTTCTTCTAGCAGCAGGAATAGGGATTTACAAACTGGGTTCATTGTTAGAGAAATTTGAAAAGTTTCATTTCTTCCCATCAGAGTCTTAGAGGCTATTGTGACTGTAAAAGTCATGGCCACTGCACTTGGTTCATACATTTCTTATTGTGATCAAATGAGGCTCTATCTATGAAGTCCCTAACACTGGGCTTGACACATACTAAGAACTCAAAAATGTTAGCAACCCCTGTCTGCCTTTGCCTACTTCGTCCAGAATTAACACCTGTGGGCCTCAAGCAGGAAAATGTGAATAACGCAGGGAGCAAATGCTCCCAGCCTGGAGCAGTGCTTAACCCTGCTCGCCAGCATCTCCCAGGCAGGTGAAGCCTCCCAGACACTGGCATCCTTGTCCTCGTATGTCTTTTCTGCTGAGCAGGCCAAGCTGGGCTCTGGCTCCAGACCCTAGGGACTAATGCTTTCCCTTTGCCAACCACCCTCTGGGTTCTTACTTTGTCCAAAACACCAACATTTAGGACCACTGAATCATGCTCTCTTTTTCCCACGTCAAGGTGAAGCCGGAGGTACACCCACAGTCACTCTGCTAAGAATGGCAGATAAATAATGCAGTCTGCTCAGATGCTTCATGTGCAATTCAGCTTGCTTTAAAGAGAGATGATGTGGAAAGGCTTCAACGAGGAGATAAAGATCTCTAGATCAACTACAGAAGGACAAATTCAAAACATCTTTGGCCAGCACGAGACAGTCCTGTCAAGAAGCTCTTTCCACCATCAGGAGGGCCCTAATTTCGTACCCATGTAATGTGCTGCTTCCCTCATTTTATAGGCTTTCAACTGGGTCTGCCAGGTGATGTATCAATTTCTTTCTCTAGGAAAAGATGAGCGACTAGACAGCAGAAGATGAGATTTTCGGGAGAAAGTTAAAGGAATTTTATATCCTGTTTGTGTCGTCCATACCACCCAATGACAGCTAGCCTCCATAAACACTTATTAAAATTAATATTGTTTGAACAAGTCAAAGGAGAAGAAAACACTTCTGCAAGTCTATGCATAACATAACTCTGCCCTGCACGGAGCCTGGGAGCACACGGGATGGCATTACACGACAGGCTGCACTGCCACTGTGATGGAAAGAATGTTGTGCAGGGAATGAATAAACGCTGTCCAAAGGGCATTTTGGAATCACTCTTCCAGAGGTGGATAGGCCTGGGTTTAGGAGTCTGACTGTGCATTCACCCCATCTCCATAAGTTACCAGAAGCTTCCACACACATAATGTTACCATCTGGTTATTGTGCCACTGATTTGGTAAAATCTCAAGTCAAATGGCGCCTTGCCCAAGACACAGTGACAAGCCTGCAGTCAGCATCTGCTATGACACATTGAACCTCCATCAAAGGTTTTGGCCCTCTCTCCAGAACTACCAAGAAACCTTGTCCAAATCGACAGTTGTCTCCAGTCAGTGAGAGGGGCCTCTTACATGCTTGTGCAATTACAACAGTAATGCACACATATACGGTACCTTATAATTTGCAAAGGAATTTTTACCAACTCTGTTCCAATTGATCCTCATAGCATTCTAAGAATAGGTATCATTGTCCCTATTCTATAGGGGAGGAAACTGAGGCTCATAGAAAATCAGTGACTTGCCCAAAGTTACAAAGCTAGTAAGTGGCAGAGCCAGGATTGGCACCCAGGCCCCTGGCGGCGCATCCACACTCATTGCGGCAGAGCCCACGCATTGCAGCAGGCACAGCGATGTTATACCCTGTGGTTTGCCTTTGCCCAGGACCTTTCCACACTTTTCGGGCAGTAGTTAGGGCAGTCTGGGCATACTGCACTGGAAAGGGAGGGCATAAAAAACAAAGAACGAAAAAGTGAGTTTCGAGCTTTTGAGTTTAAAATAGAATTTTGAAACTCTGACAGAGAAAATAACTTAAGATCTCAAAATCCTGGCTTCTGAGTACACAAAGGCAACATTCTGTAAACAGTAGAATTAAGAAGACGTGTCTGAAGAAGAGCAAGCCAGTTCCCTTGCCCAAGATTCCACAGGCCAGAAAGAGACAGAGGGGAGGGAGAGTCAGAGATTAATGCAGACGTGGGGCCCTGCACTCCCAGGTGGGTGTTCCAGGACTAGGAGCTAGACCCCACAGTGGACAGACTCCGAGGTGGTCCTCCATGATCTCCACCTCCTGCTACACGTGCTTTTGCATAATCCCCTCTCCTAAGTGTGTGTGGGACCTGTGACTTGCTTCCAACCAACAGAATATGGCAAAGGGGACAGGACATACATGATCATGTGTACCTGATCACTACATACAATTTCAGTGCTCATTTTGCAAGAAAATACTCTCTCATGCTGACTGTGAAAAGCCAGCTGCCCTGCTGTGAGCTTCCCTATGGAGAGGACCACGTGACAAGGAACTGAGAGCACCCTCCACCCAACAGCCAGCAAGAAACTGAGGCCCTCGGTCTGCATGCCTACAGGGAACTGAATGCTGCCAACAACCCTGTGAGCCTGGAGCAGATCTTTCCCAAGGTGAGCCTCAGATGAGAACTCAGTCCTCGAGGCACCGTGATCGCAGCCTGGCAAAGGACCCAGCTAAGCTGTGGTCAGCCTCCAGACCCAAAGAAACCATGAGATAACACATGTGTCTTGTTTTATGCCTCTAAGTTTGTGGTAACATTGTTGTGCACTAACAGAAAACGAATACAGATTAGTTCAGGGATCTGTGGGGGAAGGGATATATGTCACTCCAAGTAAAGTCCCAGCAGGGTATGTGAGGATCTTGAGAGTTTCACAGCCCCAGTATGATACAGACACAGTGGAAGAAAACAGTGGAGGGCATGTCTGAGCAAATAGGGCCTGGCACAGCCTCCCCTGAGGCTTCCACAGCCCTGGAGAGGCACAGGAGTTCATCCAAGGGGCTCAAGGACATGGCTGAAGAGGGACGGCAGATAAGGAAGGGCCTTTGTGGCCAGGACAAAGAAGACACAGACCAATGACACAGATATCTCAGCAAGTGTTGGTAGTTCAGGATGCCAAAAACCAAATCAGAGGGGTAGAGTTACATGTCCCAGATGCTGCCAGCATGGACTCTTGCCATGACCAGAGACCAGGAACTCTTCACGAAGTGGAGGCTTTTCCAACTCCCTGGACTTGATGCCAGCCCAAGGAAAGGGTGAAAGCTGGGGCGAGAACCCTGAACAATTGTGTTCAACCTGGAAATGACTAAGGGTGCATGTTCCGCCATCAGTGGAGACGAGGACAAGTAAACAACCTGATTCTACAGGCTGATGAGCACTGGGGGTGTGGGAGAGAGGTCAATAAAGGCTTCCTGGAGGACGTGGCACCTGAGTTGTGTTTTAGAGGATGAATTAAAATGAGATTCTATGAATATAAGATTCTAAACTTTTATGGTTCTATGAGTTTAAGTTTTCAAGGTTCTAAGATTCTTTTTCACTCCAGTCTGAAGATCAAAGGCCCCCTGCTGGCACTGTTATCTACTGGGGCCCTGCTTGGGGGTGGGCGAGACGTAAACTAGTATATCTGAAATATATCTGAGTCAAGACTCCTACTCCTCCTACTTTCCCACATCTCTGTCATTTCTGCCTGTAGGGCTTTCCTCCTTTTTTAACTTACTCTTTTATTTTAATAAAAGTTTCACATGCACACAGTTTCGAGTCAAACTGTTTTATAAGACTTGTATGAAAAATAGCAGTTGCGCACACTGCCCCATCCCACCCCCATTTCTCACCACCCAGAAGAAACCACTTTCAACTTTTAGAAGATTGTTTTGGATTTTTTCCTCCCTATCTGTAAGTAACATGCCGTATTACTACTTCCTGATTTTTCAGTTGCGCTATCCACTGGCTTCCCAGGATGGAAGGTGGACTATTTTGCCACTCTCTCCAACCTCACCACACACATCTACTTCCTACCCTCATTCTCCCAATGGAATTGATTTATCATTTTAGTTAAATTCAATACATTCAGTGTTTACATTATTATGATCATGTAATGCTATTCACAACAGAGTCATGAGGCTTATGAAATATGATTACTTTACTTTCTAATACATTTTGTTTTCCCTAGAGTTTATGATTGTCTTGGTCTTTCATTTGCTAAGTTTTCTGTATTCTTATCATTAATTCAGCTGTGAACTCTTCCTCTTATATGTAAATTTCTTCTCAATATGTTCAAACTCATTAGGCATTTTATCATTTTTATGTTCTTGAATATTTCTCTCCCAGTCTTCTCATCCGCTCCAGCAATCTAAACTGTTTGCATGACTGTCATCTAGGGATTTTCCTTTACCATCATCCTGGGGATTCCTTTGTTTCTCTCCTGTGTTGGGTTCACTATTTTTTGTGTACACACACACACACACACACACATACATCTCCTGGTATCAGCGTGCTTTTGCTTCCAACAGCAGCACCTGTGGCTCTTCTTGGGAGGACTGTCCTTGGGCTACTGGAGGTGCTTTGCCTAAAGCCAGAGACCCAAGTGCCACAGAATTTTCATCCCCCACCTCCTACCCGCCAGGACCGCTCTTAACTACGGATGGACTAGTGTGGGCGTATGAAAGCCAGCTCCTTTGTTTCAGGTTGGGACAACTCTAACTTACACGCCTCCAGAATTCTCCTGCAGGATCAGACTGAAGTCACTTCCCCTGGAACTTGGCCTGGAACCACACTTTGCTTGGCTTCCTCTATTTCCTTGTGCTGCTTCCTTCACTCCCTTACAGGTCTCCTTAAGAAACCACTTGCACAAGAATCCACATCTCCAAGTCTTCATGGGAGCCCAACATGAGGCACACATCTTCTTGGCTTGGTTTAACTGGATTGTTGGGTTACATCCTCCAGTAGCTTCCTGTGAGAGTGTGTGTGGTATGTAAACATTTTGAGATTGAGGAAGAGGCAACCAGCTGGAAGAAACTTGAGAAGAGAAGGAAAAAAATTATAGTACATGTCCAAAACATGATTTAAAAAAAGAAAAAATGTAAGAGGATTGAGAAAAAGGAAGGCCAGGGGGAACACGTAAATTTGGATCCTGGAGAAGAAAAATAGAACTTAACAGTAGCATTATGGAATTAAAAGGCTATAATATTAGGCTAGGTGAGTGAGGTTCCCCTTATGCTGACTGTCATTTTGGTTTTGCCCAAAACCTTCCCTTCCAGGTAACTGCTCCCACTCCCCACTCCATCCGTGTGGTTTCCTCAATTGCAGTCATTTTCCTCCATGAATCTATCTTCCCATTCTTGCCACAGTTGACTGAGCTAGGGGTAGGCATCCAACACAGTCCGGGCCAATCAGAGCCCTTCTTCAGAACTCTTCTGATTAGTGTAGACTTAAAGGAACAAAACACAGGCACTCTCAGAAGCTGTTTCTCGCCATGTGCAGAAAGCCCATCTGCAGAGGAGCACTGGGCATGTCCAAGACCATGGCTCAAAGTGTTGCTGCAACCCTGCTGCACCCCATCCCTCTTCACAGTACAACAGTTCAACCTTAATTGAAGTCCATGAGCCACTAAATTCCTCCTTTTGCTTAGTCTACTCAAGATAAGTTCCTGTCACTTGCAACCAAACTGGTCCTAGTTAACATGACACACGTAAAGAAAGGCTGCAACAAAAGAATGCATGGCTCACATACCTAGAAACATTTTTATAGGTGCCAAATAGCTTTAAGCTTACTAAATCATTAGAGCAGACCTAGGAGGAAAATGTTACTTACCTGTGTTTGTTACCAGTGACTCTTGGGAAATTTAACATGGCAAAATCTTTTTTCTAAAAGTCCATAGTTTCAATCTCAGACTGCCCTTCTTTCCCATTAATTCCAACTTTGGTCTCCTGCACCAACAGCTCAAACCTTAGAGAGATTTTTTTTTTTTTTCTTTCCTCTTCTTAGACATCATGTCCAAAATATCACCACTTCCACACTCCACAAGTTTTAAAAAGGATACATTTCCAGGGGCTGGCCCCGTGGCCGAGTGGTTAAGTTCGCGCGCTCCGCTGCAGGCGGCCCAGTGTTTCGTTGGTTCAGATCCTGGGCGCGGACATGGCACTGCTCATCAGACCACGCTGAGGCAGCGTCCCACATGCCACAACTAGAAGAACCCACAACGAAGAATACACAACTATGTACCGGGGGGCTTTGGGGAGAAAAAGGAAAAAATAAAATCTTTAAAAAAAAAAAAAAAAGGATACATTTCCAGTTGCGGTCAAGATCAAGTAAGCACACTCCAGCATCTCTCTCCCACTGTGTAATCGTGGACAGAACGCTTGGAGCAGCTAGTTGAAGACTGAATAGTAAACAGTGGGAGGTAGATTAGGGAAGAAAACCAGAACTCAAAAACCACAAAAAAATGATGAGTTTCCAGGTTTTATCCTTCAATAACTCTGAGCCTAGATTCAAAAGCAGTCTGAAATCTGGAACTGTGCGCCAGATGAGGACAGATCCTCACCCATCCGAGCCTGTGCTCACTCTATATTGTTTCAGCTCCATTCTTGGAACCCTCGGATGGAGCATTACTTAAATCTTCCTCAAGGTTCAAAGGATGTATTAACTTCAGGGAAAAGTAAGAAGACTGTATGTGGAACAGGGAGGGAAGGGGCACTCCCCCTCTTCCAGGCCATCCACAGATATTTGCAGCATCCTTATAATGGCTTCCCGGGCAGGCAGCAGGCCCTACCACAAGTGATAATCCAACCACAGTAATAGCAACAGTACAGAAACAGGGAGGTCAACTCTCCAAGGGAAGCTAGAAACACCCTACGTGTTAGAAAAGAATTTACTACATGGATTACACTATAATGAAGTTTTAACTACCATTTCACTGTTCTGTTAAATAGTAGATTTTTGACGAATGTTCAAATAAATAGTTTTATAGGAAAAATATCCCATGAATTTAAACCCCCAGCTATTGACATCTACCTACATTTTTTCCAGACTTATCAGAGCACAGACACCATTTACATGATGTTGTCAGAGCATTGTAAGAGTTGTATTCTGGTCTGCAGTCTGCTTTGCTTGCACTTAGCATTGTGATGTATGCACATTTTCCCATATGAACCCAGTTCAGAGGCTTTTCGGCGTTAGTGGTCACAGAGAATTCTGATACACCACCATTCTCTTAACCATTCCCACTCACTGTGCATTTTGGTCACTCTTCATCTTTCTCTGTTACGAACATGCTGCTATAAATATCTTTGTATAAATGGCTTTTTTAATCTGAATTATTACCTTAGAGTATATTCCCAAAAGCAGGATTACCAAGGCAAAGGTATAAATGCATTTGTATGTCTTACTACACCTTGCCAGCTTGCACTTCAGAAAAATAGGAACAAATTACAGAGTGGCCAGCAATGTGTGTGGAGTTTCTATGCAGAATCTAATGTAATAGGTTTTATCATCTTTTTAATTTTTATTAATTTAACGTTGGCACTCCACAAAGCAATCTTGAGAAAGAATAACAAAGCTGGAAGTACCATACTTCCCCATTTCAAACTATATTACAAAGCTATAGTAATCAAAACAGTATGGTACTGGCACAAATACAGACACACAGATCAATGGAACAGAATAGAGAGCTCACAAATAAACCCACGCTTATATGGTCAATTAATCTACAACAAAGAGGGCAAGAATATACAATGGGGAGCGTTTTCTTCAAGAAACGCTGTGGGGAAACCAGACAGCTACATGCAAAAGAATGAATCTGGACCACTTACTGACATCATGTACAAAAATCAACTCAAAATGGATTAAAGACTAAATGTCAGACCTGAAACCATAATACTCCCAGAAGAAAACACAGTAAACTCTCTGACATGGGTCTTCGCAATATATTTTTGGATATGCCTCCTCAGGCAAGGGGAACGAAAGCGAAAATAAACAAGTGGGACTACATCAAACGAAAAAGCTTTTGCACAACTAAAGTAACCACCAACAAAACAAAAAGGCAACCTACTGAATGGGAGAAGATATTTGCAAATGATATAGCTGATAAAGGGTTAATATCCGAAAGATATAAAGAACTCATACAACTCAATATCAAAAAAAATTTTGATTAAAAAATAGAATATCTGAATAGACATTTTTCCGGAAAAGACATACAGATAGGCAACAGACACATGCAAAAGTGCTCAACGTCACTAATCATCAGGGAAACGCAAATCAAACCACCTCACACCCGTCAGAGTGGCTACTATCAAAAAGACAACAAATAAGTGTTGGCAAGAATGTAGAGAAAAGGGAAGCTTCACGCACTGTTGGTGGGAATGTAAATTAGTGAAACCACTATGGAAAACAGCATGGAGTTTCCACAAAAATTTAAAATAGAACTGCTGTAGGACTCAGCAATACCATTTCTGTGTATTCATCTGAAGAAAATGAAAATCTTAATTCAAAAAGATATATGCACCCCTATGTTCATTGAAGCATTTACAATAGCCAAGACATGGAAAAAGCCTACGTGTCCATTGGTAGATGAATGGATAAAGAAGATGTGGTGTATATACACAATGGAATATTACTCAGTCACAAAAATGAATGAAATCCTCCCATTTGTGACAAGCTGGATGGATCTAGAGGGGATTACACTAAATGAAATAATCCAGACAAAAAAGAATACTATATGATTTCATTTATATGTGAAATCTAAAAAAAACAAAACAAATGAACAAACAAAACAAAACAGAAACAGACTCATAGATACAGAGAACAAATTGGTGGCTGTCAGAGGGGAGGGGGTCGGGGGATGGGTGCAGTAGGTGAACAGGAGAAGAGGTGCAAATTTCTAGTCATAGATAAGCCATGGGATGGAAGGTACAGCACAGAGAATATAGTCAACAATCTGTAATAATTTTGTATGATGACAGGTGGTAATTAGTCTTATCAGGGTGATCGTTTTTGTGATGTAAATAAATGTTGAATCACGTGCTGTACACCTAAAACTAATACAATATTGTATGTCAGCTATACCTCAATATAAATAAATAAATAAATAAAAATGTTTTTTAATGTAATGTTGGCACGCCCTAGCTGTTTGAATCTGTATTTCCTTAGTTATTATTCAGCTGAACATTTTTCCACGTTAGTTTACTACTTGTAAAAAACAAAAACAAAAGCATTTTGAGAGAGCAAATCTATTCACCATGATGATATGGCAACATCAAATTGTAAAGGCAATACTAATGAAAGATGTTACCGCCATTCTTTATATGTAAACATCTTCATATCTTCTGATAAATTGTCAAGTAGAGTCCAAGTCTTAACCATAAATTTGCATAATTCTGTATCTATTTTGGAACTTAAGCCTTATTCATAATAATTAAAATAATTTTCTAATTTTTTCACTTAGTATTTTCTTTTGCTACCAAAAGTTAAAATTCTTTTATAGTTGATTTGATTCACTTTGTTTCTGATGATATCTTCTATTGCTTTAAATATCACAAATATATTTCTCCTCTATTGTAGAAATAAATATGTTATTTCATCCTCTTTTGATTGTTTTATGGCTTGTTTCATGGTCATTTGTAAGGTGCAAACCTGAGGTAAATTTCATTACTGCCTGGACTTCTTTCATACGTGGTCAAATTCTTCCCTTATAACATTAACTGAGGATAAGAACACACAGCCATTTAGCTCTGTGTGTTGTGGGTTGGTACAGAACAACACAGAGCTCAGGATGCTACAGTACCATACGCTCCACTGCCCTGCATGATTCCTTACTAACCAGAAGGACCAAGTAGAAGAGTGTTCATAAGCATCATGAGATGAAGAAAACGCATGCACTCACACACACAAATTTTAGTGCATGTCTTTCTGTATTATTTCCTACAACTGCATGTGAATCTACAAATATCTCAAAACAAAAGTTTAATCAGAAGAACTTTTAAAATGCATGGAAATTTAGTATGATATTTTCTTTTAAATATGTAAATTTCCAAATTCACATCCTGACTCTCAACAAAAGTCCAGAAGCTTGGAGCATGGCTATTCCTTATCATCAATTCCAGTACTCAGGGCAAGAGCCACCAGGTGGTGAAGTCTTTATCCTTAACCTCCCATTATTTGAGGAATCAGCTTTCAAATACTGCCATGTTAAGGCCAAACACAGGTTTAGAAGTTGGTTTTTAACCAAATTGCCAAATATTTACTAAGGGCCACAAGCAATCTCACTTGAAAGCAGGGCACTAACTGTCAAGTAAACAACTTGTAGCAGAGAAAATTAATGTTTTAAAGCTGCCAACAGCTTCTCCCCATTGCTACAGGTAAAGGTTTAATTTTTGAAGCTGGGGAACTGTTATTTTGGTAACCAAGTAGATTTTGCATCCTAGAGTTTAAGCCAGAATTTGTCCTTGGGCTGGTCTTCCTTTTCTTCTGGAAGGGCCTCCATGGTGACCTTTTTAGTCATGCAGACAGAGAGAAAGCAATTTTTTACCCCTTTTTCTGCAGACAGCCCGGAACCAGTTAGGGCTTAGATATTAAATATTCTATTCACTAATGAAAATTTGGTTTATATTTTACCACGACTGTGCCCTTGCAAATAAATTATTTTAAAATGTGAATTTAAACTGTCCAGTCCCTGAAAATGATTGCTTGTTCATGAGAGATATTTCCTTTTTATCTCTCTCCAGGGTTTATTCCCAGTAGATTGTCAGACCAGCCCATGCTAGGAGACACTCTGGGCCGGACATCTCCTCACAGTGAGGAAAGAGGACCTCAGCTGGGCTTGGCAGGTACTCCCTGGTCTGGCCAGTTGGGACCCTGCACAGGGTGCTCTGCCTCTGCTGCCATTGCTGCCTCTATCCCAGCAGCCCCCAGGTCCCGAAACAATCCAGCCATTAGGAGCACAGGTGTGAGTTTGAACCCCAATTCTATCACTGTATCCCTGAGTGACCTTGGACAACTCATTTTACCTCTCCTGACTCAGTTTCCTCACTTTCAAAACAGGGAAAGGAATACCTACGAGAAGGGTGCTAACAAAATGCTAGTCACCTCTCCCTGCCCTTGCCCTGGGTTGGAGGGCTTTGCCACCCTGTACCTACAAAATGACCTCCAGTCTGCCAAAAGGGCTAATGAACAATAGAGACAATCGCACCCACCCCCTCGCCCCCCACTGGATACACCAGCAGAACCGGTTCTTTGCAGCAGCCATCCAGAAGCTACTAAGTGTGGGGAGGGCCTGGGACTATGCTGTAGGATACGCAGTGTGCCTGGAACCTCAGCTTATCTGTTGTCCCGCAGCTGACAGAGGAGATCTTCCCTGGGATCAGCCTCTCTCCCAGGGGCAGAGTTGCAGCTGGTGCCAAAGCTGACCTTGGTCTTCCTCACATCTTGGCCAAAGAAGCTTGAAGACCCCTGGAGGGCAAACAGTCTCTGCCCAATGGGCCACCCTCACAGAGCCACCTGTTCCAGCCCTGCTCTGTTGGCCTTCTTGGCCCAGGACCAACACCCACAGGCTCTGCTCCTCCCCACATGCCTGGATCATCCTTCTTGAAAGAAGTTCCTTGAAAGAAATCTCCCCACACTCAGAGCCCCCAGCACTCTCCTCACACACACACTCACACACACCCACATACACACACGCACACTGTACCCTACCCAGAGCCCCTCGGATCCTTTGCCAGCACTGGGTGCCAGTCCCCAGATTCCTTCTCCAAGCGCTTTATTTCTAAGGGCTGTCACTCTGCAGTCTCCAGAGGATGACCCCTGGGCTGCTGGAGATTTCGCCGAGGCACAGTGATAGACAGAAGTGCCTGGGCGTTTATGCTCCTGGGCTTCCCGCAGCCAATGCGTGATGGTGCAGGAGTATGAAAGCCAGCCTCCTTGCCTTGAGGAGAGATAGATGAGGGGCAATTTGTGCTCCCAGAGCACCCGAAAGGATCAGGCTGAGGCTGCAAGTTCACCTAAAATCACATTCTTGTCTGGCTTCTCCCTCTTCCCTCTCCTGCCTGTCCTACCCCCTTACAGGTGTCCCCCCGCAGCACTTCCTTAATAAATCACTCACACACTCTCTCTCATCCCAGGGTCTGCTTCTGGGCAACCTGACCTCAGGTACAACTCTAGCTCATCACACGCTCTGATGGGACACAGGGCCACTGGTCTGAGCCCACTTAACTATGTGTGTGTTCTCAGGTGTGTGTGTATGCACGCACACATGCTCATTCACGTGGAAGGGGATGTGAAAACAGGCATGTTGGTGTGTAAGTATGTAAGTGTACAGGTGTGTCGCTTGAAAATGAGTATATGCATATTCTGGAAGACAAGTGTGTTTGCCTGTATTTGTACATGTGTCCAGATGCGTGTGTGTGTGTTTCTGTTTGCAAATGTGGGCGTAGGTGAGGAAAGTGTGTGTACTCATATGTGTGCATGCAAGAAGTGGTAAGTGAGTGTACACGCATGCACACACTTGTGTCTAGCCCTCCTACCTGGGGTTAAAGGCAGAAGTAACCTGAAGCCTCTGAACATCTCCACATCTCCACAGCCAGGAGAGCCCACATCCTCTTTCAGGCCAGCCAACAGCTGGGTCCTGGGCCACCCTGACACGTGCATAGGCCGAGCCCCATTTCTCAGTTAGGCAAACATCAGGTCCACCTCCACACAAAGCCTACTGACACTTCAGTGAAAGATGTGGGGAAGAGGGAAATCCAGTGGTAAATGCAACCTGGGGCCCCAGGACTGCAGACACCCACTCCATTTGATGACTTTCAGCACCTTTGGGTGCCTGGGAAGCTAGAGCCACTCCCACCCAAAGGGCTTAGCATATCATCTTCCACTTAGTTTTGTTAACTTGGGCAAGCTGCTCATCTTCTCTGTGCCTCAGCTCCCTCATCTGAAAACGACGATAATGACATCGTCATTAAGTAACAATAGTATACTTACTGGATTAGTTCGCTGGGGCTACCAGAACAACATCCCACGAACTGGGCACTTCAACAATAGAAACTTATTGTATCACAGTTCTGGAGGGTGGAAGTCTGAAGTCACCGTGTTGGCAGGGTTGGTTCCTCTGAGGCCTCTCTCCTTGGCTTGTAGATGGTTGTCTTCTCCCTATGATCTTTGCATCATCTTCCCTGTATGCAAATGTGTGTGTCCAAATTTTCCCCTTTTATCAGGAAACCAGTCACACTGGATTAGGGTCACCCTAATGACCTCACTTTAACCTGATTACTTCTGCAAAGATCCTTTCTCCAAATAAGGTCACATTCTGAGGTACTGGCAGTAGGACTGGGGACACAATCCAATCCCTAATACTTCCCTTACAGGGTTGTTATGAGGATTAACTTTAGTTCGTTTTTGTGAAGTGCATAGATCAGTGCCCGGCATGTAGGAAGCCCTCTATACATTTTGCTATATTGCTGAGGAGGAAGAAGACGATGGTAATTAATTATATCAACTTCAGACCTTTTGTGCCCTGCGATAATAAGATGTAAAAGCGGTTGCAAAATGCTTGTAAGACAAAATATAAAAAGCTTTATAACACGTGAAAGGTGAAAGAAAAGACAAAATCCATTCAAAAGTGTTTACTATCTGGTTGCCATGAGAGCAGTGTCCACCAGTTTATGAATATTTGAGCCTAGTTTGTGTGCCGCAAAACTGAGCGTGCCAGGTGGCAAAACGAACCGACTGTTAAGCAGCTCCTATAACAAATGCTCATACCATCGCATCTACAAGGTACGCTTTCCCACTGCTGCTCATGATAAACAAGCAAAACCAAGTCCAGGCTGAAAATCCTCAGTAAAGAGACAGAAAATGGGGCCTTGCCTCAAGGAATCTCTTTTTTCATTAACTCCCAGCCCTGAGATCACAGAACCCAAGAGAAAGGAGAGGATTTTTTTAGTGCATTGTAGAGTTTCAGGCTCAGGGGAGCTTCCAGGATAAATACTATAATTGTGTGTTTACACTGTGTGGGCCAATAAGGAAGCCCTGTGTCCACTACCAGTCAAAAGGAAATGGAAATTACTTCCTCCAGGACCCCCAGCAGGAACATGGAGCTGGGCTTGCTGAATGAGCCACACAATGGCGGTGACAAGTGGAAGAGCCTGGAACTGAATTACAGTGTACTTCATCCCAGCTCCGCTTCTCATGACTAACCAGCACCTCCAATTTGCCCCTGTGAGCCAGGGAAGGCATCTGCACCCCATGGAAGTCACTGTGGCCTCAGCCAGCCAGCTATTGCTTCAAAGGGTGGGTGAACATAAATGCAGTTACGTAATCTAACGCAGTTATTAATGTAAATGAGTTACTTAGGATTTGGATAAATATTGCATCAGATGTATTCAGCCACAAGTAACAGAAAATCTAACTGACAGATTCAAACAAATGCAGGCATTTATTATTTGCTAACAGGAAAATGGAAGATACGTAATCCTTGAGTTGGTTTGGCAGCCTAATGATGCCATTGATGAACCAAGAGTCTCTATCTCTCCGGGATCCCACCTTTGTCTTATTGTCTTCTGCCCTTCATGCTTGCAGCCCCACAGCTGCAAGATGGCTGTCCCTAATAACTCCACCTCTCCTCCTTGTCTCTCCAACCTAGGGTGGGAGCGGCTTCCTGCTGTTGCGAATCTCTGGGTTGTTTCACCCATCCACTGTTTGTCTTCTCAGCAACTCTATTACTCTATTACCTGTTTGAAAAACTTCCTGCATTAAATGCCTTCTGTTGCAATAACCAAAATGATTTTGTTTTCTCAGTTAAAACCTGTCTGGCCACTTGGCTAACACAGTAACAAACTCCTATCCTTAGCGGCAATGCTTTAAAAGCACATACTCAGAACACAAAGATAATTTTTGGTAGAAGTTAACAAAACTCTAAGTAGGCAATAAGAAAATGATACTGGGAATGAGACGTGATCACATGATGATCCTGACAAGTGAGAAAGTAGAAGGTGGAAGAGGCCAGCACCCCTTCTAGTTTGTGCTGTACAGGGGTCTGGACAAGGGGGTGAGTGGGGCTCAAATTCAGCCTGTGCTTCACTCTCAGCTCTATGCGCCTCTGGGGCACGTTTTGATAACTTACATAAAGTTTGCACAAAGGTTTCTCTAATTCCCATTGGCTAGCTTCGGCCCTGTCTAGAGTTGCCAAACTTCATGGCAGGCAAGAGAATGACTAGGAACACAAACAAATATCAACAGAGCATAAAATGAGGCCCACTTGGACCCTGAAAAGCTTTGTTTAAGGTTTTTCATGTTCCAAGAACACAAGGGTAAGGGATTTTCAAGAAGCAGGCCCCCTGTCCTGAGACAAGGCTGGGTATAAGCCAGGGGGAGCCCATCCTCTGGAGGAGCAGAGAGAGGCAGCGCCGGCAGCAGCCCTGCCAGAGACGCCTCCTTAGAAGGGGACCCACACTTTCGACCCACACTATGGCTGCTCCCCAGATCTGCAGCCTTCTCTTCTTCTCCTCTCGCTATAATTTGGGAGGGTGGCCCAAATTAGAAACTTAGAACTCAGAAAGTCAACTTTGACCTCTGATGGCTTAATAATCCCCCCATACAAAACAGCAGGACTTCAGAGCCCCAGGCAGACCTAAAGTACAGCCAGTTATTTCTGGGGGTCCTCAAAGCATAGCCTGCATGTACTCATAAGCTGGTCTATGCAGTTGCCACCAAGCATCAGCTCTCCCCTCCTCTGGACCCCATATCTCATTTGTCTGTATCCCTGCCCACAAAGCCACTGCAGGAGCCTCACTTCTGCCAGCCCATGGGGAAACTCTTCCATCCATGCCATGGGCCTTCAGACAGGTGTTCCTTAAGCCATCATTCTCAGGCACCCTCATGGTAATGGGCCCCATGCAGAAGTGGGGAAGTGGTCTCATCCCCAGCTCTGAGCCTCACCACATCGCCTGGGTCCCAAAGCAGCTCTGCCAGCAGGAGTCTCACCAAGTGCTCCCATCAATTCCTAGAACACCCCACCCCACCCCTGGGCCTGGACAACCTGGAGAAACCTGGGCACTGGTAGGAATGCCTGTGTCCTCCACGGTCCCCCAGCCCCGGCCCAGAGGGCCTCACACCCAGTCCACTGAGTTGAACCTTGAGCACACACCATACCACCCACCCAATCGCCTCCTCTTTTTTTTTACCCTCTTCTGACACCGAAAAATCCTCTATGCTCTTCCAGTTGCAAAGCAAAAACTCCCAGATACTTGCTGCGTATCAGGGAGAGAAACAGAGAGTGCTGCCTACCTCAGCAGCCAACAAAGGACCCTCTGGGATACTTGGCAGAAGGGAGAGCAGTCTCTTCTCACCAGCAGAGGGCATTAAGCAGGGGCTGTGCAGAGTTAAAAGAACTAGTGGTGGAGACATTCACTGCCTCCTGTTTGACCTCCAGGCCTGTAGGTGGCGCAGCAGCAATGTCTTGGAACAGAGGGAACTCCCTGGCAGGTCCTGGAGAGGCAGACAGCCTCTGACGTGAGAATGGGTCTTGGCAGGTGGTCATTCAACAACCTCCCCTCCCTGCCCACCCTTTCTCCATTCCTTTCTCTCATTTTCACCTCCATCTCCATCCTGCTCCTTAGCTTCCAATCATTGTTCTTACTCTACCTCCCTCCTCATTCCCCTTTCTCTCCAGTACCACTTGTGGACAGAGCACTTTTCTACATGCTGTTGGAGGAGAAAAAAGAAATGGGAGACACTGGCCCCACCTGTAGGTGTTAGTGTGATAAAAAATATTTGCTTGCAGAGCCAAGCAAAAGGGTAGGGCTGAGCCAAAGATGGCTTTGACCCTCTGAGATGTTTCTTCTGCAGTCACCAGTTGAGGCAGCCTTGGGGGAAGACATGTCCGGAAGAGAGAACCCCATGGGACTCTTCTGGATCAGCTCAGAAGACAAAGGGAGGGTTTCAGAACCCTTGCTGATGGCTGCTCAGTGACGCAACTGAATTTATCTAATGAAAAATAGGAAAGTGAAGAATATTCTCTAAGGGACTCATCTATTTCTTTTTAAAACTATTATAATATTCTGCTTGAATAAGTTTTTAAAGAAAAGTCTTTTTAAAAGCCTCACACACTTTATTGTGAAAAGTCCTATCAGACACAAGGCCAGAAAACTGTAAGAAGGACCACAAATACTGGAAATAGGAGTTTAAAAATTCATCCAACAAATGCGGTAAACTCAAGTTTTGTATTCAGACAGAAGGGAGCTAGACAGGAGAAAATTACTCCTTCTTAATTGGGAAAGGTCCATCCTAAAGCTTTCTGAGGTCAGCATACAGGACTGCTTCTTTTTGTACCAGGACAGAAAGACCCAGGCCTACGGAGCACAGAGTCATCTTCTCCCTGATACAAAGAGGCAGGGAATAGGGCTCATAGGGAAAGCTAACTGCTGCCTGAGAGTGTGGAACTTCCCAAGCTGTCTAAATGCTATTGAGACCAGTGTTCTGGCACATCCAAGACTAGGCAAGCAAAAGTGAATATCATCTGTTCCAGTCTGGGAGGAGGAACCAGGGATAAGAAAGCAGAAGCTAGTTGGTTCTTCTTCGTTTGTGTGTTTCTTTAAATCTTATCCTAAACATAGTAGTATATCTAG
Organism: Equus quagga; assembly: GCF_021613505.1. Taxonomy (NCBI): domain Eukaryota; kingdom Metazoa; phylum Chordata; class Mammalia; order Perissodactyla; family Equidae; genus Equus; species Equus quagga. The sequence goes on along the minus strand of NC_060267.1, from coordinate 170,834,154 downwards.
CATACATATATTGTATTGATAAGAGTTAACTCTGTAGTGTTTTAGGTTTTAATAGAACTTTGGAAAAGGAAGCTAAATTCTCTTTCAGCTTCCCCCAGCTATGAGAAGCCTAGCTGTGGACCCCTGGGACCCCTCACGGGTACCTTAACTGGAAGCACCCTGCTTGGGAGGAAGCCTAGAGTCACCTAGCTAACCCAAGAGGTAACAGCAAATAGCACAACTCCTATCGAATCAAGGCATGGGGTGGGAGTCAGGAAAACAGCCACCAATTCAGACCAATGACCTAGACAAAGCAAAGGGGAAATGGAGAACAGCGCACATTTTCCTGTTGATATCCCATAGCTGCTTCCACCACGCCTTTGGATTACGAATGATGGACAGGAGGACTACCTCCTGCCAATTAATTCCAGAGTATAATTTGTAGCCTGGGCCCATCCTGGAAGATCCTGAGCTGCTAACAAACCATGACACTGCTTTAATTTCTCCTTTGCCCCCACACTTTATTAAAACCTGGAGTGGGTTCCATCAAATATCCCTTCAAGGGAAAAACAGAGAGAGGCAGAGAAATGGAGCAACATTTGTCTCAACGCAATATGAAAGATTAGAGTTTGCTGGATAAAGAGGGAAAAGGGAGGGGGGTAGGAATTCTAGTGAAACACGCACACACACAGGGACACACACACACAATTTCTCTTTTGCAATGACCTCCTTATGCCCCATCCATCAGCCTGGGGTTGGCTTATTCTAACTAGCAGATTCCTTTATTCTGTATAACAGGCCCATCAGACACAATCTGCATGCCAATTACTGGCACAGACCCCTTGATACCAAAAAATGGAAATTAGCTGTCAAGGAAAGGCTTCAACCAGCCAGGTCTCTTTCTCGCTCTCTATTTCCAGCTCATATACACACTCACTCTGCTCAGCGCCTGGCTCTCACCAGGGAGTCCCCAGTGGAAAAAGTCATCTAAAAAATACAAACATATTTTATTGTTATTAGTATTAGTTGCTGACTTTCTCAGTACAATGTGAAATTCACCAGTGGGCAAAAGCTGCTTAGGGCAGAAATGGGTGAGAGGTTGATTTCTGATAATTGCATTTCTCTGGGAGCAGATCAAGGCATCCCATGAAAGGACATTCAAAGAAATGTGAGGATAAGGGCAAAAGAAAACAGACGAGGAATGGGATTCTGTAACCAAGATAACAATCAGAACTTTCACACTTAGGAACAGGCCTAGGCAGAGTTGAGGGGACAGGGGTGGACAAGCTTCTCGAACAAGCCTGTGTTACTGCTTTGCATCCTAATCAGCTCTCACAAAGCCAGGCTGCGGCCAACCTGGAGAGCTTCCTATGGACACAGAGACACTCCAGTGTGTTTTCAACCCAACCTAAGCATGCTACTCAAAAGGTTTCTGTCCTGCTGCTCCCAGAATCTCCAAAAGAGCACATTGGACTATATAATTCTTCTCCTCTTTTTTCCAAAATGAGTCACAGAGGGAGGGAGTTTATTTTCCACTGTCAAATGTCCAGGGCCCATGTTGAATTTCATTTGGTGGGACAAAGGAATCCATGTGGATCACTGTGACTTCAGAGTGGTACCCTGGAAAATTCAGGACACCCCCTTCATTCAGGGACACATCCAACCCAATATCAGGGAGGCCCTTATCCTTAAAATGTTTAGTGATGGATGTCTCTGTATTAACTATTTTAGCTGGACGGATCCATGCAACAACAAATTTTTTTCATGAAATATTTTCATTATCACACAATTCAATACTTGCTCAAAATCTGGATTCCTTCATTGGCCAGTGGAAAACATCTTTATTTCCAAACAAACTGTCTCTTCTTCCCATATACATTCTGTGAGCTAAAATTGTCAGCCAGGCAAATCTGGAGTTTTTTTAGATGTGCAATTTTCCAGAACATGATGTAAAAATTGCTTAATTCATCCAACTGAATGCTTACCATGTACCTGGCCCCAAATGTGTGACAAAGATTTGTGGAAAGAATGAATGAACATCAGGAGGTAAGCTAGCTACTGCAATTAGGTTTGTGACTAAGACACATGCCTTGACCTTGAGGAGCTCAAGGTCAGGTCCAGCTGAAATACCTCATCATTCATTTTTTGTCCCCGTATGTATTTCCTGGCTGGACTAATAAACAAGTCTCTTTGGCTTCCACTGGAGGATCACTATGTGTTTCCTCACTCAAATGCTCTTCCTCGAGCTCCCAGTTTTGAATCACTGGATTTCCAAAAAGATATTTACTTTCTCATCACCCAGAACTGCTCCTGACATCAAAACAAGAGCAACTTGGTTTTGGATCTGATGATGTTTAATGCTTCTAACCACTCCCTCCTTCCCTTCACTAGGATGCATTCCTAGTTTTCCTCCTACTTCTGACTGCTCCGTCTCACTCTCCTTTGAAGATTCCTTTTCCTTTCCTTAAATATTGATATTCCTCAGGGTCTGTCCCAGGGTATCCATTCTTGTGTATCCAGGCTCCAGGACAACAGAGAAGGCAAGAAGAGTCAAAGCTGACCCCCAGCTTTCTGCAATTGGACAGGCTTAAGCAATTGGACAAATACAGATCATTCGAGTTAGGCAGCTTTGGTTGCAAGAAACAGAAATCTACTCAAACTAGCTCAAGTAAAAAAGGAGTTTTGTGAAGACACAAAGTGTCTCAAAGAAATGCAGAAAACTCCTAGACCTAGGGAAAAGTGAAACCAAGGCCACTCGAAGACACAGGTGCTCTCATCTCCTCCCCCTGGTTGCTCCTCAGCTTCTCTATCTCCACTCCCTTCCCACCCTCCAATCAGCCACCTCTGAGTTTCCCTTCTTCCCACACTTCATCTAGGCCTTTATTGCCATCCCAGACACAACTCGACCACAGTCTTTCCACTCCAGGGCCTACCATGAACTGAAACTTGTATCAGTTAGACAGATTCCCCAGAATGAGCATCTGACCAGCCCAATGCACCTTTTTTTTTTTCTGCTTTGTCTTCCCAAACCCCCCATACATAGTTGTATATCTTAGTTGCAGGTCCCTCTAGTTGTGGGATGTGGGCCGCTGCCTCAACGTGGCCTGACGAGTGGTGCCATGTCCGCGCCCAGGATCTGAACCCTGGGCCGCCGCAGTGGAGCGCGCGAACTTAACCCCTCGGCCACGGAGCCAGCGCCCCAATTTACCTTTTCTGTACCAGGCCGGCTTATCAACGAGCTCCCCTTAGATGAGCGACACATCCCTGCACTGATCAGCTATGACTGGAACGCAGTCAGGTGGCCTGCTATCTACAAAGCTGGGGCTCTTTGTGGAGGGAGATTCTCGTAGATGGGAGAATGGGTGAGGCAGGTATCCTAGAATGTGCCAAATATAGTGGTATTATTAAAGAGACAGACTAATTCTACAAATATTCATGGTGAAAATGCTAAATGCATGGCAAGAGAAGAGGGTTGAGGCTTAAAGCTCTCCCAGTTTGGAGGAAACAGATTGAAAAGGACCAGCAGAAGAAGCGGAAGTTTCCATCACTTTAGATGAGACGATCTAGGGAAAAGAGGGTTTTAAGAAGTGCATTAGTTTCCTGTTGCTGCTTTAACAAATTACCACAAACTTAGTGGCTTAAAGCAATGCCAACTCATTCTCTCACAGTCGGAGAAGTCAGAAGTCTGAAATGGGTCTTATAGGGCTAAAATTAAGGTGTTGACAGAGCTGTGTTCGTTTTGAAGGCTCTACAGGAAAATCCATTCCTTGCCTTTTCTAGCTTCTAGAGGCTGCCAGCATTCCTTGGCTATGGCCCAGCATCACTCTGACCTCTGCTTCTGTCATCCCAGCTCCTTCCCTGAATTGGACTCTCCTGTCTTCCTCTTTTCCTTATAAGGATCTTTGTGATTACATTGGGCTCATCCAGATTATCCAGGATAATCTCCCCATCTCAAGATCCTTAACTTAATCTCATCTGCAAAGTGGTTTTTCCCATATAAGGTAACATATTCACAGGTTCCAGGGACTAAGACATGAATATCTTTGAAGGGTCATTATTCTGTCTATCACAAGAAGGAGATGATGGTCACACAGGACAAACCCTGCCACCAGTCTGAGGAAAAGCCACAGAGTCTAGGTATAGCCTCATCTATATCCTTCAAAGACATCATTTTCAGGGGCAGGCCCAATGGCTTAGTGGTTAAGTTCACATACTCCGCTTCAGTGGTCTGGGGTTCACAGGTTCAAATCCGAGGCATGGACCTACACACTGCTCCTCAAGCCATGGTGTGGCAGCATTCCACATACAAAATAGAGGAAAATTGGCATGGATGTTAGCTTAGGAAGAATCTTCCTCCTACAGAAAGAGGAAGATTTGCAACAGATGTTAACTCAGGGCCAATCTTCCTCACCAAAAAAAACCCACAAAAAAACCATTTTCAGAGCCAGGCCTGATTGCCTAGTGGTTAAAGTTTACCATGCTCTGCTTCAGCAGCCTGGGTTTGGTTTCCGGGCACGGAACCACACCACTCATCTGTCCATAGCCATGCCGTAGTGGCAGCTCACACAGAAGGACTTACAACTATACACAACTATGTACTGGGGCTTTGGGGGAGAAAAAAGGAAGAATATGGAGGAAGATTAGCAACAGATGTTAGGTTAGAGCTAATCTTCCCCTGAAAAAAAAAGAAAGGAAAAAAAACCATTTTCACAAAATAGAAAAAGTGGAAATTAAATCTCAAGTGATTAGAGGTGTACAGGTGGTAAAGAAAAGGAGGCAGAAATGTTGACCACTCCTTAGAAAAGCCCAGCAATGGAAGATGAGGAGAGGAATGCAGTCTGAGAGGGAATCAGGCCAAAGGAGGATTACGATGCCAGAGTCATCGAAATGTGAAAGATGGAGGGGAAGAACGCCCTGAGTCCTGGGGAGGCAGAAAGAGACGAAGCCTTGAGGTGTCCAGGCTTGAAGGCACCTCTGTGGAAACGCCACGGAGGAGCCCCAAGGGGAAGAGAAGTTCAATATGATTTATGGCATGTCTAGCTGAGGTTAGATGTTGCCTCAACCTCCATGACTTTCCTGAGCAGGCCTCGAGGCCTGGAGAAGGAGCAAGATGGCAAGCGGTGGAGATGGTTGGGTTGGAGGCTTGGCAGGATGGTTTCATGGAGGCTCTGAGAAGTGAGCAATGCTGGGCTGCTAGAGAGAACAAGGACAGAAAAGCCGAGCAGGCAGAGAAGCCCGGGAAGGCTGGGGAGTGGAGAACTGAAGAGGGCGGGGGAGACAGACAGCAGCAAGGAAAGGGGCTCATCAACACTCATTGGGCGATGGCATGCACGGAAGAATGAACAGCCAATCCACAGTCACAATGCTGCCAGTCTGCTGAGTGTGACGCAGGACAGGAGGCTGAAGAGGAGGCGGCTGTGATGAGATGGGGCGGCTAGAGATGAACGGTGTCACGCCACCAACCATGCCACACCCCGAGGGCTCAGAGTTGCACAGATGCAAGCCACCAGCATTCTTGGATGATCCATTTGTTCACCACAGTCTAATGAGCCCCTGGCCACCAGGAAGGAAAGACTCAAAGTTATCACGCCAGCTTCGACCGAGTTTTCTATCATTATTTAGCCCTGTATCTTTTTTTGTTGGGGTAGGGGGTGGTTTATAAAAGACTGCTTGAATGGGTAAACTCACACCTTCAATATGCTGCCTCCACTTACCATGCAAATATTTTCCCAGGCTTGTCAGATGGACACTGGCAGAAAGCACATTGCTCCCCCAGAGAAAAGGAAGATGTCACTGAAATTATCTTGGGTTCCATAGGTGACATTAGTACAGCCAGACTGCGGAGCATCAAGTGCCAATTTACATATTAGCTTCTGTTGTGCTAAATGGAAATCTTACCCTTGTTGTGTCAATTATGTAGGTGAGAAACCTCCCCTGCCACCGGCCCAGCACTGGGCTGCGCGTGGGCCCCGGGGCCACTTATCTGCTTGTGTAGGTGGCTTCTTTGCTGCTTGGCTCTAGAGGAAAATGCATCATACATAAGGTGCTGCTCCATAGATAAGTCTGTTGTTAATATGCCTCAGACTGCCTTTGCCATGGCTATTATCACGGATACATGCGACGTACATCTTTTTTATCGGTGTGCATTGTACTTGCGGTAAGAAAAAATAAAAAAGGAAAAGAGACCACAGGATGTCATTTGTTATTTTTTAAAAAAGAAAAAAATTTTGCTGCAGATTCAACCCATACCACATATTATCCCCGATGAATAAAACTGGAACATCAAACACGCATTAGTCAAATTTGTGGGTTTTTCAGAATAGACTTGCCCATAGTTCAGTGTGATTCCACAGTACTCGCAGGGCATTAAGCCTGTGCTGAATGAGCTTGTTAAATGCTGCCTGTTGCGATTCTGTCGTATCGTTTCTATTTTAAACTGCATGGAGTATTTCCCCCCCAACCAAAAAAGGAGATTTCATAACGAACCCTTTTAGCTGAGAGAATGGAGGAGGAGAAGTGGGGGCCCACCGTGAATCTGAGCCATTTCTTCTTTAATATTCAGGAACTGATCAGTCTAGGGAAACTGAGGCAGCTTAACCTGACATTTGTTCCAATCAAAGCCAACTATGCAGCAGAGTGAGCCCCAGCTGCATTGTCGGGGGAACTCCTGTCCCTCCTTTGAAGCCCCTCACCTGCCCAGGACGTTCAGAGCTGTGGGAAGCTGTTTGGGGGTGTTCAGGCAGTGCCAAGACAGTAATATACTTCCCCATTTTCCTGGACCCGAGACGGCAGAAACCTGAATGATGACCAGAGATGAAACCACCCAGGGCAGCCAGGGCCAGGCCCAGGAGCCCACGGGGCTGAAGAAGCTGGTGGATTGAAAGCATCCATGTCTCTGGGCCTCTGTGTCCCCATCTGTGAGAAAAGCCCAGATCCCAGACTAGAGTTGGTACTGAGAGGAAGGAATTCTCTGTGAGGCATAGAAACCCCAGGAAGATGGGTCTGAGCATATGGATGGAGACTGGAGAGTCGGGCCTCCAAAAGGAATGTGAATCCTCCGTCAAGGCTGGCCAAGAGTTTTGCTCATCAACAGCCCCAGGAGGGAGCACACTGACAGCTCCAAGTTCAAACAACATGCACAAAGGCTGAGGTGGGACACAGGGACAGGCCACCCTCCTGTGCTCCACCCAGATCCTCTTGGCTCTCTTTCACTATCTCTGTGCACCCTCTCCTGGCTTCACCATGTTTCTACCCTAATGGCCATCATTCCACTTCTAGAATCAGACCCATCAAACAGAGGTCAGTTTACGAGTCCTCGACAGGACTAAACACTAAGAAAGAGTCTTAGATATTTTCTGGAGCTGGACCCAGATGGCCAGAATTCTCTCCAGCCTATAACTTATGTATTCCCAGCATTCCCTCATCTCATCTGTTTGCTGATCCCCTGCCCCAAATGACTGTCTGCCAGTCAGTGAACTACATTTATGTTGCCTTCTACGTGACACTGAGCATAAAATGGTTAAATCAGGAATCCTAGCACTCCCCTCCCCCGACACACGCCCCTTTCCTTACCCTTTTGTGCTAGAGCCTGGGGGTATTGATAGTGTCACACAGAAAGTTCCAGGATTTCTGTTTCATCCCAGACCCAAGAAGAAGACTCTTCTACTCAACATAGTTTAAAATGCCCCTCCCATTGAAGATTGTGGCAGCAAAGAACACTGAGCAGGGCAGGAAATCCAACAGCCAGACCACAGAAACAGTCTGCAGGCTCAGGTTTAGAGAGGAGAGGCCAAGGAATGAGAGACAGCAAGAGAGGGAGAGGAGAAAGAGAGCGAGCACAGCACACACAGCCCTCCATCCACCTGTCCCATCAAGCTGGCCACCAGTCACTCCGTAGGGTCCTGGAGCAAGAACCTGCATTCACTCATCCAAAAAAAGAGAGGAATTGTCTACGTGCCCATCATTAGAAATCAGTCAATAAAGAGTTAGTATTTACAGATTCACTTTGAGCATCTGCAGAAACAAAGATGAAGAATCTTCCGTCAACAATAAAAGTAACTGGATCCAAAGTGAGTCCAAAATTGAATTACACTGGCTGCCTCTTATCCCTTGGGTAGAGATAGCAAGTCACCCCGGGGTCATTGAGGACCCAAATATATATATATAATACAAATATATTTATTTGAGGAGAGGATGCTGAGGCCCCGTGGAGATGTAAGGCATATAATACGTTATTGCTGATGGCTGGGAGGGGTATAACAAGATCGTGTGGTGCCGTGAAGCATGCCCTGGGCTCCGAACCCCAGATATGCAGAGCTCAGAAGTAAGGTGGACAGTCTCCAGTAGGAGTCAGGATCTTCTGGGAATAAAGGGTCTAAGTCCCAGGCTTGAGACTACAAAAGCTGTCAGGGGAGACATGGCTGTGGGAAGGGAAGCGTAATCTGGGGTGGGGACTCAGGCTCTGACCAAAGGGCTTGTGAGAGGGGAACAGAGCTGGCAGGTACTGTGCTGGGGACTGCGCTGGGCTCGGAGGGTAACCGCTGAGGTGAGCAAAAACTGAGTAAACAACTCTGATGCCAGGGTGCGAATTCACTCTGCAGAGGTCACACATCCACCCACCTGGGACCTGACGTCGGCAGGGATGCCCCAAGGCAGTGACCGTCCTTTGGTGGCCAGGGGTAAACCATCCCTGGTGCCCAAAACAGCACGGGATGGGATAGGAAGGCCTTAGTGATTCTCATCCCTCCCCCCCCCCCCCCCCCCCCAGTAAGAACTGTGAGGACTCGCCAGAGCAGACAGAAACACTAAAGCAAGAGGATAGAATTTTCACTTCAAGCTGGTGACGGGGCTCCAACATAAGAAGTTTAAAACAAAAGAAAAAAATCCAGTCTAAATAGAATAGTCTGTGGAAGAGGCTTGGCACAAGCTGGCAGAAGAGAAGAAAAACTATTTTACTGGCAACCCCGGGGTTCTCCCTAGGGAAGCCCCGAGGGAACCCCGTACCAGCCCCGCCCCCATTGTCCTTAGAGGTCAACCCCTGAGGAGTACTGAGACCTCCTTCCAGAGTGCCAGCCCACTCTTCCGTTTATTCTTGCCAGCTTCATAAAGTCCTGGATTGAAGAGCTCCTCTACATAAGTTTAACTCTGATTCGGTCAAGATTCTGGAGTCGAGAATAGCAACCACTTGGCAGCCCCTTCTTCTCCCTCCCCAAGGCGCTGACTGCAGGGGTGCGCTCTGCCTCCCACCAAGAGCCTGGGGAGAAATGCTCGTCCGGGTCTGGCCTCTCCTTTCACCCCGGGCAAGAGGCCCAATCCGCTGCTGCTGAGAACACACTGCGGGGAGTGCCTGGCCCTCCATGGCAGTCCCGGGTCCCTGGGGCCCGCACTGCACCCCTCTCCCCCGCACCGTCTCCTCCGCGCTGTGAAGCGACCATCTCTGCTGCGCCGGGCTGCACAATTCACACAGGAATCCACATGCACAGCCTACCGTGCAGCATCTCCCGGCCTGCATTACCTCTCCATAATAATGTCATATATCAAAGCTGGGAGGGACCCCAGCTCTGCCTGTGAGCGACTCTGTTAGACGTTGAATATCATTATCAGAAGCCCGTCGCTCCCTCGGCTTCGTATGCAAACTCCTGAGCTCCCTGGAGTCTTTCCCGAAGAAAGTGCCCTGCACGATGGACATTTGTTATTTTGCGGGAGAGGACGCCAGGACTCCACGGGGACCCAACCGACCTAACAGCGGCCGCGAGTTGGCGCCAACCAAGACCTACATTGACATCTAGTGGCATCTCTGGGAACTACAGGTGGCTCCGGCGCGTTCCTCCGGAAGGCACTCTCCGCAAAGCGAAACAATGGCACTGATCCAGATATTTACGAATATCCAGGAAGAGGACAGAGTGGGAAACAAATATTCACTTTTCATCATCTCTTTGGTGATAGACAAACCCACACCTCATGTTTAAATGTCTTGATTTGGCAAGAAGAGGGAGAAATTGAAGCCATAACTCTTTCATCCCATCTGAGGATAAAGCCAGGATGTGGAGAAACGGAAATGGAGGAATAGACTCAGAAGGTTTAGCGAATCCAAGTTTCCAGGGACATCCCGCCTGCATATACTCACACAGTGTGCAAAGACAGTCACTGCAGCAGTATTTGGAATAGGAGAGAAATGGAAACAACCTAATAAGTTTATGTATATGCATAACTCAGGCGTACATGATATGACTTTTGTTAGTGTCACATAATTCGTTTTTACCTTTATTTGGCGTCTTCATTCCTCCTGGTGGCAGAAAATGTAATCACGGTCAATCCTAGATAAATTCAAACGTTCTGTATTTCAACTTAGTCAATTCAGAAGTTGTCTTTTCTTACCTTGGCCCTTGGGGTAGGGGTCTACCTGGCATCACATTTTAAGGGGGAAGTGTCTGCCCCCCAAATCTCCCAGTGGAAGTCTATCACTGACCCCTCTGCTCCTGACTCCACAAACATTACCTAGAGAGTCTGTAACACCCTCCTGTTATATCCAACCCCAGGGAGGGTGCAGGGGGCCTCCCTTTGGGAGACCCTGTCTGTTTTTCCATTACTTATTCCCATCTTCCCTCTTCCTCCTCCTCAGCCTGATCTAGTCTGCGGTTGGGAAGAGGGACAAAAACTGCCGATACATCCTCTGCTCAATCTTTTCTATTTTATATCTGATGAGAACTTTTTAGCCTAAAACCCAACAACTTGGCATATTTCATCTCTGATTCCACTGTGGCAGCTTCCTTAAAGCAATGAGTATCTCCCATCTACCTTCCAAAATCAGGAGGGGAGGAGGGACCCAGAGGAAAGGGAATGTGGGATGGGAGGACGGTAACTGGTGATACCGCACATATTGTCCCATCTCAGAGAGAGAGAAGGATCTAGAAGGAGACTTGCCAAATATTAACAGAGCTCACACCCAGGGTGAAGGAGAAAAGGAAAGAAGGGAGGAGCTTTTTGTTTTATATCCTGCCATATTGCTGGAACTTTTTACAAGGAGCATGTATTCCTTTTGGAGATAAATTTAAGTAGTCTGAAGATTAAAAGTCGAGAGACAAGTCAGATCTTAAATTACTTCCCTTCCTCTTCTTTACATTCTCTGAAAACATTGCCTGTGAAAGCTACGCAACAGAACAGCAATTAGAACGCGTCACAGGAGACAAGGCACTGCTGTTCCCACACTTGCCAACCCTGTCCCCACCATTGCCTCCTCCAGAAGACCAGACTCAGCCGGGCCCCAACCGCAGAGCCAAGTTTCAACACTGAGAAAAATCTCCTGGAGTAAGCTCCTACTGTGTGCTGCACCATGTGACTGAGCCCAAAATAACTAGTGCCTCGAGCTCATCACAAGCTACATGGGGACCAGAAGCAGCAGAAAGCCTTTTCTGTTTTAATGGGAAAAAAGGTCTGTTCCATCAGTTTATGGAGAAAGAAGGAAGTCATAGAAAGTCGTGGAGACTCCAGTCACGTGTGGCCTCTTCTCCTCCCCTGGGCCGAGCAAGGCAGGAGACACTCTAGACCCAGGGGTTTCCTGTGACAGGAATGTGATCAGTGTGACACTGGCTCACAACTTCACTGGTGCTGGATCCCCTTTTTCTGTTCCCAGTGGACCGTGGCCACGTTCAGAGGGATTGTTTGAGCTTTTATCACTTTACCCTCGTCACAGTCAGTGCACTTTTCTGAACAGGAATTCTATTTCAATTATGGAAATTTTTCAGCCATTTCCTCTCCTGTGTCCTCACTAGTCTTCTCATTCAGCAACTCCTCTTGGATGTGTGTTGGAATTTCTCAATCTATCATCCATGACTCTCAACTTCTTATTCATATTTTTCATTTCTTCACCTTTCGGCACTATATTATATATATTTCTTTCTATCTTTTGATTCATTCATCCATTATCAAGTATTCTAGCCTGTTGTTTACCCTACTTATTCTAGTCTTTTTATTTCCAATAGCAATATTTTTCAGAACTACCTGTTCATGTTTCATAATCTCCTGGTCTCATTGCCAAGATGCTGTTCCCTCCTCACCTCTTAAATATGCAACATGATGTTAAACTTAAAAGTAATATCCATGGGGCTGGCTCAGTGGCCGAGTGGTTAAGTTCACACGCTCCACTGTGGCGGCCCAGGGTTCGGGTCCTGGGCGCAGACATGGCACCGCTCGTCAGGCCACGTTGAGGTGGCATCCCACATGCCACAACTAGAAGGACCTGCAACTAAGATATACAAGTATGTACAGGGGGGTTTGAGGAGATAAAGCAGAAAAAAAAAAAAGAAGATTGGCAACAGTTGTTAGCTCAGGTGCCAATCTTTAAAAAAAAAGTAATCTCGAAATATTGCACCTGTTACCCATTGAGAGGCTATAAAGAGTTGAGTTGTTGGACATCTCAAAGGCTTTGTGAAGTGGATTCCTTGGGGAGAGTGGTTGGAATGCTCTGAGTTTCACTGCCCCAGCGAGAGCGTGGAATGGGGCCAGTTTATCTCTAAACCCCAACTATAGGGTCCCCTGCAGAGAGTCTGACATGTGTTCCCTGATGTTGAGGAACAAAGAGGGCGGGTGCTTGGCTCGCTTTGAGAATGTCAAAGGGCTGGTGAATGAAAAGTAGACAGCAGTATCTGGGGAACCCTAAGAGGCTAAGGAGGGAAGTTGCAGCTGTGTACTGTCTGGGTTCTGCAGAGAAATAGAACCAATTATATACGCATATGTCAAGAGACAGAAATTATAAGGAATTGGTTCACATGATTATGGAGACTAAGTCTCAAGATCTGCAGATGGCAAACTGGAGACCCAGGAGAGCAATGGCACAAGTTCCAGTCCAAGCCCAGACTGGAGGCAGGAGAGACTGACATCCCAGCCTGAGGACAGGCCTTCAGCGGATTGGATGAGGCCCCCACACATTGGGCAGGGCAGTCTGCTTTACTCAGTCTACGGGTTCGAATGCTAATCTCCTCTAGAAACACCCTCACAGACACACCCAGAAGAATGTTTATTCAAATATCTGGGCGCCCCTTTGGCCCAGTCAAGTTGACACATAAAAGTAACCATCACAAGCTGGAAAAATAAAATTCATTGCCTACATCATGGGAGTCACAGTCTGAGAGTTTCAGCAGGAAAGCTTACAAAGAACTCAAAAAAGTGCCCAGAGGAGAAAAAATCAGCTTTAAACCTCAGCCAGTCCCAGGGAGCCCGAAACCAGCTTTCAACTGTTCAACCGTTTCAACTGTTCCAATCAAGTTAGACCCTTTCCCCTCTTTCCTGCTTAAACTCCAAACTCAGATGGGTCCTCAGTGGCAGCAGGTGAAGGAGGGGGAGGTAAAAAGAGAGACTGAGTCAGCGGAGTCCTCCCATGCTGAGTCATCCCGTGAGTCATCCCATGAGTCAGCAGAAACCCCTCCCCCTCCTGTCCCATCCTGCCCCGTGGAAGCTGACACACCCTTCCTTGAAGTAAGGAAGCCCACCTGGGAAAGACAACAGAAGCTTTGTCTCTCATGAGAGTTTAAAGTTTTTGTTACTATCTGGGAACAGGCAGTTTTAAATATGAATTAAAACTCTGAGGTAAAGTGACAGGAGAGCTTTCTATTACACAGGAGTGACCAAAAAAGCCATCAGTTGGCAGGAAAAAACACTTCCCCACTAGGTTCATTTTAAGGGAGGGTAGGAGACATCCCGAGTGTCAGCAGATTTTCAAATTTTCCATTGTGTCCATCTCTTCTGTTATGAATTCTGTTTGTGGAGTCTATGAACTATGCCTCATGATGAATTTCGTTGAGTCCTCTGTCATCTTTGTTTGACAGCTCATTCTGCACGGAAGTGTTTTCCACCAACAAGCCCTTCCCTGGTAGGTGCTTTTGCGGCTGCCTTAGCCCCGTCCTTCCTGGTCTGCACACCTTGGACCAGGTCTTGCGTGACAGAGTTTCAGGTGTTTGCTCTCAGCCAACAAAACTCCTGGTGCTGCACCCTGTGCAGGATCCGCCCAGTTCCCATTTTTAACAAAGACGCCCCTTTTGCCTCCTGCACCATGGGCAGGCAGCACATTTCTGGAGTGTTTTCAGCCCCCACTCACCAAAGAGACAAGACAACCAGCCCCCATCCCCAGCTTCAGGCAGTGAGCATGGGTCCACCCTCCTGCCAAGCATGGGGTATGCTCATCCATCTCATTCCACATGAGCTTCAAAGCCCAACCTACGTGTACCCAGTTCCTTCTACCGTTGGGTTACACTTCAGCTTAGTCTATAGGGTTCTTCTTCGTTATTGGTCCACAAAGATTGTGTGTGTGTGTGGTGGGGGGCGGTGTTCCATCTATCATTCCTCTGTGTTTGGAGGAGGTTTCAGAGAGGCTTTGATGTGTGCTCATTCCACCATCTTGATCAGATGTCCTCCAGTCGTGTCTCAGACACTATCGATCTAGACAAGTGAGATGTACGCCCCAGCGCAGTCATCTCAGTCTTCAGTCTTCCAACAGGGCAGACAAGCCCGTTTCCAAAGTGGCAACACTTTCCCTCAGTGATGGGAAGAATTTGCTTATTAGGGGCGTCAGCAGAAATCCCTCTCGCTCCTGTCCTGCCCTGCCCGGAAGAGTGGACGCTCTCCATGGGAGCTGATGTAAGGCAGACAGTTCAATGGCCTGGAGAGCCACAGTGTCAGGCGTCGCCAAACCCTCCCTCTGAGAAGGGACTCAGGACTTTGAGGTAAAATCAAAGGTACGGACACTGATGTCACCTAGGTCAGCCTGCTACTCCATCAGGCTCAGAAGTGCTCCAATGTGCTGCTCCTGGCCTCCTGTGATCTCCTGGGGCTGCACCATCAGCCCAGCCGGACCTTGGCTGATCAGCCCAAGACTTGAAGCTCCATCACCAATTAGGGGAAGAGGGACAAGAAGAGGGGCTTGAGCACTGCCCACTGGGGCAGCAGGGGTGTCCAGACCCAGAGAGGCAACGGGGATGCCTCAGGGACCGCATTTGCTTAGCACAGAAGCAGCCCATAGAGCCACATCCCATGAGCCTCAGTACCCACATGTCATCCTCTCTGACAGCAGAGTGACTGGCCAATCAGCAAGAAGTCCAGCCAACTGGAATCACTGAATATTGACCATGTACCAGCCACTGCACTTTACATACACTATCTCATTTAATCCGCTACCCATCCTGACATGAGAGGTACTGTTATTAGTTCCATTTTCCATATGAGGAATTAAAGCTCAGAGAGGTTAAGTAATTTGCCCAAGATCACACAGCTATTAAGGGACAGAGTCATAACTCTAAGACACGGAGTCCGAAGCTAGAAGCAGTGCTGTTGGTCCATCTGCTTCACTGCCTCCAGCAATGGAGCTCTCCAGGATGCTGAGCTGGTCCACGCAACATTGGCTCCTACAAAGAGGTATCCACTCTTCTGGGCGGACAAGAAGAGCCTGGGCTTCATCTGGGCCACAGCCTAGGTGGTGGGGAGGGGAGGAAGGCTGTAGCATGGAAGGGCAAAGAAATCCCCCAACCCTGCAGAGAGTCAGAGCAGGAGGACCCTCAAGGACCCTCTGGCCCAAGCTCTTCTGTTTGTTGGGGCAGAAGCCGAGTGTGAGAGACGGGGCAATGACATGTCCAAGGTCATACAGCAAGGAAGCAACTACACGAGAACCAAAAACGCTTCTCTAAACAGGAGCAGCCTCCAGCTCAGTGTTTCTGAACCCTAGCCACCTCCTGAATAAGCCGGAGTTTTATTTTCCTTTTTTTTATTTTGTTTTATTTCATTTTTTGTTTTTTGAACGGCAGATTGCAAAATCCACCCCAGGAGATCCTGAGGCCCAGGCATCTGTCCTTTTTAACATTCCCCAAGCAACTCTGGCATGCTGGCGTCCACTACTCCAGCAGCTCTTGACTATCTCCTTGATTCCTTCCTCCTGCACCCAGGCTTTCGGAAGGAGTAGGCTGCCCCCTTCCACTCCTCATAATCCAGCCCCCAGAGCTCCCTGCAGTGGGACCCTCTGCCCCAATACTGGCACAGCCCTCCTGCCAAACCCAGCGGCCTCCTCCCTACGCAGCACAGGATGCTGACAATCCCCCCTCTCCTTGCAGTTCAGCCCCCTCAAGTTCTATGAAACTCTAAGGATGGAGAGAGAACAAACTCTGATGGACCTCAGTTCTCTGCTCACCCTCTCTTCCTCCCTCCACACAGTCAGCCACTCCTGGATGGGCCCTGTGTGCTAGGACTGCTGCTCCCACTGCCTTCTGGACATCCGGCACCCCAAACCCAACACATCCCCAAGCAACCTCGTCATCCTTGCCCCATGCACAGGCCACTCCACCTTCCTGGTCTGTCATTCTCCTGGTTCCTTGGACCCTGGACTCAGGAGTAAATTCTTAACTCTCCCATCTCCTTCACTGGCTGTGCGACTATGCAGACTGACAACGAGCAGGGTCAACTACATAATTTGTGGGGACCTTTGTGCATGAAGCAGAAAAAGTGTCATTAAAGGTACATAGAAAGCTTTTCCTTTCTTCTGTGACCTCTTTCCAGGCTTGTCATGGTGTTTTTTATTTGCATTGTGTTTTATTTACTTGTTTAATGGTGTTCTAAGTAAAGAAAGATAAAATGTTTATATTAGTACAAATTTTACTGTTCATCTTTGTATTGTGCAATAACATTTGTTTTGTTCTGTTTTGCAGGAGAAGAGTCACCCTGAGCTAACATCTGTTACCAATCTTCCTCTTTTTTTTTCCCCCCCCAAAGCCCACCACATAGTTGTATATCCTAGTTGTAAGTCGTTCCAGTTCTTCTATGTCAGCCGCCACCACAGCATAGCTACTGACAGGGGTGGTGTGGTTCCGCGGCCAGGAAGTGAATCCAGGTTGCTGACGCAGTGAGCACCGAACTTTACACACTAGGCCATCAGGGCTGTCTCTGTGCAATACCAATTTTAAATGCAAATATCAGAGCATTTATTTAGCTGTTGCACAAAATTACCAAAATTACACAATTCATATTTCCTGGCTTGTCCCCAGAGGGTACCACGAGCTGGCTGGAAGAGGCAAACACAAGCCAGACTCAGGAAGTTCTGGAAGCCAGGACCCACCACACCTCAGCTCCACAGCATCGATTTTATGGGTCCTCTTAATACAAGAGTATAATCAAAGACACTCCAGTGGAATTTTGGTGTTTTATGTGGCCTCGTCTGACTCAAGGTTACCACTCACAGGGTCATTCCACGTATGTTCCTCTTGAGTCTTAAAAATTCCTCCTGACTGATGTATTCGCGTTTACTACTTTCTTCTTCATCTATACAACAGACAAGACAGTAGTACCAACATGATTCAATTAACAGCTCACCAAAACACACACGTTTTTTTCACCTTCTCCCAGACCACCTGATGTAGACTTCTGCTCCTCTTGTGTACCATTTTGGACTCATGACTTGTCACGTTTACTGTAAGCCAACTCATCTCAGCCGATACTTTATTTCTGATGCTCAAGTTGCCAGCAGGAGCCCCTTTCAGACTGGCTTCCATGGCCTTTTGAACCTACTAATTTATTTAAAATTCCCTGCTTACTGACCTTGTTGTTCAGTCATTCAGGTTCACCTTGAACTTTCAGCTCAAATTATGGAATCTGCGTTTTGTCCCAAGGTGCTTCCCCTGGGGAAAGAGTGTTAGAGACCACATTGTGGGAGCCGGGGTCCATTGTGGGGTGACACGGCTCCCTGGCCACTTCACTGCACAGAGAGACAAAGCGTATGTATTTTTAATTTGCTATTTTTTCTTTTAAAAGCATGACTTTACATTTATTTTTCCAGTCCAGTTCTAACAATATAGGGTTCCTACTCAAATTCTTGATTCAACAATTGTACTTCCTTTTCTCTTATGCTAAAAAAATCTAGATTCCTAAAAAAATAAATATAATTACTTGTTTTCTTTGTCTGAAGAGAAAATAGCTCTAAAATAGCTTTACATTAATGCAAATTATCCAATTATCTAATGAAGTTCGATTTTTCTAACACTCATTGTTTTTAGACTGCTTTCCACTAAGGATTTGCAAAAAATCTCTTTGCTCTGGAGTCACTTATAATCTCTCACTCTATTTAGCTGTGTAAGTCCTTATCTGGTGTAGAATTGTCCTCGTTTTCAATTTGAAGGTCCTAGTGTTAGAGCAGCTCACAAACCAAAGCTTGACTCAGGAGGTGGAGACTGGCAGACCTTAGGAGAGAGAGGGAGGTGATGGAGAAACCTCCCACAGTGCAGTGGCCAAAATTCTGCACGGCGGTTGCATTTCGCCATCATCTGGGGCATCCACAATGGCTTAGTCCACAGATATAATACCAAGATTGGCACACATGACTTCTGGCTCAATGAACCAGTTCTGCCTCCTGTTGTCTAACCTATCAACCTATATTACTTTCACATGCTCAGGTTTTTTTTCTTTTAAAGTCTTGTTCTAATCTTCCAACCTTTTCAATTTGTCTTGCTCGTTTAATAAGCTATAAGCTCTTCTGATGTCCAGCATCCCCTTACCAACCTTATATATCATGTTAGGTATTGCTACGCGAAGGTTTGCAGTCAAGAGTCAAAACGGTGGTCTCAATTAGCAGTATCTTAAAGCCCAGAAGTCGTTAGAGCTTTTAATTTTCTCACAGGAGGATCAAATTCTTTATGATTATCCAAGAAGAGTATCTGGAAATGCAGCATCTTAAGATTTTGTCTGAAATCTCTCTTTTCTTTTTTAGATTGGCACCTGAGCTAACATCTGTTGCCAACCTTCTGTTTTTCTTCTTCTTCTTCCTCTCCCCAAAGCCCCCCAGTACATAGTTGTATGTTCTAGTTGTGAGTGCCTCTGGTTGTGGTATGTGGGACGCCGCCTCAGCGTGGCCTCATGAGCGGTGCCATGTCCGCGCCCAGGATCTGAACCGGTGAAATCCTGGGCTGCCACAGCTGAGCACGCAAATTTAACCACTCGGCCACGGGTCCTGGCCCCTGAAATTTCTTTTGACTTAAGGGTCAAAATTCAGACTTTGCTTCATATATATTTTGCTTATTTTAATTACACATCAACAGAGTATAGAAGTCCAAATTCTCAGAAGTCTTTGGAAAACACAATTAACAATTACCTTAATTCTACACAAAATTCAAATTTCCCAAAGCAAAATAAGAGTGTCGTAAAATACAACCATATATACTTCAATGAAGTTTAAATTAAAAATACATAATCAGATGTATCAAATTATATCACAATAAATTTTTTCATGATCAAAAAATGAATTAGATTATTTTATCTTTAAAACATTCTCAGAAAGTTCAAGTGGAAACGTTTTTACAAATTCATAAAATTTCCACATTATGCGAGTTCCAATAGAACCCATTCATAAAACACATCAGTGTTTATAACCATAGCACACTGCCTCGAATTTAGGATACAGCTATTCAGTGTTAATAGAGAAATCCAAATTCTTCCCCCAAATCAAATAGGCCATGCCCCAAATTCCTGACATTGCATTCTGTAGAAGCTCTATTTATATCTTCAAGCAAACCATAAAATCGCATTCCTTGAATTTAAGGTAAATTGATCTACATTACCTGGTTTCAATTATCAATATTCTTAATGCCTTTTTAAAGTTTTAAATGGCATTTAATTCAAAAACTCTAATTTTGAAATAAATGGTTTAGGAGGGAAATGATTTTTAAAATGAGTCATTAGCCAAAGAGAAGAGTGGGCCCCACCGCCTGTGCACACCCTGCCGCCACCACCACCACAAACGACTCCAGAACCGGAGCTTTTCGCTTTTAGGCAACATGTTTAGAACCACATCTCAGACCCAAGCTTCTTACCAGTCTTCAACTTGAGGCTTGCCTTTGCCAACCCAAACTTCTTCAGAGTTTACAACTTTGTTTAAAAGGGAAGAAAGAGAGAGAGAAGGAAGAAAGAAGAAGAATGAGCAGGAGGAGGGGAAGAAAGAAGGAAGGGAACTGTCGACGAAAATAATCCATAACCAATCTATAAATGAAAATTTGGGTGAGTTTATTCTGAGCTTAAATCTGAGGATTATAACCCGGGGCCTTTCTTCCTGAAGGAAGAAAGGGCACCAAAGAAGTGGGGTGCACAGACTGGTTATATACCCCAGAGAGGATGTTTCACATAGGATTGAAATGTCCCTTTTACAATAGTCGTGAGACTGCTCTGTCGGCACAGCGATTGATGGAAACAGCAGGTAGGTCTCCTGTCTCAGTGAACACAGCAGGGTGGCAGTCTGTTGTCTCCAGCTGAGTGGTCACAGGTGAGCTGGGTGGTCAAAGGTGAGTGCAGCAATCAGTTCCTAGCCTAAGGAAAAATGCTAATGTGGGGGGAAGTTGCACCTTTATCTCAAGGGCCTTTGTTCTGGCCATAGGAAATGTCTAAGCAGATACGCAATGCGTGCTCAATGGCCACAGTCAGGCCCTTTTGGAAAAAACAAAGTCAGGCCGAATTAGGTTTATACCAAATGGCTTCCTCATATGCTCCAATATATCCTATTGCTTGCCATTTTTATTTGTCAAAACAAATTCTTTTATCTGAAAAAGAGATTACCTCCTAAACTAAAACTGAGCAGCTTACATTACACGTATTTAAATTTCAGCATCTACTTGCTGCCGTCTGCTAACTTAAAACCTTTCGTTTAAAATACAGTAATTCTTCCACCCCATCGGCCCTCATGATCCAGGCTTAATCTGAGGGCTGTTGCATTTTGATCGATTTCCAACTGCCGCACTCAAAAGTGCAGGTGAGACCGTGGAGGGTTAACTTCAGTGAAACGGGCCTCACCTGGGAGAGCCCTCCACCAGGTTAATGCAGGTGGGATGACATCAGGGGGCCTGAGTTCTGGGGTCTGATCTCCTAAGGCTAGACACCAAGGTGTGGTTTGCAGGCTTAATCTCGTGCTGAGGCAATGTGGTAGAAGACCTGCGGCACCTCCAGGAAATCTGGAGGCGTGCGGCCACTTCGTGGATGAGTGGTTTACGTACAAGAACAAAATGCAGAAGTTACTGAGGTTTGTCCAGCCACTGAGTTTTTCCAGCAGCCAAATTTTTTAGGTAGTTTTTAAAAATTTCCCCAGTGGGGTCCGATAGAGGAAACAGGGACTGCACCTCCTCCACGGTAGGAGCGTTTGTGCTTTTGCTCTTGGGGTTTTTGCAGGCGTTCGTTCGAGAAGGCTGCTCGGTTTCTCCTCCGAAGGGGTTTTACAGCCTCTCCAGGGCTTGCAGCCTCTGACTGGGGGAAGCAGGAAGGCCTGTCTCTTCCGCGTGTGAGCCTGCTGCTCCCTCCTGTGCATGCTCCCACCTCTGGCAAGGATGGGTTTTTCCAGGGTTTTTTGTTAGATGCTTGAGGAGCCGAGGGTCCCAGTAGCCAGCAAGAGAAAACTGTAACGGGTCAACTCCAGTGTGCCAGTTCCAGATTTCACAGCCTAGGCGCCGCAATGGTTTAACTGATTCCCCCTCATGAACCGTGGCCTGAGGAGCACCCCCAGAAAGTCAGTCTAGCCCAGGGATAGGCAAGAAATAAGACACAGAGGAAAAACTACCTGAAAACTCTTATTTTAAGAGGTAGGGAAGGGCAGCACAGAGGGAAAAGGATAGACAGGAGAGTGAGGCAGAGGCCAAGGACCCCGTGGGAAGGGATAGCTGGGTGGGCAGCGAAACCCCTAAGGAAATGCTGGAGACAGAGCACCAGCGGGAAAATGGTGGCACTAAACCTAAAGCCACCAGTGACAGCGGAGGTTTGCTAGGGGCCGACCCCGTGGAAGTTTCGTAATTGAGTTCTCGTTCCGGCAAACTTGTCCGAGCTTTTCTTTCCGTCTCTAGGAAGCCCAGGGTGTTTGCTGGGAGTGGGAACGGAAGAAGGAATTTTTCCAGCACTCAACACAAGGTGGCGCCAGACACCCGTGGACATCATGAGGTCCCCCTCCTGGTGGGCTCCAGAAGCTGCGAAAATTCCCTGAAATTCGAGTCAGGCCGGATTCAAGGGTAACGGAGAGCTTTGCACGCACAGAAAGTTTCCCTATCAAATAGGGCACAACCAAAATAAGACAAAAACGTTTCTTTGTTTTAAAGAGATGGGAAGGAGTAACACAGTGGCCAGACAGACGGAATCTAAGAAACCTCCGAAGAGAAAAAGAAAGGAACGGGCGGCGGAATCCCCGCGGGACCGGAGACAGGTAAGTGCGGAGAGACTGGAAGTGCAGCGCCCGGGCAGGAGGCGGTTGCAGGCGCTCAGGTTGGGGGGAGAATGCCTTCGGACTGGTGTATTTACCTTTCCTGGTTCACATTTCCTAGTATTCTTCATTGACGCAGTCAATAAGCCCAACACGATTAAATAACAAGACTCAGTAGAAATGCATTCTATTCCTCTTTGAGAATGCGTTGTATTAGCTTTTGCTCTTTTTGTGTATCCTTATGGACTCCTGACATTTCAAATTTATTGTGTCAATTGATATCAGCCAGTATTCTCCTTTTGATCCTCACATTGTCCCAACTTTGGCGGGTGGGAGCCCTTTTAGAGTGATGCTGGTGTAATTTTGAATGACCCGATTATTTAAAGCTTTGTTTCTAGCCCAGCAAGGTGTGGGTGTTCTGGGATTGATCGCTTCATGCCCTTCCAGCCCAGACGGAATGTGGAATCAGACATTGCTCCAAAAATCCTGGCTCCTTCTGAGAGAAAAATAGCATTAGAAACCAAAATCTGGGCATTAGGGTGCTTTATGGAGTAGCATTACTACTGGACCGTTTTGATGGAAAAAAGTCAAAAAGGAAATATGTTTTTAATTAAATGTTTTATAAAGGTATGACTTCATGTTGGGTTTAATTCCGTTCTAACAGTACACTGCTCCTACTCAAATTTTTGAGTCTATGATTGGCTTTCCCTTTCACTAAGCCTGAAATCTAGATCTCTATCAAAATAAACGTATTCACTTCCTCTGACAACTGAAGAGAATAGCTCAAAAAATATATATACACTGTCAATACAAACAGTACAAATACTGACTAAAGTTTTTGTTTTAGGCTGCATACTCCTAAGGACTTGTTGCCAGATTGCTCTGTCCTAGAGCCGCTCGTGATCCCCAGCCTGTGTGGCTGTGCCTCGGCTTCTTGGCAGCCTGTGGTTCCGGTGCTTGCATTCACGTGTCTGCAGAGGAGGCTGCAACCTGCCCCACCCCCATTTTCTGCTCTGCCTTTTCATTGTCCACAGGACTTAGAAACTCCCAGTATACTAGTCAATTCACATAATAAAATAGTTACTATTATTATTTTATTTTGTATTTCTTTATTATTACTGTTTCCCCTTTCCCCCCTTCGGAATGTAAGCCTCATGGAGCAAGCATTTTTGTTCATTGGACCCTGGCAGTTGTCCCCTGAATGCAGGACTAAGAAAGCTGGGCTCGATTCTGGGGTTGGGGGTACCCTCCTGGGTTGAACAATAGCAAGGACTTCAACAGATGCTCAGTCTTCCTGTTGTCCTGTTGTTGCCTCTTTTCACTCATTAGAGAGTCCCGGTGTAAAGGGCCAGGTGATGGGGGTAAATCTGAGGGGAGGGGAGGAGGCTTGGGGAGTCAGGATATAAGTGCCCCAGGAGAGAGGGAATAACCTGCTATGGCGGAGGCAGCCCCTTTACTGTCAGGGGCTAGCACAATGTCTCCTGCATGATTGGGCCTCAATAAATGCGTGTGGGGGACATGGGAAGACAACAGAATAATCGAGAGAAATTTCTGTGTATTTATATATGCCAGCAAGAATGGATGGGCACTGGGACTAATTGTGAGAGGGACTCAAGCAGAAGAAAGTCAGGGGTCATTTCTGGGTTCTGGGCCTGGACAGATGACAGAGGGACGGTGGCCCCCGGTGAAGGCTCAGGGAAGAGGGAAGAGAGAGGATGAGGACCAGCGTAGTAATATAGTCTTTATTTGAGGCAGATATAAAATTCTGTGTAACACATACTCTTCATGAAAGAGTCAAACAACATAGAAGTGCACAAAGGAAAAGCTCTTCAGCAAACATCCTCCTGGAAAGAGCCCACCTTCTGTCTACTTGAGCCCCCACCAGGTGGAGAGAGGGTTGTGGACCTCTATCTTGCATGGGAAACACCTGACTGAAGCAGTTAGATTGTCCCCACCTCTGGGCTGGCTGGAAGGGGCCCAGGAAGTGGGGGTGGAGACAACCGAGCCCAGAGGCTCCAGAGCTGGGAGGGGTGGGGGCATAAGGAGGGAAGCACAGGCCTTGCCCATCCATCCCTTGACCCCTCAAGAAACTGCCTCCCTCCGTCCCATCTCTGAATGACTCTTTTCCTGACTCTCTTCCTCACCTGGTGGGGGAGGGGGGCAGGAGAGGCTTCTAGAGGTGGGCCCTGCGTGAATTCCTGAGGGGGCTGTTTCAGTGGGGCTGCGGCCTCCCTCCAGGCCAGTCTTGTGGAGCCGGCTGAGCCATTCGCCTCTGCGCGGGCATTTGGCTTGAAGTGAAATCAACAGCACTGTAACCATCCTTCCCTCCTCCTCAAGGTTTCCGCTGGGAAAGTGGGTTCTCCAAGCCAATCAGTGTATAGAGTCATTGATCATTCCTGTCACACACTCTTCAGAGAGCTGGACCAATCACGCCATCACTAATTTCCCTACAGCTCTGCAGGCGCTAGAGAGGTATGTATGGAGATATATATCTATATGTGGTTTAACAGCTGTATGATTAATCTCCCCATTTTCTCAGATGAGAAAACTGAGGACGAGAGAGACTAAGTCACTTTCCCCAGGGCCATTCAGCTAGTGAATGGCACATAGATCCAGTTCTAGAGGTCACATCTCCTGACCCCCACTCAGTGCTGTCTGCCTCTGAGAGTGCTAGACCTGGACACAACGGGGTCTTCTTACGTCTCTCGTCCCTCGTCCAGGGAGGAAAACAGACACACGGCCTTTCCCCTCAAGGCTCTGTGTCGCGCACACCAGGTTTCTCAGCTTCCTGGGGCCCTTCCCGGCCTGCTAGCTCCAGGCCCTGAAAAGCTCCTCAGGGGACAGCATGGCTGTGGCACAGGCCTCCACCTCTTCCCTTCGGCAGCTGATTAACTTCTGGGGTGAATTGGTTATTTCCTGAAAAATAATTTTCATAAATATTCATTAGATGCAGTAATAGTTGAACAGAACATCACAAAAATCCCAACTATCTGATTAACTAACTTTTGAACAGCAAAAAAGCCCAAAGGCAATTCTAACCCCTAGATCAGGGTTTCCAAGATTTAGTGAGATCATCTCCCAGTGCGCTGACCAGCAGATCTCTTGGGCCCTGCTTCCTCGGCACTCCTCTCTCTGGTCCCCTACCCCACAAAAGCCCAGACTGTCTGGTCAAAAGCATCCGAGCTTCTTCCACCAGAGAGCTCTGAAAATAAGAACCTGGTCTGAGGTGCTCCACAGACAGCACCTGGCAGGTGCCCAGTCCAGAGATGGCACTCCATAAATGAGAGTTCCTTCCCACTCATATTTCATGTTCCTACCAGCAACCCCAATACCTGATCATAACTGGCTGTAAAAATGCAGACATCAGCTTTTCAGAGGGACTCTCCCAACTGTCACTAGCCAGATCACCTCCACCGAATTCACTAGGTTCTTTGGCAATTCATCTCCCACAGCCCTTCCTGTCATTACTCCAAAGGGTGGGACATGGGCGCAGACATCAACAGGCACAATGGTTCCTCCACCTCAGTGCCCAGGACACATCAGCTTCATTGAGTCAGTTCCCCTTGCTCCTTGTTTGTAAAGAGGCGTGGCAGGGGTTTACTCTCAGGGTCCACGGCAAATACTGGGAAAGAACAAAGGGCAAGCAGGGCTCACGGAGTGTGGGTGTCAGTGTGGAGCCCGCCACCGATCCACTGCTGCTGGTCCCTTCAGGTTCTCAGGACCCTGGCTACCTAAATCTGCAGTGGTGATACCTGACTATCTTTTAGATTCTAGGGCATCCCTGTCTAAGGGAAATATAATGTGAGCTACATATGCAATTTAAAATTCTCTAGTAGCACATTTTTAAAAGAAACAGGTGAAATTAATTTTAATAATATATTTTATCAAAAAATAAATATTTCAACAGATAATCAATATAAAAACATTTAAATATTTTATATTCTCTTATTGTACTGAGTCTTCAGAATCCATTGTGTATTTTATATTTACAGCACCTCTCAGTTTCGACTAGCCACATTTCAAGTGCCCAATAGCCACATATGGCTAGTGGCTGCTGTATTGGATGGTGTCGTTCTAGAACATTAGAGTAAAACAGCATAATCTCAGAACTTCAGAAGGGGCAAAACTGTTGTCCCATGGGTTAGAACAAACTTTCAAGCAAGGCTCAGCTGACATTTTTTTTATTTGAGTTAGTTTTCAACATTTAAAAATCAGGAGATTTCTCATAAAAGTATGGATTTCTGGTTTCTTATTTAAAACTTGGAGATCTGGTTGCGCTGGCTCACGTTCCCTCTTGGCAGTAACTGCTGGAGCTGAGAAGCAGCCTACCATCTCTACCCGTGGAATTACGTTCATTGCACTGCACATTCTTTTTTCTCTTCTTTTTTTTTTTCGTTTGTACCTATCAGGGCCCCAGCAGCATCTGAGCTCACAAACTCTACTTTCTATGAAGCACCAAAGTCATACTTGGGATGGTCCATTGAAGAATGACTAACGTAGGGTCATCGTCATGCTTGCTACCCACAGTGGAACATGACAGCAAGAAGAGAAAGAATACAGTGAGTCACAGAAAGGAAAGAAAGACTGTTAGCACCTAAGCCTCCATCCCCATGAAGCAATTATGGATGAAAGACAAGGAAAAGAAATTATATTTTAAAGGAGGGTCTATACACTGAGCAGTCTTAATATAATTTTCTTTGCATGTATATTTCTGCTTTAGACTGTTACTTGGTGATATAAACTTGAATGAAAAGGCTTTCTTAGTGTTATATTGCAGAGTGCAACCATCACCAACTGTAAAATTATAGATGTAGACATGAAATGTTTAATCCAAATATATAAATTAAACACTTACAAACTCAATAGGGCTTTTTGAAGAGTTGTCAAGGATTTCCACTTGGTAATTTTTCATGGTTTAATTGGATTTTGCAAGGATGGCTGGAAGTTGCTTTTTAATAGTTTGGAGGATTACCTATAACTACACGAATATTGAAGTGCAGCGAGGCTGTGCTGGAGTCAAGGCTGAGAGGGGGAGACGGCGGTTGTGATGTACAGCTCCAGAATTGGTTTGGGATTTAATGGACACTAGTGATCTATTTCTCACACAGCCCTGTGAGAAATGCATATACTCAGAGAAATGGGCCACCCTAAAAATCTAGGGAGGAACAGAATAAAAATTAAAAGCATTATGGAAAGGAGTGAATGCAGGAGCTGATCCTGGAACAATGTGGGAAGGATGGTAAAGGAGAAGAAAGAAGCAAAAGGTAGTCACAGGTAGTGGCATCTACCATCCATGGATGAAACTGGTCACACGCTCATAGAATCTGCTTGTCTCTGGTCTAATCTAAGTTGTTTGGTTTTCTCCAAAGGTATTTTTAGGGTGTGGCCCATAATGCATTAGGATTCCCAGGAGTTCGTGCCATTTGAGGGCTCTTCTTGTGCACCTGAAATGCTACAAGGAATTGACCCTTTACGTGGTCTTTTCTTGGCCCTTTATTTATTTATTTATTTAAGATTTGCCCTGAGCTAACATCTGTTGCCGATCTTTTTTTTTTCCTTTCTCTTCCCAAAGCCCCCCAGTGCATAGCTGTATGTTCTAGTTGTAGGTTCTTCTAGTTGAGCTATGTGGGACCCCACCTCAGCATGGCCTGATGCGTGGTGCCAGGTCCGCACCCAGGATCTGAACCAGTGAAACCCCAGCCACTGAAGCGGAGCACACAAACTTAACCATTCAGCCACAGGGCTGGCCCCCTTCCTGGCTCTTTACTCTGTTGCTCACTCACAAGGCACTGGGTCTTAGAAGGATCCTAGGGCCCCTGATCCTGAGGTGGAGAGGAAACTCTGCTGGGCTGCTGAATGCAGGACCAGAAGAGGAAAAAACGGGGAGGGTGTTAGGAATGAAATGGCCTGTGTGTAGAGGGTAAGCATGGGTGACAGTTGAGAGGAAAACCACAAAGGATGACAACTTGATGGAGTCCAGCTGAGGAAGGCTGAGATCATCACCATGTATAGAAGAGAAGAGCCAGTGACCTGCCCAAACCGGGACTGCTCCCCCACCATTGTCATCATTTTGGCTTGGCTCAGGCACACCTCTTTGATTGCAGAGTTCCACTTCTACTTATGGCAGAGGGGCACCAGTCAGACCAATCCTCCTGCAGGTGACAACTTCAAAAACTGACCAAAATGTGAAACCCATTTCCTTGAGTCACTGGAGAGCAACCAAAAGTTGACACCTGGCCGAAGAGAATGTCACTGGGTGAGCTTCCCAGTTTTTACAGTTCTTGTCTGAGGGCAGGTCTCTCTTGATGCCACGAACAGTGACAGTCTTACTGGCTTGAAGAACCAGAAAGCAGACAGGGGCGCAAACACAGAAGTTAGAAAGTGGGAGGACAAGAGATAAGTGTTAATGGACTAAACATTCCAATTAAATGGTAAAAATGGTTGGAGTGGATTTATACCAAAAAAAAACAAAAAAAAAGACCAACTATATGTTGCTACAAGAGACACACTTTAAATATGAGGACTCAGGTAAGTTTAAAATAAAAATATGCAAAGAAGCTACACCATACAAACAGTAAACAAAAAAGGGCTATATTGATATCAGGGTAAGGAATATTGCCAGGGATAAAAAGGGACATTTCATGACGATAAAAGACTCAATTACTCAGGAAGACATACCAGTCATAAGTATATGTGCGCCTAAAACAGGGCGTTAAAACACAGGAAAGAAAAATTGACATCAAAGAAGAAACAGACAGATCCATGCTCATAGTTGGAGATTTTGTCTCACTCTCAATAACTAATAGAACTATACAAAAAAGTCTGAACAATATTATCAAACATTTTGACCCAACTGATATTTATAATATGCTACCCCAACAACTGCAGAATACACCTCCTTTTATGCTTCAGGGAAATTTGAGCCCCTCAAATTCTTGCTGAAGGAGAATGAGGCCATTCTGTCCCCCATGTTTGAGACACCACATCGCCTCTATGTTTGGTGGTAACCATGTGGTCATTCAGGATGGGCTGGAGGGGGGACTTGATGAAAGTACATGGGTAAGCATTATGAAGAAGGGAAATGAAATGGGTCCATATATGTAAAGCCTTAGAACGATGCCTGGTGCCTAACTCTGTCCCAGTGTCAGCTCAAGTTATGACCACCTGGAAGTACTGGAAGAGGAGAGCTGACTGGATAGCAGGGTGGAGGGGTGTCCTGATGCCCGGGTTCCAGGGAGGAGTATTCCTCCTGTGTAGGGAGAGTGTGGCCCGTGTCTCAGGGCCATGAAGACGTCACAAGACTGACTCCTTCCAGAGTGACTCCAGGCTGTTAAGGAATGACAGGAATGGATAGGTTGCAGGTTCTCGTTGCTTCTGACAAGGGGACTGCTAACGCCTCCTCCCAGGAGAGAACTGTGGGAATCCCTGAGGTGACGGCGATGGGTTTGTTTTTGTTTGTGGTTGTTTTGTTTTGTTTGCGCTGCTTTGTGTTGAGGTCTAGGGTAGGGTGGGAGCACATAGGTGGTAGCCAGATGGACATGCGATAGCTGCTGGAGGCCTGCTTTTGATTTTCCTCCACCCTGACATGGGCACACAGGGCCTATCCCTACTCTAGAGACTCAGATCTGTGGTCTAGTGTCCTCGGGAGACGGGGCTTGTGAGGAGCTGAGACAGCAACTGCAGACCCCTAATCTTAAGTAGTCACTGGGCAGGTCCAGAATGCCTCCCTGCCCCTGGGCAAAGGCAAAATACAGTCTGTGCCTCCCACATGCACAAACCTGCACTTCACCTGAGAACCAAGGAGGCTCTTGGCATATGAGGTGAATATGTTGTGTTGGAACATGTTACTGGATATAGCTGCTGTTATACCTATGAGAAGGGGCCAAGAATGCTCAGAAGGCCCGTGGGGAAGGCTAAGACTGTGCATGACTCCTGAGATGCCCAGCTTCCTGGGCTGTGCACACCTGCTCTCTTGGCTGTGCCAGGTCCTGGAGGCAAGCAACACTGGTCTGATGGGAGGCTGAGGAAGGTCACCACTCCCTGGCGAAGGGAGGTCTCTCCCAGCCCTTCTGATCCCCTCTTTGTGCAAATGCTCATAGACCCACAAAATATGTGCCCATGCCCAACCAAGGCCCAAACTGCATTTGGTCAGTGTTGTGCTGAAAGGAAAAAAGAACATAACTACCAAGGTGTCAGGGATCACCACCACGGGGCAACAGGAGTACTGGAGCAGCCGGCCCATCTTCCAGATGGAGAATGGCACAACCACAAGGATCAGCACAAAGCCAACAAATGCAAACAGGGCCAGTGCCAGGGAGAGGGCTTCTCCTGGAAATGAAAAGATAAGGACAGGCTTAGGAGACCGCAGTGAAGATGAAGTCTCCAATCCTGGGCCTCCCTCACTTTCCTGGAGTTGGCTCTGCACATTGGCCAAGATGGCAGATGCCAACATCCTGAGATTTGATGTATGTCCTAGGATTAAAATTACCACCATTAAAACCATTTTTCTAGAATCCAGATGAAGGCTTGGTTTCCAGAAAGCCCTGGGGAAGATTAGGATCTTTTTCTCAGGAAGGGAAGGGAGGAGCATCACCTATTAAGCCACTAGCTGTGTTCTCACATACCTTGGCACCACTGCCAGGGGGGCAGAGTGCCAGGCCCCAGGCAGGATGAGGGGGAGGTGCTGAAAGAGAACAGCACAGAAGGGAACTGGGCGGTAACTGAAAACAAAGTGTGTTTCACAATTTGCTCTTGGCCTCGATTCATATTATGGGGAAAATCCTGAGTTCAGAAAGCCATCACAAAATAACTATGATATATCTAAGCCCCTACTGTGGTTGAGTGACATACCGCCAGGTCACTCAGATAGGGCTGGCTCCAAAGCCCACCAGCATTCTACTAAGTAAATGTATCAGAAAGTGCCAGGTCTGAGCGTCTGGAGCTGTGGAAGGGGGATGGGTTATCTTCCCCTCTCTCTGTTCTATGTAACCTCGAACAACTCATCAGCCTCTCTGGGCTGGGCCACTCACCGCAAAGTTCAGGGAGGCACAGCCAATGAGACTGCAGAGAAGCTGCTGGTCTCACATATGTGGCCCCCAGCCACATATGTGCTTTTCCTTATGTTTCTTTCATATGTTTCTTTCAGTGCTTTTGGAAAATCTTTTGGAAGTACACATCAAGAGATAAACAAAGGTTCATATCCTTTCATCCACTCCTATGATTGGATTCCAAAAAATAATTCCAAGGAAGGAAACAATTACATGCATAAAGCAGTTCATAGCAACATCTGGACTAGAGCAACAGCCTTGTAACCAATCTACCTCTCTGCACCCCCACCACCTCCAGGCATGCTCTGGAATATGTTCTTCATAGCACATGCCACCAAGGGAATTATCTCCTTCGTTTACTTGTTTGTAGACTATCTCCCCAACTAGAGGGTAAGTTCCATGACAGCAGGACTTCCCTGAGTGTGTCCCAGTGATGTGGCCACACTTGGCACCTAGTTAATGCTCAATAAGTATTCCCTGAATGAATGAATGAATCAGTCAATGAGCACCATCTTCAAAAGCAAATGGAAATGATCTAAAACAGGGAAATGATCTAAATATCACCAAGTAGGAGATGATTTAATATATCATGGGACATCAGCGTGATCAGTTAGGAATTTAGACATTAAAATGAGAATTAGGATACCTACAAGCTTGTTCACTACAGCATGGTTTGTAGTGGTAAGAGCCTGGAAAGCACAGAATATACCTTTTCCTAGGGGGATGGTTCCATATATTTTGGCACATCTATGTATTAGCTTATTATGCAGCTTCTTTAAAAATGAGGTAGATCCATACGTACCGACATGAAAAGGTGTTCACAATATACTATAAGTGGAGACAGACAAGCGACAGAATAGCGAGCACAGTATAGTCCCATTTGTGCCTGTGAGTACTGGTACCACACCCCGGCTGGAAGATTCAATGCCAAACATCCTGAACCTCTTGAGTGGTGTGGGGACAATGGAGAACATGTACCTCTTATTTTATATGCTTCTGTGTTGTATGAATTCTTTAATAAGCTGGATTTACGTTGTTTTAAAAAGTAGTATAAAATGGTAATCAGAGAATCTACATAGAAAATATTATGGATATGATATTTGTGAAAAAGCAGGTACACAGTGTGTGTGCACTCCGCTTACAACATGTGTCTCCCTGTGGGCAGTGATGGAAGGATAACACTCCTTTGGAGGGCAATTGGGGAACAGCAGTCAAAATTCAAATGTGTATGCCTCTGACCAAGCAAGTCAACCTCCAGGAATTTATCCTTCAGATATACACACGCCAGCAAAATGATCTGTGTACGCAGTAATTAATTAAAGCATTGGCTCTAATAGTGAAATATTGGGGGAAAACTACATGCCCATCAATAGGGGACAAGTTAAATTACTTGTATAAAGACACAATGGAATGCTATGTAGCCATAAAGAAGGATGAAGAAGTTCTTTATAGATATGGAAAAATCTACAAGACATATAAAGTGAAAAAGGCAGGACCCAGAACAGTGTCTACAGTATGGTACCATTTGTTTTAAAAAGAAGGGAAATATATATAAATATATTCTCATTTATTTGTATGTGCATTTAAAAGTCTTTAGAAGAATATACAAGAAGCTAATACCTATGGAGGAGGAATGGAAATTATAAGGATTGGAAAGAGAATTAGAAAGTTTCATGTGTATTTTATCATATTTTTGAACCAGGGGAAAGCACTAAATATTTAAAATAATAATTTCTTTAAAGACTAAAAAGTTATACACAGAAATGTCCCTAGTGGTGTTTGAGTGGCAGAATCATGGGATGTGTGGGTTTTATACTGTTTCTTTTCAAAGGGTTTTTAAACATTGTAGGTTTTTAGACCACAAAAAAAATTCAAGGGAAAAAATTAAGTCAAACAAGAGGATTCTACAGACTTTCCATGAGGTCCCTTCCAGCTGAAAGCAGCTGCGACGTACAGTGGGGTGCCTGCTCACAACGAATGACTCGCATCCCCTGGCTGCCTCTCTGGCAACCCCCCTGTGATTCTCAGGCAGTTGCCATCTGGTAAAGGAGCCTTGCAGCCCCTGCTCTCAGGCCTAGGGAGCTTTCAGGGGGAAAGTGTTCCAGACAGCTGCTCAAGTGAGCCCCGCCCCGGCCCAGGGTGGACTCTCACCTCCAGAGGAGTTAGAGTGAAGCACACCTTCCACAGGCACCCACCCAGCCTGGGGGGCAGGTCAGTGAAACCAACAGGAGACTCAGAACCAAAGGAACCCGACAGGCAGCTGAGCATCCATCAGGAAGGGCTGTCATCTGTGCGGGGCTCCAGGGAACACAGGCCATCCTTACCCTGCAGCTTCACACACTCTGCCTGGCTGAAGGCGCTGTGCCTCCCGATGGCCTTCACGAACGTCTGGGCCTTCACACAGTAGGCAGCTCCTGGCTCTGCAGTTTCCAGGAGCACTGGAACACCCCCGTTCCTCACCATTTTGATGTGCTCCTTGAGGAGACCAGAAAACAGTTACATCCCAAGGGACACAGGACAGGAAAGGGCAAGAAGAGCCAGGGAAGGAAAGCTGAAGATATTTCCTTTCCGGGATGCATGTAAAATGTTCCCTCTCACTCATTCATTTATTTTTATTTATTAAGCACCTACTATGTGCCAGGCTCTATTGTAGGCACTGAGACATAGCATTGAACAAAACAGACAGTGCCTGCTCTCATGGAGCTCACATGGGGAGACAGATATGTACATGATACATGGCAGGTGGTGGTAAGGGCTGTGAAGAAAGAGGAGGCAGGGCAAGGAGGCAGATTGATGGGGAGGCACTAACCAGCATGGTTAGGGAAGGCCTCTCTGATAAGGTCACATTTGGGCAGAGACCTGAAGGTCAGAAATCTGACTGAGCCAGGGCCTTGGCATGGCCACTGCTCCCAGGGGGGATCAGTGCACAGGAGCAATGGAGCAGGTGAGCTGTGCTTCCCCAAGCATCCATCCGTCCACCTGTCTGTGCATCCATCTGTACACTCCTCCACCCCCACCCACCTGCTGAGGCCCATGCTCCACATCTGAACCTGTGGAGGCTTGTCTGGGCCAAGCCCAGATGACTCAGGGTACAGGCTCCTCTTTCAGCACCGGCCCCACCAATTACCAAACGTGGGGAGTGGGCTTGCTCCCAAAGAATCTGAGCGAGCTATATGCTCCCCCCTACCCAGCGCCTGATCTGTCCCTCACATCACTCCATCTGCATGGCTGGCAATGCCTTGTCCTACCATTGAGCCTTGACCCAGCAGGAGTAAATACTGGAAACTATTGTTATTGCCTGCCCCACCTTCCAGGGGAAGCTACCCAACCCACAGCCCCTGATGAGTAGGTGGTAGGGCATGTCCCTGTTTCCCTAATACTGCTCTGAGGTCAAGGATATCCTTTGTCTGAAAGGCCCACCAGAGGCCGGCCAGCAGCCTGCAGTGACCCCTAAGCTTAGCCTGATAAAATGAGCAGGACCAACCAGAACAACTCTCCTAGGAATTTGGTCTTGGGACACTGAGTACCTGGAGCTAGAAGCAGGGACAAAGGGGAGAAGACATGTGAGGGGGAGTTAGGCCTGAGAGGCCTAGAGGGCCTGGGGAGTCACAGCCATAGGCATGGGTAGAAAGGAGCAACGAGGGATCAAGGCCTGGAGTAAGCTGGGGACAGGACCCACCAGAAGGAAGCAAGGCTCACAGGCGAGGGTCCCTGGGTGAGTGAGGCTGTGCTGCAGCCTGGCTCTGATCCAGCTCTGTCCATAGATTCTGTGAGAGCCCCTTCTTGTACCATATTAATCCTTAGGATAAAGCCTATTTTTCCTTGTGCTGACTGGGGTGGGCCTTGCCACCATATCACCTTGGACTGGGCCTCCACGGGTCTAACTGCCCCTAGTTCCTGCTCAAGCTCCACCCCTTCTGCTGCTGCTGCTTGTTTGGCCATTCCCTCTGGGAGAGCTGGCCTCCCACCCATCCCAGCCTAGGGCAACCTCACAGGGAGGGGCGGCACCCCATCGAGGCATTCTGGGTGGCCCATTGGCTCATAATTAGATTAGTTTATTTGTAAGTCACCTCCTGGCTCTCCACCCCAACTTCTGCACCCTGCCCAGAAACACCCTCAAGAGGCTTGTGCCAGCTTCATACACTTTTGAAATCATCCAGTTGATCCTGAGCACCCTAGTTTGCTGCCCCTAAACATGCCAGGGAGAATGGCTGAGAAGACAGGCTGATGAAGGAGAAGAAATGCATTGAAAAGGTATTGGGATCCAACCATGTTAGAATTTAGGGAAGGAGGCAGCCCCCATACTTCAGCAAATCTGGCCTGAGAAGGCTCCCAGCCAAGGCCTGGGTTGGACCAAGGCCATTCTTTGAAGAAGAGGATTGTCAGCCTACTGCCCTCTCTCCTTTCTCACCCTTCACCCAGGCCGCCACCAGACGGTGAGCACTGCAGGGCCCACTTCCCTCACCCACCCCTCAGGCTCATTTCCTGAAGCCTGACTCAAAGGCCAAGGCCGGAAGTCTCACCTTGGCACCAGGCTCCCTCCTCCAGTAGGCCACGAGGAACTCAAACTGCGGCCCCAGGTCTTCCAGCTTAATAACCAAGTGGAAGCCATCCTTGCTGACCTCCAGCCCAGGTGGGGTGAGGATGGCTGTTGGCAAGACAAGGGGAGAATCAAAGCCAGCCCCAGACAGGACTGATTTCTGTCCTGGGAGTTTGTGACCAACTCCTCAGTGGAAACATGCCAGGCTCATGGGCAAGGCTGGGGAGGTGGGGGGTTGGTTGTAGCTTCACAGCATGCAGAAGCATGTACACCGATAGTCTCTTGTACTCAGCAGGTGCTCAGTAAATGCTTTTTGAATGATGAGCAAATGAAACAAATGACAAGGACTTACCACAATTCCCTTTTTTCGCTCCTCTCATTAACTATAAGTCCTCTGCTCCTTCTTCAGGAGGCGCATATACTCAAGAAAAGTGACTAAATACTCAGGTAAATATGATCTCTTTCTGTTTTGAAATTTTATAATGTGTGCCCCTCTTTTTACTTTTTTGGCAGAAGTTGCTCCTCACCTTGGCTCATTTAAGTGAGCAGATGCTGTTTCTTAATGCTTGCCAAACACCTGCATGAGCTCAGGTCTGTGCTGAGCACAGTCAGGCCCAGTCTTTGCCCCTTGGGAATGGATGTCTGGAAGGGGGAGGTGTGTCCCTGTAGCTCACATAGATCAGAGATATGTAGTGGCTGCTGATGACTTTCAAACACCAGGAAATCAGCAGCCTGTGGATGGGTTGGCCATTCTATTCTTGGTCCAAGGGTTCTTCATCTGATATCCTTAAAGAGGGATGTTGGAAACTCAGAGGGTTTTACAAATTCCCATAATCAACTCTAGACATTTCAGCTGAAGCACAAACACCATCTTTCACATTGTTGGATCCCAGAGAGAGAGGCCAGCAGACACTTTCTCAGCAGCAGACCAAGAACAGAAGGGCCGGCATAGGCAGGCTCTAGTCTCTGGCTACTGCCAATGGATCCACACTTGCCTCTCAGATCCAGGACCAGGGGTGTGCTCTGGGCTAAATGTGCCTGCACTGGAGTCAGTGAACACTCAGAAGAAAGGCAGTGCCTGGAGGGAGTTCTCAGAGCGCAAAGCATTTCCTGGCATTTGAAGAGCTGCCTGGACAGAGGAGGGAGGACGTGGGAGTCAGGGACCAACTGTGCAAGACATACCCAGCTCAGAGGCTTCACATGACCACACAGCACGCGAACCACCTCTGAAACATCTCCAGAAGGAGAAGAGATGTTTGACTCATCCAGTTTTAAGTCAAACATGATTAGAATTGGATCCTCTGATCTCCATCTTTATTGAGAATAGAATTAGAGTAAATGACCTAAAAACATCTCAGTTCACAGAAGCTTTTCGCAGTGTTGGGGCAGGAACCTCTGTCCTAAGCACTCTACATATTTATTTAATCCCTCCAGGAAGCTTAAGAAGGAAAATAGTATTCCTGTTGTGCAGATGATATAACTGAGCCTCAGAGAGGGTAAGTGACTTGCCTAGAGTCACACAGTTAATGGCCAGAATTTGAGGCCATGTCTTTCCACATTTCTACACTCTGCCGTGTGGGATGTTTAGCCTCTCTGCTAGTGGATCTGAAACCTGGATGTACATGAGAATTTTAAAATTCCTGGGGGAATTTTAAACTCCCAATGAACAGGATGCACAGACACTGTTTAAATCAGACTCTCTGGGGATGGGCCCCAGACAGAAGTGGTTCTAAAGCTCCCCTGTGACTTGAATGTGCCCTTGAGATTAAGAACCTCTGCTCTCAACAAGGCTTCCCTTTAAGAGTAGGAGATCCTTCTCAGGAGAGCCTTCAAACAAGTTTTGCACCTGCCTGGGGAGAAGCCAGGGTAGCCTTTTTCAAAGGCAGAACAGATTTATTAACGCCCTTAGGAATCACGATTCCATCCTAGCTCCGTAGCTACCTCCACCTGCACAGGGGTCATGCAGGACCGCATCTCCTGCCTTCTGTGCAGATACAGAGACCCCTGTTCCTCAGCTCCTCCTGCAGCAAGATCTTTCCCTGTTTGTACTGGCCTTCCCAAGCACAAGTTGTCACTGCACACTGCTGCCCGCATAGTTTTGTAGGCATAGTTTTCTTATCTCCATCGGACCTGTGCCTTCCTTTCCAACAACAGCTGCTGCCTCCCAGCAGTGGTCTTGGCTGGAGCTCTGTGCTCCCAGGACCCAGAGGAAAGTGGTGCTGGGGCTGCCTGGGCACTGCAGCAGGGGCAGAACTGCACCACTCTCCAGCACCCCTTAGCCTTCCCCAGGGCCTGGTACTGGGATCCCAGTGCCTCCATCATATCCTTCCAGTGCCTGGGGAAAGAGGCCTGGGCAGAGGAGCCCACATTCTGCACCAAAATTCTTATTGGTATCCCGTTCCGATGGTCCCATTCCTGCCCCCACCTCTTCCCTCCTCTGCTCACTGGCTGTCAACTCTGGGCATCCTTGGGCAACAACAATGAGAATACTCACCAGTAGCTGAGTGCTGTGAAAGGACAGCACTGCACTGAGCATTTACACATTTCATCTCCTATAGTCCCTCAACTCCCCAGTGAGGCAAACTGTTGCCCTTTTTACAGATGAGGAGGCAGGGACCCAGCTCTCAGGTGGCCAAGCTGGGATTTGAACCACATCTGTCTGACCCTAGAGGGCCAACTTCCCCTTCAAATCTATCTTCACCTTCCTCAGCCCCTTCCGGCTTGGGCTCTCCCACCTCCTAAATCTTCCTGATTTCTATCAATCTCATACACTCCTCAGTAACCTTTGACTCATCCTGTTGTTGTAGCTGCCGCCCCAAAACCTCCTTTGTCCTCACTCACAGCCGAGGATCTTCTGCCACAGCAAGAAAACAGAAGTCACCAAAGGCCTTTCCTGCGTCTGCATACTGGTCACATTATCGCCCACGCCTGTCTCCGAGGAGGAGCTGCCTTGCTTCTTCCCACCTCAGTCAGTTCTCCATCCAGTAGCCTGAACACCATCCCCACTGTTCCTCCACCTGCCCAGCCATGTACTGGGGCCCTTCCCTCCATCTGCTTTTTTTTTCTTTTTTTTTTTTTTTGCTGAGGAAAATTCACCCTGAGCTAACATCTGTTGCCAATCTTCCTCTTTTTGCTTGAAGAAGATTTGCCCTGAGCTAACATCTGCACCAATTTTCCTCTATTTTGTATGTGGGTCGCCACCCCAGCATGGCCACTGATGAGTGGTGTAGGTCCATGACAGGGAACTGAACCTGGGCTGCCTAAGCGGAGCATGCCAAACAACCACTAGGCCATGGGGCCAGTCCCTCCATCCACTGGTTTTTTTTTTTAAGATTTTATTTTTCCTTTTTCTCCCCAAAGCCCCCGGTACATAGTTGTGTATTTTCAGTTGTGGGTCCTTCTAGCTGTGGTATGTGGGATGCCCCCTCAGTGTGGCCTGATGAGCGGTGCCATGTCCGCACTCAGGATTTGAACCAGCAAAACCCTGGGCCACCAAAGCAAAGTGCACGAACTTAACCACTTGGCCACAGGGCTGGCCCCTCCATCCACTTTTTAAACCCAGAGGTTTCCCAGGATCTTGTTCTGGGTTCTCTTCATCCTTATATCTTGTCCCTGGACAATCTCATCTGCTGCCAAGCCTTTAGCTATTAATTTTGTGTTGTGTTTCAGATCTTGACCTGTCTGAGGCCCAGGACCTGATTTCCAACTGTCAATCAGACATCTGTGCCATGATGTCTTGTAGGAATCTCAGTCTTAAAGATCCTAATGCCAGGAGTGTGTCCTATTCCTCAAGACCAGTTGCCCCTCTCGGGTTCCCTACCTTGGATGACTTTCTCACCAACCCCAACTGGAAGCAGGACACCATCATTGTCTCTCCCCACTCCATCTCCCAATAACTGGTCCCCAAGCTCTGTCCTTTTTAATTCAGCCATGTCTCTGGAATTTATCCTCTCTTTCCCCTCCCCTCCCCCACTCCTGGGATCAGGACCCACTTGGCTCAGCTGGACTTTTACAAACCCCTCCTCCCTCTTCCCCTGCCCTGCAGGCTTGTCCTGCTCCACTTTACTTTCCACAAGGCAGCCAGTGATCATTCTGTAAGACCTGGCCTAGACTCTGTCTTCCTCTATGACCCCTCTACTGATTTCATCAAGCTTCATGTCACAGCCCTTCCCCGTGTGACCAGCTGCTTCCTCACCCCTGGCCATCCAGCCCTTGCTCTTGCAGTTCCCCAGACACACACACCCTTTTACACCCTGGCCATTGCTTGTGCTCTGCCATATTTGGCCACCTATCTACTGTTTCTGGTGGCTCTGAGAAACATATAGAGGCTATTGCACAAAGAAAGTGCTCACACAGGCAACAAATATGGGGTTGATGAGGCACCAGAGGGGAGGCAGTATAAGAGTTATGGAGGCACTATCGGGGCAGAAAACAGCAGTCCTCACCCCATCTCCCCACTGGGAGCAGCTTTCCTCCCAGGTTCCCCCCCACTAGCAGACTCTGACAGAGGCCACTAGGAATGACTTCCAGTCTCCTTCAAAACAAGAGAGAGGACATGTGGGAAGCAGTTGGCAATTTTTTAAAAGAGTTGTTTGTATTCACAGTACTCTAGCTTTGCGAGATTAATTTGATGCTAAAAAGAATCCTGAAAGTCTCAGTGAATCATATTCACTCACCAGGGGAGGCTGGTGAGGGTGGGAGAGTAAAGAGAGAAGTGCCTTACTTGAGTTTCGATTAAAGGGGTGTTTCAGGGTGCTCCAGGCTGAAGTCTGTGAGCCCAGAGTGGCCCTGACACGAAGGTTGTACAGCACAGTGGCAGTGATGTCATCAGTGATGTCACACTCAGGATTTTCAGTGGGTGAGCACCAGCTGCTGGGGATCCAGATGTGGCTCATGTATAGGCTCTCATACTCTCTGGCCAAGGAGAGGAGGGCACAGCGTCACAACAGCCCCTTCCACCCAGGCTCAGTGATGGTTGCAAGTAACTGTCTCATTCACCTACTTTTTATGGATCAGGAAAATAAACATTTGGTCCACACTCCAGTTCCTCCACTCTCCCCCCTCACCAACCATCCATTCTTCTTACTCTTTTTATCACTAGACAAGGGCAACCTAGCCATAAACCCCAATCTATCCTGGTCTCTCCATTCACAGTCACCACCCCAATCTCAGCCACTGTCATCACTTGCCTTGCTGTGGTCTCCTGACTAAGCTTCCAGCTTCCATTCCTGTCATTCTTCAAACCTTTCATCACGGAGCAGATCAGGACATTTCTCTCCTTAACAGCTTCCAAAGCACTTAGAATGGAATCCAAACTCTTCCCTATGGCCAACAGGACTCTCTGGCCTCTCTCACTCTGCCCCTAATCACGATGTTCCCTCCATGCTGGCCCCCTCACCATTCCTCCAACATGCTGAACTCTTTTTACCTTAGGACCTTTGACTAGCTGCTCACTGTGTCTCAAATGCTCTGCCCCTGCTGTTCACATTGGCTGGCTTCTCCTGTCCTTCAGATATCAGCTTAATTATCCCATCCTCAGACAGACTTCCCCTGACCAACTCATAAAAAGGAGCAGTGGAGTCAATTCTCCATTGTGTCATCCTTTTAGCTTCCTCCCAGCACTGATTACTACCTGAAATTGCCTAGAGCAGTGCTGCCCAATAGAACTTTCCGTGATGATGGAAATGTTCTACGTAAGTGGCCTTCAATATGGTAGTCACTAGCCACATGTGGCTAAGAACTTGAAATTTGACTAACATGACTGGGAAACAGATACTTTAATTTAACTTAATTAATTTAATTTTAAATAGCTAAAGGTGTCTAGTGGCTACCACATTGGACAGTGAAGACCTAGTGTATTTCTTTACCTTTTCACTATCTGTTCCTCCTCTAAATGTAAACTCCTTATATCCAGAAACCTTGTCAACTGTACTCCTGAGCCTAGAAGAATGTCTACACATGGAGGTGCTCAATTTGTATTAATTGCATACAATACATTGAGCATTTTCTGTGTCCTGTCACTCCCCAACAGCTCAGAGAGTCTGGACACGGAGAAGAGTGGAGCCTGTTTGGCCCTGGGGCCAGCTGACCTTTAGGGTCACAATTTGTTTTGGCTCCCAGGGGCAAGTTCTTAGTCGGGAAAACTAAGGTCTCCCCCATCCCCAAAGGATCTGAGTCTCCAATGATTTATCCACCTCAAGTCAGAGTCAAACTGATTTCTTAAGATTTTCTTCAGCATCGGACAATTGAGTCACTGTTGAAAAGAAGCTCCACCAAAATGTATTTACACAAATTTGTGTTCCCAGAGAGTTTACTGTCAAATCCACAGGACAATTCCCTTGCTTCTTCAACCCTCCCAATGCCCATACAGACAAAGGAGGCAGACCATGGGAAATAATCCATCCCTGGGCTCG
This sequence comes from Equus quagga, assembly GCF_021613505.1. NCBI lineage: Eukaryota > Metazoa > Chordata > Mammalia > Perissodactyla > Equidae > Equus > Equus quagga. The sequence goes on along the minus strand of NC_060267.1, from coordinate 170,791,983 downwards.
CAAAGCCTCCTCGAGCTCTGAAATGAGGGCTGTGCCTCCAGGAATCAACTGCCATCTAAAGGGAGAAAAACTAAGAAAAAGACTCACCCCTGGTACTCGACAAAATAGTCTATTATTTCTCCAGGCACGACCACTGGGCTCCACGTCAAGAGATGCTTCATGTTGGTTGATTGCACAGAGAGGTTCTGAGGGGCAGGCAGAACGGCCACTCCATCTGGGATAGAGGTAGATAGACAGGCTGACAGGTTGGCTCACACAGGGGGAATGCCACCGCTTCAAATTAGTTTCTAACGAAAGACCCCACACGTTTATGAACCAGAAACAACTCTAATTTCATCATACTTGTGTTAATGCTAAACTTTTGTTATCATCATTATAATTCTGCCTTTGGTGATAAAATGGCATATTAATAGTAATAATAATAATAGCTAATATTATTGAGCCCTGACCGTGTTCTGTCTGGGCCATGTGCTAGATTGTTACACCATTATCTCATTTAATTCTCATGACCATACTGGGAGGTAAGGATCATTAGTTTCTCCATTGTACAAATGAGAAAACTGAAGCACATTATATTTACAACTCTTATGTCAGATCCACCTAGAGGCAGGCTTATCTCTGCCACTAACTGACCATGTGACCTTAAGCAAGTTGCATAACCTGAGCTTCTCACCCCTACATGGCAAACCCATGAAGGCTCCTGCAAGCTTCTCATCACCTCCCTCTCCTGCTACTGCCATCCTTGGTACCAAAGCACATCCTTTCACGTCACCTAACAAGGCCAAATGGGGCATCAGCTGCCAGCTGGGAAGTGCAGGCTCGGGTCTGCTGTGGAAAGAGTCCAATCCAGAAGGGCACCAAGCCAGCTCAGAGACTCCACCCCAGGCAGACTGCAGGTCCCTGAGCCACCTGGGACACAAGCGTCTGCTCACACAGGGGTGTGCGATGTGCCCAGAGTGTGCACACAGTGGGTCTATGGTTTGCACACAGATTCAAGGAAGCCTGTGAAGCTGAACCTGCACTCATAAGGACTTTGGGCAGCCCTGGGTTCATCCTTGCATATAACCCAAGGTGCAGTCTGGATCTTCTGCTATGGTCCTTTTCCCCCCACTTTCACATGCTCCTCTTCGAATACCCAACACCTGCCTCCCTTTGCTGTTACAGTGGCCGTGATAACATCTTATCCACAGCACAGCATATAGGGGGCTGGGGCCCTTGCCCTGGACTTTTCATCTCTTTGCCGTCTCCAGATTGGCACCTGCTGTTCGTTATCAAGCCCTGTGACCACGAGAGGATGGGGAGTTGATGGGGACACCCCTCCTGGTGCCCTTACTTCTTCTTCTCTAATGTAGAACTCTGGCAATGCACCTTCACCTCATGCTCAGCATCCCCTGCCTGCCCTGTGAGGAAACAGCTGGGGTGGGGAGGGCAGGAAGCTTCCTGCCCTCCCCACCCTTAACCTTGCAGTTACCCAAGGGATGAAAAGGAAAGGGCCAGCTGCAGTGCACAGGAGGGCGGGGCATGGTCCTCTCTGACATCCTTCCTCTGGTAAAGTATACAAAACCTTTCTCTAGTCAGATATGTGGGGAATATAAGCCTATGTTAAATATAAAGGTATAATTCATAATTTTAAAACTCTCAAAAATGAAATCTCCAGGCTCAGATGGTGTCACTAAAGAATGCTACCAAATATTAAAGAAAAATTAACACCAATTTATGCACTCTTTTCCGAAAAATACAAGAGTAAAGAATACCTTTCAACTTATTTTATGAGGCCAGTATTACCCTGATACCAAAATCAGACAAAGATGGTATATATTTTAAAAATCAAAAACAAAAAACCTACAGACCAATGTCTCACACACTTAGATGCAAAAATCTTCAACAGCATAATTAGCTATCCAAATTCAATAATGGATTAAAAGGATTATACCTCATGACCAAGTGGGATTTATTCCAGGTATGCAAGGCTGGTTCAACATTTGAAAAACAGTTAATGTAATCCACTATGTCAACAAGTTAAAGAAGAAAATTTGTACAATCATTATCAATTGACACAGAAAAAACATCCAACACCTATTTGTGATAAAAAAAAAAAAAGAAAGAAAGAAAAATTCTCTTCAAGTTAAGAACAGCAGAGAGTTTTCTCAATTTGATAAAGACCGTCTACAAAAAACTTACAGCTAACATCTTACTTAATGGTGAAAGACTGAATGCTTTCCCCCTAAAATCGGGAACGAGGCAAGGATGTCTGCTTTTACCGCTTTTATTCAACATGGTACTGGAAGGCTAGCAACTGCAATAAGGAGAACAAAAGAAGTAAAAGGCTTTACAGATTGGAAAGGAAAAAGTAAAACTCCCCCGTTTGCAGGTGACATGATAGGCTATGTAGAAAATCCCACAGAATCTATAAAAAGAAACTTTCTAAAACTAATAAGGGAGTTCAGCAAGTCCATAGGGTACAAAATAAACATAAAAATTAATTGTAGGGGCCAGCCCAGTGGCATAGTGGTTAAGTTCGCGTGCTCTGCTTCAGCGGCCTGGGGTTTGCAGGTTTGGATCCTGGGCGCAGACCTACACACTGTCCCTCAAGTTGTGCTGTGGCAGTGTCCCACATACAAAAATAGAGGAAGATTGGCACAGATGTTAGCTCAGCAACAATCTTCCTCAATCAAAAAGAGGAAGATTGGTAACAGGTGTTAGCTCAGGGCCAATCGTCCTCACACACACACAAAAAATTAATTGTACTTCTATATACTAGCAATGAACACTTATACACCAAAATTAAAAATACTATTTCAAATCACTCCCCAAAAGTTAAATACTTAGGCATAAATCTAGTAAAACATTATGTAGGATTTCTGTGGGAAAAACTCCACAATGCTGGTGAAAGCTTTACAAATAAAATCTAAATAAATGGAGAGACATACTGTGCATGGATTGGACAATTCAACATAGTTAAAATGGTAATTCTTCCCAAATTGATATACAGGTTGAACACAATCTTTATCAAAAGCCCAGCAGGTTTTTTACAGATATAGACAAGCTTTTTCTAAAATGCATAAGAAAAGGTAAAGGAACTAGAGTAACTAAGACAATTTTGAAAAAGAATACAGGGGAGGAATCAATCTACCCAATTTCAAGACTCACAGTAATTAAGAATGTGTGGTGTTGGCAAAGGAATAGACACATAGCTCGATAGAACAGAATAGAGAGTCCAGAAATAGACCCACACAAATATGCTCAAGTGATTTTTGGCAAAGGCACAAAAGCCATTAAATGGAGGAAGTACAGCCTTTTCAACAAATAATACTAGAGCAATCGGACATCTGCAGGCAAAAAAAAAATGAACCTCAACATAAACCTCACATCTTATCCAAAACTTAACTCAAAATGGATCATAGACTTAATGTAACATGTAAAACTCGAAAACTTTTAGAGAAAAACATGAGAGAAGATCTTCAGGGTTAGGCAGAGAGTTCTTAGACTTGACACCAAAAGCAAGATCCATAAAAGAAAAAATGTATTACTAGATATCTCAAAATTAAAATCTTTTTTGCTGTACAAAAGACTCTTGTTAAGATGATGAGAAGATGAGCTACAGAATGGGAGAAAATATTTGCAAATTACGTATCTCACAAAGAACTCAGATCTAAGATATATAAAGAACTTTGAAAATTCAACAGTAGAAAAGCAAACAATTCAATTAGAAAATGAGCAAAAGACATGAAGAGCCATTTCACTGAAGAGCACACACAGATGGCAAATAAGCACCTGAAAAGGTGTTTGACATCATTAGCTGTTAGGGAAATGCAAATTAAAACCACAGTGAGGTAGCACCACAGCTATCAGAATGGCTAAAATTTTTAAAAGTGACAAAACGAAATCCTGGTGAGGATGCAGAGAAAGTGGATCACTCATACATTGCTGATGGGAAGGTAAAATGGTACAGCCACTCTGGAAAATAGTTTGGCAGTTTCTTGTAAAACTAAACTTGTAATTACCACACAACCCAGCAATTGCATTCCTGGGCATTTATCCTAAAGAAATGAAAACTTATATCACACAAGATCTGCACACAAATGTCCATAGACTAACTAGAATCAGCCCAGATGTCCTAAAGGGACAGGCGAAGGATCAAACAAACTGTGGTACATCCATCCATGGAATACTGTTCAGCAGTAAAAAGGAACAAAGTATTGATACACACAACAACGCGCACGAATCTCCAGGGAATTATGCTGCGTGAAAAAAGCCAATCTCAAGAAGTTACATACTGTATGATTCTACTTATATAACATTTTGAAATGACAAAATTTTAGAAATGGAGAACAGATTAGTGGTTGCCAGGTGTTAGGAACGGGGCGGGAGGGGGGGGAGGGCAGGTAGAAGGGAGGAGAGCGTAGTTATAAAAAGGCAAGAGGAGGTATTGTTGTGATGTTGGAATTGTTCAGCATCTTCACTGTGGTGGTAAATGCACAAACCTATACACACAGTTGCACACACACACACACACACACACAAATGAGTACCGGTAAAACTGGGAAAATCTGAATAAGAAGGGTGGATTGTACCAATGATGTCAATATCCTGTTCGTGATATTATACTATAGTTTTGCAAAATACCATTAGGGACACTGGGCTCTCTGTATTATTTCCTACAATATGTGAATCTAGAATTACCTCAATAAAATTTGAGTTAAAAAAATACAACCATAATGTCGTCACACCTAAAAAAAATAGCCTTAATTCTGCTTATCTGAATGACAGGATACAATTTAAAAGCTCATGATGGGGTAACTCAAACAGGATGAAATGCACCTGGGAAAAATGTAAAGTTCCACGATGAGGTCCAGCCAATTAAGCCAGCGAAGGAGACCCGTTTTAGGAGGGAGACCTGATGATTAGGGCACTCAAGGCTTTAAGCAACACACTCTGAGGCTGAATTCCAGGTATGTCTTTCTTCTTGAGGGGGTGCCCAGGCAGGAAGACAGCGAGGCATGTCCCAACATTTAGGTGGCTCTATTATGTTAATGCGATAATTGGCACTTGTGTGACCCTGTCCTCCTACCTGTGAAGTTCAGATCTAACTCCATTATGGGCAAAGTACTCAGTCTCATTTCTGTATTAAAATGAAAACTGCTGCTTCTTTCTGAGCCCTAAAGGCAAAATCTTCAGTGCTTATGCCATTTGTATAGTATATTCCAAATTTCATCTTTGCTTTGTCCATGTTTATGTGGCACACACAATGGGTGTGAGATGGAAAAATGGTAATGTCCATGAACTGTGGATGTCAGGGGACGTTTAACGGGGCTACATAGAAAGTGTCATGGCACTGCATGAGGAAGGATCATTTGACACTACACTGTGTGTACATTTAGTGACAGGACACTAAATAGGAAATGACTCTACAAGCTGGGAAATATATTTTCAGGTCAGATTCCAAGCTGAAAGTAACTCTTTCCACGTGCAAAGGGTTTAAAAATCCCCTCCAATTGTTAAAGAAGGCTGACTGTGGTCTTGAAAACACAATTAAAGGGAGAAAAAGAAAACTTAGTTATCCATACGGCCTTCTCATTAACAAGAAATGTCATCAATCCACCAGGAGCAATGTGTATTGAAGTCAAGTCTCCGAAGAAACCAATTAATAAGGACTCTACTTGATGTACATGTGCAAATGAAAAACAAAGAATAAAGTCACAGGGGAAGAGGAGAGTAAGCCTGAAGTGTGGACAGGAAAGACAAATTGTGAGGAGGGTGAGAAATATGGAAGAATTCTTTCCTCAGCCACCTGGGATGAGCGTTCTCACCACAGCTAGAGATACTGGAGCCCTCTGTAGAATCTTCTGGTTCCTTGTGAACATTTATGTTTTCTTACTATAGAAAATTGTGTTATTCTCATTCTAGCAGTCTGACTCAGGTACCTCAAGAAGGCCCACTGGATGAGCCTCTTTGGTAGTGTTTCCAATAGAGACTTAAGCCGGGTGGCCCTGATCTGACTATTAAGATTCTAGTGCTCAGCATGGGCAAAACTAACTAAACAACATTTTTTGCATAGAGCTGCATTCCCAACACTGATCTCTCTCTCTCTCGTGGCCTATTACTGTTATATTTCTGTGGTAACAAATCGCCAGAAACTTAACATCTTAAAACCACACAGATTTATTATTTTACAGTTCTGTACGTCAGAAGTCTGACACAGGTCTCACTGGGCTAAAATCAAGGTGTTGGCAGGACTGCATTCCTTCTAGAGGCTCTAGAGAAGAATCCATTTCCTTGTTATTCCCAGCTTCTAGTGGCCACCTCCCTTCCGTGTTCATGGCCCCCTTCTTCCATCTTCAAAGACTACAATGGCTGGTTGAGACCCTCTCTTGCTTCAGATTTCTTCTGCCTCTTCCCTTCTCCCATCTCTCGCTGCACCAAGGAAGGTTCTCAGCTTTTAAGGAGTCATGTGATTAGATTGGGCCCACCCTGATAATCCAGGATAACCTCCCAATCTCAAAGTCTCACAACATTAATCACATCTCTAAAATCCCTTTTTCCATGGAAGGTAAGGGTAATGTATTTTCCATGGAAGGTTCCAGGAATTAAAGCGTGTACGTCTTTAAGGAACCCTTCTTCTGCCCACCACATGGGGCTCACACTGCAGGGAATATTGGCACTATGAACCCAACACTATGCCCTAAAATTTCTCCCTCAAATGCAGTAGATTACTTCGAGAGTATGACCTTGTATAGGACCAGAAGAAGAAAAGAGACAGGCTGAGCCCAGGGCGTGTTTGCCAAGCAGTTGCTGGCATCACTCACTGCCTAAGCAACTAGTACCTACACCCCAGCTTCAAAAAGGTATGCAGCCAAATTCCTGCCTCAGAAAAGTGATAAACTACCTCATGATCTTAAAGTCCGGTCTTTGGATCAGCAGCATCACATTTCCCGAAAGCTTATTAGAAATACAGACTCCAGGCTCCACCTCACACCCTATCGAACCAGAATCTGCATTTTTAACAAGATCCCCAGGTAATTCATACCCACATTAAGGTTGGAGAAACACTGATCGAGAGGTAATGATGGTGGGTCTCAACCTCGGCTGCCCATTAGAATCACTGTGGAGGTGGGTGGTTGGGTTTTCTTTAAGTTTTATTTGGAAACAGTTTCAAGCTTACAAGAGCTGCAAAATGAGTACAGAAGCTCCCATATACCCTCACTCAGCCTCCCATGTGTGCATAGCCATAGTGCAATTGGGAAAATTAAGATATTAACATTGGCACAATATCATTAAGTTTCAGTCTTTATTTAAATTTCACCAGTTCTTTTTGTTTGTTTGCTTGTTTTTGAGGAAGATTAGCCCTGAGCTAACTACTGCCAATCCTCCTCTTTTTGCTGAGGAAGACTGAGCTAACATCCATGCCCATCTTCCTCCACTTTACATGTGGGATGCCTACCACAGCATGGCTTGCCAAGCGGTGCCATGTCCATACCCTGGATCCGAACCAGCAAACCCTGGGCCGCCGAGAAACATGCGCTCTTAACCGCTGTGCCACCGGACGGGCCCCTGAATTTCACCAGTTTTTACCCTTCTGTCCTTTTTATTCCCCCATTGGATCTGCTGTCAACTCCCCTCATTTGGGTCCTCTTCTGCCACCTTTACCTCCAAGAGCCCTCATGGTAAATGCATCAAAAAAGGTAGCACCATCTCCTTTATTTCCTCTGCTTTGTCCCTCCTCCCTTTTTCTAGCATGCTTCGACGTCTCTGCAGCTTCTTCTGCAGAGAAGTAGAAAAAGCACAGGCTCTGGAGCCAGCCAAACTCGAGTCCGGCCCCAATTCTCCCACTCACTAGATGTGTGTACTTGGGCAAGTAACTGAGCCTCCCTGAGTCTCTGTTTCCTAGGGTGCAAAGTGGGGATAATCCACCCTGGCAGGATTGACGTGAGAAACGAAGAGAGCATTTTCGCTAATCTAGAGCACAGCGTGTGCTCAGAAACGGCAGCTGTGACTGTCGTTGTTATTATTATCGGCAGTGGGGATCAAATTCCTGAATCACACACTATTCTTTGGAGGGGGCAGGGCAAGGCAAATGAATTCTATAAAATGAATTCAATAAAAGAGAGCAAAACCTCTACCCATCTGCCCAGGGTCTAGAGTAACTGGTAGAAGTTCACTTAGAATTTTCAGAATTCACTGCAGGCACCTACATAATTCAGAGGAAATGGCCAAAATTGCATAAAGCCAACCTCAGCTAAAGCAATTATCTGCTGACACCATCTGTTTGCATAACCAACAGATAATAATAACTAACATGGGGGGGGAACACAGTGACATCTTTAGAGTGGTTTTGTTTGACTCATCTCATTTAACCCCTCTAACCTCAAGGTGGCTATTTGACCATTTTACAGATAAGGAAACCGAAGTTCTGTGATAATGTTACTGGACTAGCAAGTGATAGAGTCAAAATTCACATGCAAGTCTTCCGGGCTCTGACATCCTTGTGGTTTCCACCACGGGATTTCTTTTCTTCTGTGCAAGTTCATAGGTGTCAGAAGAGCACACTCACCTCCAGGTCTGTTTGAAACAGGAGTTTTCAGGAAAAGGCTTAAGAGACTGAACTGCCTCATTGAAGAAAACGTCAAATTAAAAAATGGGCTAAGCGGGTCAAAAGGTAGAAACTAATATACACTAAATAAGTCGTGGGGATGTAAGGTACAGCAGGTGGCTATAGTTAATAATACTGTATGGCATATTTGAAAGTTGCTAAGAGAATAGATCTTGAAAGTCCTCATCACAAGAAAAAAAAATTTTGTAACTATGTATGGTAATAGATGTTAACTGAGCTTATTATGGTGATCATTTTGCAATATATACAAATACTGAATCATTATGTTGTACACCTGAAACTAATATAAGGTATATGTTGATTATACCTCAATAAAAAAAAAAAAAACAGGAAAAACAAATGCTGGCCTTTCTGCTTCTCATTTAGCCTCCACGTCTTCTCCCTTTGGCTTAGTGGAAGAGTGATTCCCTGGCAACTTGTTTGTCAGACCAACTAATCAATCAGTCAACTAACTAAGCAATCAACTAACATGCTTAGCCTATGCTGAGGGCTGTGGGGAAACTAGGAAAGATGCCGAGGCACCCCTGCCGCAGGCCGGTGCAGGGAACAGAAGTAACCCACGAAAGTAGAGTACATGGGGTCATGGGTCAAAGGAGAGAGAAGTCTGGGAAGGGTTTGTAGGGGGAGGGACCCATCTGGAATGATGATGGGAGGATGGGCTTTGGATGGAGAAAGGAACCGGAGATGGTGCTTCTGGTGGGAAATCACAACAGTAAAAGCAGGAGGAGGAAATGAGGGTGTCATATGCCAACTGTGAAGACAGAAGCCACCCATGGTCCATATTTGTTTTCAAGGAGTAGTAAGAAATAGGATGGGGGCCTGAGTACACTGGGTCATGAAACAAACAGCAGATCTGAACATCAAGTGCTGACCAGTCGGGAGCTGTGAAGGTTTTTTTTTGAGGAAGATTAGCCCTGAGCTAACCGCTGCCAATCCTCCTCTTTTTGCTGAGGAAGGCCAGCCCTGAGCTAACATCCGTGCCCATCTTCCTCTACTTTATATGTGGGACGCCTACCACAGCATGGCTGGCCAAGCGGTGCCATGTCCGCACCGGTGAACCCCAGGCTGCTGAAGCGGAACGTGCGAACTTAACCACTGCACCACCGGGCTGGCCCCATGTGAAGGGTTTTGAGCTAGGCAGGGACACCATAAATTTGAAGTTTAGGCCAGTTCTAAACATTGCAAATCGCTTAGCATTGATTCGTTGCCTGATTTAAACAAATTAGAATAATTAGTTCTCATTGTTAAAAAAAAGACAGAAGTACTCAAGTCTCCCACCAACATTGCAAAATGTCTAGTACCTTGGAGTATTAAAATTAGAAATTTCTCTTAAATGTTATTTGACATAAAGAAACATCAAAGGCTAAGGAGCTGTGATTTTGGAATAATAAAGCATGTAGGTACAAGCAGCCAGGAGTAGAGCAGAGAAAATTATGTAATCTTATTGGCAGGGAAAATGCCCCAAACCAAATATTTTTTTAAATGCTATGGAGTACCTGACTGCTACCTTTTCTGCAGTGACCAGGAGAGAAATCCAATTTTTATAAGCCTTGTACCCAACATTAAGTTTTCAAATTGTCTTTTTATTCATGTGTACTTTGTTAGAATCTTTATTTTACTTTAACCTGTCCTTACGGTTAACATCTCTGAGGCACACAGAAAGACTGAGATAACCGTATTGCACCTTTTAAAACTAGATAATGAAATAAATAACAAAAGGCATGGAGCTCTGCTAACCTTTAGACTCATGGTTTTGAGGACTTATCTTTCTAGAATTTTCTGTGGACATTAGCAGAGAGATTTCCAAACAGAATGTGGGCCTTTTTCTTTTCTTTGGGGTGTGGGGATGGAGGTTTAGGAGATGAGAAACCTTTTTTAAAACAGAAATAAGATGTTCTAAGCAAAATTGCAACCCCAAACCTTGGGAAAGTATTTTTCACCTTCCTAACCTATATTCAAGTCCCAGACTATTGGCTGTATTCTAATTCATACTTACCTATGAGCAAACATGGAATCAAGGCGTAGAAAAACCACATGATACAACTTGTCAAGACGTCTAGAACCATGGCAGGGTCTGTGTTTGGCAGACTCAGCTTGACCTGGAACATTGTTTCCTTCCAGAATGAAGCATTCTGTCCATCTCCGCCATCCTTGCTTCAGAACACAGATGTTACAGATGAGGTTTGAGCTGCTGTGAAGCCTGAATTGTTCCGGAAAGAGGAGCTGGCCCAGACAGCTCAGAAGGGGCGGGCCGTGCAGCACCCTCCTTGCTGCCCAAACGCAGGTATTGCATCAGGGGGAGTGGCCTAGGAGAGTTCCCAAGGAAAGGTAACTCTGGGGAGCTTGAGAATCGGCATGGGAGAGAACCCTGGACCGTAGGCTCTGCCCTGGGGGATCTTGGCTGTCCCTACAGGCCCCACTGGCAGTGAGCCGGCAAGATTATCTCACTCTCTCATCAAACAGCTGTCCTCTTCCAAGCCTCCATCTCCTGAGTTCCTTCAAGCTGGGTACTCATTAGCTCTTTTTGCTATACACCCACTTCAGAAAAAGCACAGAAGTTAAAAAAAAATGTAGTACCTTTAAAAAAAGTAGAGGTCAAGAAGAATATTTGCTTGCACTTGCAAAAAGAAAACCTGGAAGGAGATATAGAAACTAACAAGATTGGTTACCCTGAGCAGAGAGAGTGGGATTGGGAAGACGGAGGAGAAAAATGAGAAAGAGACTCTTTGTGGTCTTTTTGTTAGTTTGGTTTTGGGTTTAAAAAAAATTTTTATTGAGGCAAAATTCACATAACATAAAATTTACCATCTTAACCATTTTTAAGTATACAGTTCTATGAAGTTAAATACATTCAAATCCTTGTGAAACCATCACCACCATCATCCCCATAATTCTTTTCATCTTGTTAAACTGAAACTCTATACCATTAATCAGTGACTCCAATTCTCCCCTCCCCCAAACCAGTAGCAACTACTATTACTTTCTGTCTTTATGATTTTGACTATCCTGAGTACTTCATGTAGGTGGAATCACGCAGTATTTGTCTTTCTGTGACTGGCTTATTTCACTTAGCATAATGTCCTCAAGGTTCACCCATGTTGTAGCACACTGCAGAATTTCCTTCCTTCTTAAGGCTGAACAATATTCCATTCTATGTGTATACCACATCTTGCTTATCCATTCACCCATCCATAGACACTTGATTGCTTCTACGTTTAAGCTGTTGTGAATAATGCTCCTAATGAACCTGATATACAAATCTCTCTTCAAGATCCTGCTTTCAATTCTTTTGGGTGCTGTATATCTTTTTATACTCTTTGATGACTGAACTATGTGAATGCATTATTGACAAATTAAAAACAATTTTAAAAATTGGAAGGAAAACCTTATGAAAGGGTTGCCCCCTTGAAATGTCAGCTTTTTAAGGACCCTAAACACTCAACATGTGCAAATGAATTGGTGAAAAGAACATGGATTTTAGAGTGTAACAGATTTTGGTTCCAGTTTCAGAACTTATTTGCAATATAATCTTGGAAAGTTAGTCACTTAATAATTCATTCAACAAACATTTGCTAAGGACCTATTATGTGCTAGATCCTGGGAATTCAATCGTTCCTGCCCTCAACCAAGAACTTCCCAAAAGAGGAGCAAATGGACATGGGAATAATCATAAATGAACATTGAAAATAAAGTGACAGAAATATTCACAAGGGAATATAGGAGCATTACGGAAAAACATCTAACCCAGTCTGGGGGATCAGAGAAGGCTTCCTGGAGGAGGTGAATTTTGGGTTGAGTATTAAACACTGAAAAAATATCAGCCAGTTACAACACACAACAATAGTGTGTTTAGGAAATCACAGGAAGTTTGGTACAATGGAGAGCCAGGTTGGAGTGGCAAGAAATGGGGCTCAAAGGCAGACAGAAACAGGATTCCAGAAATCTTTGAGTGCCTCATTGAAGAGCTTAGAGTATGTTGAGAGCAAAGAAGGTCACAAAGGAAGGGTCAAAATCTCAAATCTGATCATGTCATTCCCTGCATTTGAGCTTTAAAAAGTTATGACTAAGGTGGAGAAAACGGTGGAAGAGACCAGACAGGAGGCAAGAGTGCCAGGAGGGCTATGTCGGTCAGCTAGGAGAGAGATGTTACTGGCTTCTACCTGTCCGTAGAGAGAACTAACTAAATTCAAAAGATGAAGGAGGTAGAATTGACAGATCCTAGAAATTGAGTGGATTGGGAAGGTGGAGGTGGAGGTAAACATGAATTTCAGGTTATAGAGTTGAGTATCTGAGTGGATGGCAGCACCTCAACCAAAATATTGGAAAAAGGAGGAGGGTCGGGTGGGGTCAGGACAGATAGGGTGAGGGTGGTACAGAAAAAGGTTGCATGTGTTCTGCTTGATGCACTTGAATTTGCAATGCTAATACGGGCGGGGGAGTCTCCGGTATGTAAATGATCTTTGCCCCAAGTTTATATGTCAGGAGTATGGCACCATTTCCCCTACCTTCAGCATTTCAGTAGTTGCTGAGCCCAGGAAGTGGGTGAGAACATTCAAGGAGAGTATGTAGATTAAGGAGGCGTGTGGATGTGCTCCTGGAGAAGACTCACATTTAAGAACCAGCACAAGAAAAAGAAATAGGGAGATACAGGGGGGAAAAATAGGTCAGAGAAGTGGTCCTGGAACAAACTACGGCCCTGGAAATGATGAAGGATGGAGTGATCGTTAAGAGGGAGTGCAAAAGAGAGAGTCATTGAAAAACGTCCCCAGGATTTAGCACCTGGAAGGTCACTTGTAATCTCAACAAGAGGAGTTTCAGTGGAGAGCTTGGATCAGAAGCTGGATAGTTGGAGGTTGTGGAGCAGATCAGGAAAATAGTGCTCCTTTGATGTGACGGGAGAGAGCAACTCCACGAGCCTTATTTTTTCATTTATAAAATAGATGCAATGATATATTGCATAATAATTGTGGGAATTAAAGAATGAAGACAAAGCACATTAGCACAGTGCCAGGAACATAGTAGGTCTTCACAAATGCCATATTAACCATTTGTTATGTTAACAATATTAACAATAAATACATAAGGGGTTATTTGCTCTGGCTGGCTGGCCCTTTGTGGGCTGTCCATCTTTCCATTTGGCCCCTGCATCAGCAAAGAAAGGCTTCCAGTTGGACACACCTACTAGAGGGTAGTAGCTAAAAGCATGGGCTCTGGAGCCAGACTCTCTTGGGTGGCATCCAGGCTCTGCCACTTATTGGTTCTGTTATTTTAGGCAAGTCATTTAAACCACCTATTTTAGTGTCCTCATGTGTAAATTGGAGACAATTATAATAGTAACTACTTCATAGGGCTGTTCTGAGGACTAAATGAGATGGTACACTTAGAACAAGATCTGGCAAGGTAAGCATACAGTAAACTCTAGCTATGTATCTTTTTGCTACACGATGATTAATAACATTTGGTGCATGCTCTCCTTGATCCCAGCGCTGTGAGTCAATGGCCACATTTGTGCCCTGACCTCTGGTCACTAGCTGCTTGTATAGTCTCTCACTGCTCCCCTGCCATCTCATCCTGGCTCCCCTTGCTTTTATGGTTGGACACACCCCAACTTGGAGTGCTTCAGACATGCTGGCCTCAACGTCTGTCCTCAATCTTACCTTTGTTCTTCTACTCCTGGCTGCCTGATTCCTCTTTACTAAATATACTTCTGCCCGGTTTCCACATGTTGAAAGCTAACAATAAAAGCCAATGTGTACTGGGTATCTACTATGTGCCAGGACTTGTCCTAAAGGCTTTCCATTATTATATACATTTCCACATATTATACAACAGACTTGCAAGGTAAGATTTGATGCCCAACTTTTCAGATGAAGACACAAGGCTCAGAGAAATTTACTATAGATTACAGAGCTAGTCAGCGATGGAGACAGAAATTCCAATTGAGGTCTGCCTAACTTCAAGTTCTTTTCACTCATCTTATTGCCTCCCAATTAACACCAAAGGAGGGCTCACAGTGTGTCTGAGAGGCATAAAGAGTGATCCAGGAGATTAGCAAAAGCTTTAGAGAACAGACAGACCCCAATATGGAGTGCCAAGGACGTACCCATTTAGATTTGGGTAGGAGAGAGGCATTCACAGTTGAGCATCCCAACTGGGAGAATGGCATGAGCAAGGCCCAAGGATAGACAGGTTGAGAGGAATACAGACTAAGTATGAAGAAGAAAAGGTAAGTAACCAGAAAATGAGAGACAGAAAGAACAAGACTCATTTAGCTATGCTGTTGGGAAGGAGAGTTGTTCACCAAACCCTGAGGGCTTAGGATGGTTAGTTCTATCTGGGCATGGATCCTTGTGAAGATGCCCCTGCCTGGCACTGCCATGCTGACAAGGCAGTACTGCCTGCCAATCTTCACAAGCCACTACAAGGAGAGTCTCTGTCCTGGGCTCAGCACACCTCAAGGGCCCTGAGGGATAATGCTACCTGCCTATCACAGCTTTTGAATGACAGTCCCTTTCAGGACTGGCTCATGACTCAACAGGAACTCAGACCATCCACCTCTGCAGGGCCCATGCCATCGGGTGAAGACTTCTGGAGGGCTGTGCTTCACCTGCTAGCTCTTACCCTTGCCTGGACATCCCCAACTCTGATCTTGCCTTTCTCTTTGGGCTTCGAAGTACTTCTCTTCCTATAACTTCTCATCAGCTGGCTGTGACTTTTTGTCTATGCAACATGCCAAAACCAAACTATCCTCTAACCTGGTGCCTGTACTTCTCAGGTTAATTTCCACTGCCTTCCCAAGTTGAAGGATCATCTATGTCTGAAGATGAACTGCTGGAAGACAGACCTATTTCCTATCATAATCAAGAAATAGGAATTTGTTCCCATTACACTATTTGCCACTTAAATATTTGATAATTATGGAAAGAAAAGCAAGAAGACACAGTTTTTATGGAAAAATAGAGGCAGTGCAGAAGGATAAGGAGGTTGATGGCTAAGGAAGAGATTCCCAAGCTCTCTGAGCCCTGTAGGGCCGGGACCAGAATGAAGCAAGGGAGGCATGTCCTCTTAGGTTGTGCAAGTAAAGGATAGGTTCTGGTGCCCTGGAACCGACTACATGGTCAAATTACTACATTCCAATACCCCTTCCTTGCCCTACCTTAGCACAGAATAGTTCCCTTCCCTCTACCAAGATTCCTAAATATCTACGTCCTGTGTTTTAGTACATCTGACACTTAGTTTTAACTTTTTTTTTTTTTTGAAGTAATATAGGGTATTTAAACAGTGGAATTCCTATTGTCTCAGATTTTTCTAACTCCTGCTTCCACTGAGTCTGCTCCAAACGTAATTCCCACACACTTTCAAGCTCTAGATTCCAGGGTTCTTGCAGCCCTTTTTCACCTCCTCTGAACATACTGTAGTTCTTCAATTTTCTCCCTAGTTAATTGTCTGGCCACCAGTGCAGAGCATCAGGAATTTATCCTCCCTTAAACTCAATTCTTTCCTTAGAGTGTGATCATTAAAACCCTTAAGGCTGTCAAACAGTCCTTTCTGTAGTTATAAACTGATTTTTTTCTATGTGACCTTCCCCAACAACTCCTCTTAATATGGAGAACCCAGCTTCATGCAGAATAGCCCTTTGTAGTTAAAAGTTACACATTTAAGTAAAACAAATACCATATTATTCATTTTTAAAATTTGAAAACCAGAAACAATGCTCTGTAATAGTGAAGACCTTAACATAATTTTCAAATGATTTTGGTTACTGTATTTTCAACCACTAGTTTAATCCTAATCATCAGTGATTCTGTTAAGTGGAGCACACAATATGCTCCAAGGTCAAGCTTATCAGAGGCCTCTTTTGATCCTTCTACATAAAGTAATACCCCTACTCGCACTCTTCAATCGCCTCAACCTGCTCTATTTTCTGTTTGGAGCACTTCTTCATTAAGCATTACATCACTAGAAATGTAAGTTTGATGACAGCTTTTGGACAACTTTGCCCATTTTCTTCACTATCATATAGCTGGGTTAGAATAGCTTGGCACCTGAGCAATCAAATATCTGAGGTGAGTTGGTTGGATGGTTGGATGATGGATAAATATCTCTAAAAGCTATTTAAACACAGACACTACCATCAGCATATAGATAACAGTTCGAAAATTTTTTTTTTCATCTTGACAGCAAGTGATTAGCATATGTCCTGATGAAGTCAGTATTTGTTTTCTATAACATCTCCTTTATCTATAGTCTAGAAAACATATCAAAACAACTAAAAGTTTGTCATTACTTGTTCCTGGAAAAGACATGCTTATTCAGGGATTACTAATTTCTTCCCCAAGGGTGCAAAAAATACCAAGTTAATAACCACTCCTGTGCGTGGCCTAAAATAGACAAGACTTGTCACATTCTGGGTCCCGTTTCCATAATTTCCCAAAGGCTATCTGCAAATTTTCTACATAGTCTAAGATATAAATTATCTGAGCCCAGAGATTTATTTAAAGCAAGTATCTTAACTATTTTAGATGTCTATTTTTAATTGTCTATTTATAATGTTTTCCTGTTTGAAAGTCATTATCATTCCATGAGGTACAAAAAAACATGTAAATAGGAAACTGAGTACTCTTTTTCTTTGTGTTCTGTAGCTGTAACTACAAATAAAATTTGCAACATTATTCCAAAAGGCTGACACCAGCTTTCCTGTGAGCTTTAAAAACAGTTTAAAAAGTAATTTGAGTGGAAATATTTAAAAATTAGTCAGTCCAGTAGGTAAAGTTTGTGCTAAGCCATTGTAGGCATCAGGTCAATTCTGAAATATTTGAGATAATGAACATGTTCTGGCCTGCAAACATAGTCTCAAAAAGACACTTTGGTTTAAAACATTTACCTCTGTGAACATGGCCGATAATAACTGCTCTTCAATAATAATTTTCCTGCCCTTCAAAACATCACCATGCTCAATTTAGGTTCTACTCATTAAACAAACAAGTCTCAGCAAACTGTTTCTTTCAGATGAAACGAACACCCAGTTAGTAAACTAGAAAGATGTATTTCAGCTCCTGGTCACTTTATTTAAGTCACCTAACAGCAAGAAATCAGGGTGTGGAAGTGGAGTACGCATAGCATGCTGATCAGTGTTTAGAAGATGTGAGTTGAGTCATATAAACTTGCTAAACCAATAGAACCAGCTTATCAGAAGAGCCTCCTACTTTGCCTTGCAACAGAATCAAATAGTTTTCCCCAGAAGCAGTAATGTGCCATTTTTTTAAAAAGTCCACTGGATGCTATTCAGAATATAAAAAGAGGGTGTCATCTATCCTGTATCAAATGTCCTTTAAAGGAAGAAGTGACTACAGCTGTGAAGCCATTTGGAAATAGTTAAAAGATCCATATAAATATAAGACTACGAAGGACCCCCTTATCTTCTAGGAAAATATTAAAGTAGAGAAGTTAATTTGTATGCTGTAATGCTACATTCCTAATTTATTGATTTGGACATTGCATCTGAAGTGTTTCTGAAAAACGAAAGTTTTCAGATTCTGTATCGACAACTCTCCATGTTACAGGAAAAACAGGGAGTAACAGTAACTGCATTTGGAGATGTGAACTAGGGAGATAAGAGCTGTGAAGGAGACTTTTTTACATTGAAATTTTTTTTTTTACCATGTGCATTGGTAAAAGTAAGGGGACAAAAATAATGTGATGGTTGCCTTGCAGGAATTCAACTCGAGTATTGTCCACTTCTCATTTTTGAGGGGAAACTAGAACTCTGAATTTTATGTGAAATCCTCCAATTTCTAAATGTTAACATTACTTTTTTAAGCACTGTATGAGTTGAACTGTATTCCTATTTGGTGGTATCCTGAAAAGGGCACCTGGCCAAGACAGGGGGTTGGGGGAGTGGTGGTGGTGACATTCGGACTTCTCAACAAAAGGGGCTGGGCTTCCTGGGGGGAAGAGGTGCCTTTTCCTAATTCTGACAGTTACTTACACAGTAATGGCCCTGCTTCTTTGCAATCTCTGGACTAGATGATAGAATTAGAACATTAAAGCTGGAGATAATTCATGTGCCATGTATCTCTGAGGATGACCTTATTTTAACAACCCAAGATGTTCACCCACTAGGCCTTTTTACTCTTCCAGCAATGGCAATGGATTGCACTTATCCTTCCTATTTTGTTTAGTGATGTATCGTGACACACTGTCTTTAACAGGGCCAGGTGTCTGTGTTACTGTGTACAGTGAAAGATGTGTAATATATATGTGTGAATATATGTTCAATTGAACACTAAGGATTTATGACCAAGTAACAGACCAGCAATAGCTTTCATTGCTGAGCTTATATAAAGTTCTGAAAAACTCTCTTCCAAGGTTTTGGAGAATCTTTGTAGCAGTGGATTGGGCAGCGTTATATGTGTTACGTGTATTTAAATTGACAGCTAAGCATCTCCTCACATGAGGAAGAAAATTTCTATAATACTGCTCTTTCCAGGACTCTCCTCCTAGTCTAAAAACAAGCACACAGAGGGCAACGTGTCATGATACAAAGTACACCAGGCTGGAAATAAATAAGGAAACCTGGTTTCTCATACAAATCCTGCTACTATATAGCTATGTAGATGTTTTGTAAGGTTGTTCTAGTTCTTAAGAAAATTGCTTCAAGTAAAATTCATGCTTATAAAAATAGCCATTGGTCTAAGGATTGGTTTAAGACTTTTAAAAAGCTGATAAAGTGTTGAAGTACAAACTTAAGTAGTTCCCAGTGAGGTTTTCATTCCCTAGTAAGAAGAGTACACAACAGATATAATTGGCACACATGGGCTATCTGGGGACTCTCTAGTTATTATAAATCTAATTACGGCAGAGAAATATGCCTTCTGCTTCCAGTGCTACTCCATTCCTAGCTACTTTCTCAAAATCCTTAACATTGCTGCTCAGTGGGGTTAGCTCATGTCTGAGATACAAGGCATTAATTGCTCCTTTTTTTAAAACAAACATCCATTTTTTAAAAATAAGGAATACTGGGGAAAAAACACGAGATGAAGAACAAAGAGAAAGTATCATCAAATGTTTGTTTAAAATCAAATGCAAAGATGTTTACTACCTAGTCATTTTACAACCACTTTAAAACTATTTTCTTCAATTTATATTCAAGTGATTTTACAGCAAAAAAGGTAAGCATACATGACTTTTCTTTCCATTAAACTTACCTATTAATAATCATCTTAATAAACAAAGGGGGACTGAGAAAGATAATGAATATGACCTAAACGGCTTTAAAAGCAGGTGTAATGAAGATGAAAAAACTGTGCATCAATATCTTAATCCTATTTGCTGACTTCTGTTGCTCAGTGGAAGAAGCCAGGGCTGCCACCCAGTGGCAACATAAGTCTTTAAATGATTTTAAGATTTAAAGAATAAAAAAAATTTATAATAAAACAAATTGTAAAAACACAAAAACCTCATGAATTAGATGACTTCAATTATAACATCAGTAATTCTGGCATACTAAATGTCTGTTTATAACATACTAAGGAAGGGGAACATTCATTTGCTCAAGCAGCATTGGAGAAATTTTTGAAAATATCATATGACTTTCTACCATTTACTAAGTTACATGGTTTTAATTAGTATTTTCAATTAAAATATTGAAGGTTACTTTGCTTAAATTTAAACCTCCAGAATTAATAATGGAGGGGAAAGCTGTGACTATAAAACACACTTGTTTTTCTTCTGTGACCTATAGTAGTCTCTCATCCATACAACCAAACTTCTGTTTGGTAAACAAAAACATAATAGAAGCACCTGCAAAAATAAGATTTTAAAAACGATTGTCTCTAACCATGAGTACATCCCATCTTTTCCTCAGGTATACATGAATTTTAGTGTCCCAGTCAACAAAACTCAAAGCTGAAAGGGGGAAATGAAAATCATAGAAATACTATGCCCGATAATTATTCACATTTTGGGATAGCGAGAAACCAAGTATCTCATTGCCTCCTCTTTCCCCAAAACTTGGCCATAGCCTTTTTCACATTGGCACAGGTGTAACGTATCCTAATACAAGATGCTTTGGTAAAATAACACTACGGAAAAAAATAACACTAGAGCATCCATTTAGTTTGAAAAGCTACATATCTCAGAGACTGCTCTGTTCTCTTGAATAACTAGGTGAGAGAAGCACCAAAAGAAATTCTTAGAAATTTAGAGATTTTTGTTTCCAACAGTTGTAAATTAAAATTGTACAAGATATGTTTTCTAACCTATTCCCATTTGTTTTGCTTTACATCGAAGACAATGAATGCATTTTTTAAATAATGGCAGACACAACATACTCGATATTTACAATGGCTTGTGACAAATACAATACCTGAAAATAATTTCCAATTTTCCATTTATTATTGCTATTTAGTCACAGAAAAGATTAACACTCTCCAAGAAATTTATTTTAGCATATGTCATATATTGATATAATTTTATATGAAGAGAAACCATTGCAAAAGTGACTAACATGGTGCCCTTACAAGAAAATAAAGGCAATAAAGAAATTTTTCCATATAAAGACTTTTGATCTGCATCATTTTTTCAAAATATAAAACCATAACATTAGAAGCAAACAGAAAAACAGCAAAGAAAACAATAAAACTGAACACCAAGGATAAGGAATTGCTCTATGCGGATGCTTTGCATATGTAGTATATATGTATGGGCTGAGTTATAATAAAAATACTTATGTATTATAGTCAATCCTCACATAGAGTTAGAAACAGGAATTTCCAATCAAGTATGACTGGACTGGCATTTTGTCAGTCTTCAACTACATGACGAATCACAGCTGTGTAGCAGTCACTTCTGGTCAGCAGTATCATGATAAATGCTTGATAAGATATAATTTTTCCCCTTGTTCACTTGTAAAAATTGGTGCCTTTTTGTAATGTTCTACAAGTTCTTCCATGGTGCTGAATTTACGCTGCCCAATGCAGTAGACAGTCTCTTTTAGTTGGACTTTAAAATGCTTGTTCTTCCCTTGTGCTTTTAGCGATACTGAGAAATCATCTGGCTAAAAGAGAAAAAACATGTAAGGTTAACATTTTGAAAGACATCTATTAGCATTTTTATATTAAACACTAACAGCTAAAATTTGAGCACTTAGTAGTAGGCACTGTGCTAAATTATTTATAGAGATTATCTCCTTTATGCCTCAAAATAAACCCATTTTATGATAAAATCAAGGCTGAGAGAAGCTAAGGTACTGAGGATCATTCCATCTAGCTAACAACAGAGCCAGGATCCAAACCAAAGCAGCCAGACCCCAAAGTCTCTTGACTAATATGCTCTCCCTAACACCCACGGCAAATTCTCTGGTTTAACATCGGAAGCAGAAGAGCTACCGTCTCTGCAGTCCGACTACTGGAGAGACTCATGAGAAAACCCAAGACATCCACCTCTTTTCATTTAGCAGCTAACAGTACTTATAGAGGAGCTGAGATAATACTCTGAATCCTCAAAGATGAAGGACACAAAAATGAGAATTAATGTAAGCACTAATGAAGGGTCGTAAACTCAAATGCCTACAAGAGGCCAAAAAAAAAAAAAAAGTAAACAAGTGACAGGGTGGACAGATAGAGGAAACAACAGTGCATGGCCAGTCTAAAGGAAGTGGCCACTTAGTTGTGACTGTTGCCTTGTGGGAATATGAGCTCAATGTTGACAGGCCTTCCAATTTTAAAAAGGAATCCTGACATCTGAATTCTTATAATAAATCTCCCAATATTTAAATACTGACATGAATTCAAATGTTTAAAAAACGTGCAGGTCAAACAAAATATGCCTGTTTGAGATCTCTACTTTAAAAATTCTACTGCTAAAAATGATGATATATTTTGGCTAATGTCTATGCTCAATTACACATAAGAAAATACACAGTATTCTGCAATCAAGTTACTTTCCTAGCATTTTTTTTTTTTAACTTAAACTCTCTTTTGAATTGTCTATATCAACCCCAGAAGCCTCTTTTTATACAGTTACTGCCAAAATTTCAAACAGCAGGCTTCTTGGGAACATCCCATACTTATGGTTACTTTACCACCCACTCCAAGGTCACTCCCTTCCAAACCCACTGCCCACTGCTTGTCCTGGAAAGCAGGGCCAGGTCAGCATCTAACAGAAAACAACTCCCATCACTCTTCACTATCATCAACCACCTGCTCTTCCTGAGGGGTTTTGTACAGGCCCCATTTCCTGAACTTCACATTGGGCAGTCCAATTAGTCTTAGTCTCTCCTCTTCTTTCCTCTCTCCCTCTCTTATATATACACACATACCACTCACACTGACAGGTGTTCTTCCTTTTCAACCTTTTGTACAATCACACGTTCATTTTTGTACAACTACATACACACAAAGCCAATCACTAACCAAGATTTGAAAAGTAGTGGTATCCTTTATCAAGGAAAAATAAAGGCCATTTTTAAGAGAAAGGAGTATCATCAAATTCTAATATCCTAGATGGTACTCCAAAAGTGCTCACATAATTTTCTTATTCAATTTTTATGATTTTATAGTTTTATTGTTTTACTAGTATTAGAATAGAATTTATCTTTTCTTGCAAATGCATTTCAAATATAGTGAGTGTTAAAATAGATTTTTGAGGTACATAATGAAAGTATATTTCCAACTTCCAAACAACTAATTTATGAAGTAACTTAAATATCAATTTTTTAAATTTGGGATTTCCTTTATTATAAGGATGATGGTGCATCCAATATGCAACGTAAGAAATGTTTTCCCAGTTTAGGCTACTGCATTGCTCTACTCTCAATGAAGAAGCCCGTGCTCAATTTTCACAATTTTTCAGTTTAATGCAACAGAAAATTATTTCAGGAAGGCAAAACCAACCAAACCAGACAAGGCCAAATAATCCAGTGTAGTATCACTGCTAGGGCTATATTTTAGTGAAAATAAATATAGTTGGAAAGAACATCGACTTTAGCTTCAGAACATTTATACCCATGTCCCAGTTTACCACCTGGTTAATTTTAGGGAAGACACTTAACCTCTCCAATCTTCTATTTACTGTTTTTAATAACCAGAGAGCTCTACTTCCATTTACCTTTGAAAATCAACTTACCGAAGATTCACTATCACGAATGAGGAAATCACCTTCATGCCCTCTTTCGTTTAATGCCATTTCTGCTTGATGCCTGGTGACTTTCCCATAATACCATGGATTGCCAGCAAACTTTCCAGTGAGTGAAGGCCTAATGTAATCACACTGCGGAGGTGATGGTTCCAAACCTGAGGTTAATGGATTATTCTGCATAATGGTAACGTAGTTTTTAGGCACCAGACCAACCGTTCCATTGATCTTCCTGCATTTCCACCACTCAGGGTCATTTTCAGGTTTTTCAATAACATCCATTACATCTCCTTTCTCAAAATTAAGTTCTTCATCATTGGATGAGCTGAATGGGTAAAGAGCCTGTACCACATGCAACACTTGCCCAGTGTTTAGGTTACTGACGACTGCTGCTAATTTCTCTGACAGAGAACCTACATGGTCACCCAAAGGGCTGTCACCTTCCTCAGTTACGTAGTTTGAAGGGAACCATCCAACTTGTCCATTGTAGCTACCCCGCCACCACCCATCACTGCATTTCTCCATGACGATCACCTTCGTTCCTTTTATCAACGACAATTCATCCTCTCGCTCTGCCATATAGTTAAATTTCACATAAGCAGGCATGTTGAGGTCATAGAGACGTTCCCCTGGGTCAACAAAGCTATCATCAGCAGGAGATGCAGAATCTGGCACACTAGGCTTTCTTTTCACTTTTCCAATGCCTGTTTAAATAAAAAGGGGTAATGAAAAGAGCATATAGTCCAATGATAACCAAAAAAACCAATTTCTTCATTACTAAAAAAGGATCTTCAGCGGCTGGCCCCGTGGCCGAGTGGTTAAGTTCGCGCGCTCCGCTGCAGGCCGCCCAGTGTTTCGTTGGTTCGAATCCTGGGCGCGGACATGGCACTGCTCATCAGACCACACTGAGGCAGCGTCCCACATGCCACAACTAGAAGGACCCACAACAAAGAATATACAACTATGTACCGGGGGCTTTGGGGAGAAAAAGGAAAAAAAAAATCTTTAAAAAAAAAAAAGGATCTTCAACTCTGTAGTTCTTTTAAGCCTTCAAACTTAGATAAATTTTTCTTTTTATATCCCCATGACCTATTACTTTATAACTAGAAGTCTGTACTTTTGACCCCCTTCACAAAATCTCTTTTCATAACTAAACACTTAACTGCAGTTATTATATAAAAGTTTACCTTCTCATCTTTTCTAAGGCCCTGAAATAACTGTATAACATAATTCAAAGGTTGTCCTAAATTAATGAATTTTCTCTTAAATGTAAATATAGATTATTTCTCTCATATCTACAAGAAAAGTACATAAAGGCTCCACCACACCCATATTCTTGTCTTACTTTATTAACCTAGAGTCTACAATTAGCTGTATAAAACAAACACTTAAATTACAACTTGAGATGCAAGATAAAACTGTAGTTAGGTCTGGGTAATCCTCCCATTTGCTTCCTTAGTTCCCAGACACAGGTTGCTCTATTTACCTCATGTTTATTTTAAAACAATATATTATCTACTTGTCTCCCCTCACCCCATTCACATGTCAGGTCCACAAGGGCAGGGATTCTTATTTCCTCTGTTCATGGATATAAGCCCAAGGCTCTCATATGGTACTCAGTACATACTAGATGCCTAAAATATATTTGTTGAAAGAAATGAGAAAATGACTAAATGGCAATATTATTATACATGTATGCTACATCAACTGCAATCAGGCATTTTCACTGCTTCTTATTTCTTAGCACATGATTTTTTGCTCTATTTGTACCAAGAAAACTGAGGTATTCCTAGGTAACATTTCTCAAATACCTTCTACCTCAAAACTCTTTCTCATTACCCTCATTCTTTTTCTTCACCCAGTTTTCCAACCTTTGATCCTCCTGTTTTCTTAACACTATTTTTCTGCCTCTTTTGGGACTCTTGGCCATCCTTGTTTTCCTCCTACCTATTGTCTAAAAACACACTCAGATCGCTTCTATTCCAAAATAAAATTACTTGATTCTGCTACCTCTTTTAAACTACACTATTCTTTAAAAAGTGGTCTTCTTTTTTTTCCTTCAACTTTTTCACCACTCACTTCTAACTCCTTATAAGGTGGTCCTGTCTCTCCACCATTCTACCAAAAGTACTCAAGCAAAACTTGTGAAAACTGTGTCATCTCTTTACTGCCAAATCGGTACCTTTTGGAGCCCTTAGTCTTTTCAAACTCTCTCTGCACCAACCAAGATCATAGATTACTGGCTCCATCATTTTCTCCTTCTTTAACGTCCCTAAGAGTCTCCTGTTTTCCCTACTGACCTGTTTAAATATTCTTGTGTGCTTCTGCCTGGGCTCCTCTAAACCTTGTTATAAAATTGCACTATATTTGTTCACTTCTCCATCATCCTTAATGAAAGAGTGAGCTTCCTGAGGGCAGAAAACTGGATCTTACTGCCTTGTATCTCCAGCACTTAGCAAGTATCCACACTAGTAGTGGGAACAAAGGAATGTTTCCTGAACGGATAAGTGAATGATTCCTTAGTTGAAAGTGTTTCCCAAGATGCCATGCTTGGACTTCCCCTCTACTTCAAGGAAACCATAGGTTTTTATTTTCCATATCTTCTGTGTAGACAAGACAGTTGCAAGGTCTCTTCACAGCTCTAAGCTCTTTCTGGGATTCAAGCACTACAATTCCAATTGTCACCAGACATCTACAGACTGTACTATCAGCACCTCAAATACAATACCCATGTCTAAATAAAAATAACCTCTCCCATATCCGTAAATCAACTCCTTCCCTCCCAATTTCCTTACTTCTGGTTAATGGTATCATCATCCTGAAAAATCCCGACACCAGGATTTCTGGCAGAGTAGGGAACTCTAGGGTTTTATCCCTCCAAAAAAAGTAATTAATAAACTGGAGAATACTGTCAGAATCAACTTTTGCAGAACTCTGGAATCTAGTAAAAAATTTACAAAAACTAGAGCAAGGCTTAGTGAAGAAAGAAGCTGCTACTTTGTAGTAAGAGAACATTTTAAGTTGCCTGCCTACCATCTCTTACACCCAAATCAGTGGTGGCTGTGAGGACAGCAACATGCACTCCTAACCCCAGAGGAAGCAATACAGATCTTATTCTTAAAGAACTGTGATTGTGAGTTTAAAGCTGTCTGGCAGCTACCTGAAGGACCAGCACAATGGCTTGCCTTGGTCTCAACCAACTTGGAGCATTCTCAGGGCTAGGGTGTCTCTTGCTAAAAGTATTTGACTGATGCAGAAGCCTGGGGCAAAGGACAATAATTGGGATGAGGAACAGACAGATTAAAAACTCTGGGAAGAAAAAATTGGGGAAAGGATATAAATGGGGAAATAAGGGCTTTTAAAAGCACCTGTGTATAACAGAGAATCAAGAAGGCCACACCCATAGCCAGGGCTGGACACATGCTCAGGAAAGGTCTTAGAAGACCCTATGCTTTTGCTTCTGGCTGACTTTCAGGCTCTGAAGAAGCAGTAAGTGAAGGCTAAGGCATAGTTGTAAATGGCCTGGCTAAGTGTTGAAAAAGTATTTTTTTCTTTTTCCTCTGCTTCCAGTTATTTAAGGAAACTCTGTCAAAACACCAGCTGACAGCTAAGCAAACAGAACACCGACTTCAGTGGCCACACGTGACAAAGAATATAGACTTTACAAAGATATTTTAGAAAGGTCACTAAACAAGCAAACAACCATCACCCACAATAAGAAGCAACAACGAACCCTATGGAGGGGTAGAATCTGATGCTGAAAGAAAAACTGTCAATCGAGAATTCTGTAATAGCAAAACTGTCCCTCAAACTGAAGGAGAAATTAAGACACTCCCAAACAAACAAAAACTGAAGGAGTGTGTCACACTAGACCCATGCTACAACAAGTGCTCCAGGGAGTCCTCCAGGCTGAAAGGAAAGGTTACTAAACAGTAACTGGAAGTCCCAAGAGGAAATAAACAACAGTGGTAAAGGTAGCTACATTTGTAAATAGAAAACCAGTAGTGTTACATTTTTCACTTATAAGTCCTCTTTTTTCCCTGTATGATTGAAGATACAAGTGTATAAAACAACAATTTCAAATCTAGGTTAATGGGCACACAATGTATAAAGATGAAACTGTAAAGGAATAGAATTTTGTATACTATTGAAACTAAGTTTGTATTAATTAAAACTTGATTGCTAAAAAGTTATATTAGGGGCCAGCCCCACAGCCGAGTGGTTAAGTTCGTGCACTCCGCTTCGGTGGCCCAGGGTTTTGCCAGTTTGGATCCTGGGCACAGACATGGCACCACTTGTCAGGCCATGCTGAGGTGGCATCCCACATGCCACAAGCAGAAGGACCCACAACTAAAAGCATACAACTGTGTACCAGAGGGCTTTGGGGAGAAAAAGGAAAAATAAAATCTTTAAAAAAAATTAAAGAAAAAAAGTTCTGTTAATCTCTCACAATTTCCAGCGCACGGGTCGGTGCAGGGGGCACCCGGACTTCCTGTAGACATGCTTGGGGACACGGTTGGAGCTCCAGCGCCTGGCTCTGTGGCACGAGGGAGGGATCCGGGGTCCCGCACCTCCCCGGCAGGGAAAGCTTCTGCTCACCATTAGCAGGGAGGCCACGCTCAGAATCCAGGACAAAGGGAAGCTCCCAGTGGGTGGATTCCCCGGCACGGCACCAGACCACAAGCTGCTGCTGGGCTCACAGTCTCCGGCGCAGGGGTCAGTGCAGGGGGTGCCCGGACTTCCCATGGACGAGCTTGGGGACTGGGTGGAGCTCCAACACCCGGCTCTGCGGCCCGGGGGGATGCTCCAGGGTCCCGCACCCCCCCCAGCAGGGAGGGCCTCTGCTCGCCATTGGCAGGGAGGCCCTGCCCAGCATTCGGAACACCAGGAAGCTCCCTAGAGCAGAATTCCCCACAAGGCAGCAGCTTACAAGCCACTGCCAAGCCCACGGACTCTGGCTGTGTCCCAGACGAGGCAAGGGTCTCCCAGAGATCCCGTGAGAGTGGAGTGGGGCAGAGTGGAGGTCTGGTGAAATGGCTACGTAGCCCAGGGGGGAACTCCAGGTTTCTACAGCAGCCTCAGCAACAGCCTCTGCACAGCACTAGTGGAGAGGTCCCAACTGGCAATCGCAAGGCGGGAAGGCCCTGGGACAAAAGCAGCACAGCTAGGTGAGCTAACGACAGACTGCAGAAGATACCCATAGCTCTGCTGGGACCTATAGTGGACAAGTGTGATCTTGTGGGCTCTGTTAGGGACAAAGCAGCGATTACAGGTGATCTTGCTCCTGGCTGCTGGGAAAGCCCACAACACTGCTGCAGACCACAAGGAGGGAGCGCGTCTAAGTGGGCTGCAGCAGTAGGCACCAGCAGCCTGAGGCCCCCTTGCGATTGCCCCCACAACCGATGAGGGACCCCACAGGACCACTGTGACTACGAGGAGGGGTCCAGGTCCAGTCAGTAACAGCTGACAGGGTTCCTGGTTGGTGCAGTCTAAACAGGTGCCCCCCCGCCCCCCCGACACACCAGTCGCAACAAGTGGAAGCAGCGACTAAACTCTATCTCTATGCGGAGGCACAAATCCATGCCATCAAGCAGTATGAAAAAATATATTAAATCTCCAGAACAGAAGGAAAATGATAAGCACCCAGAAAACAATCCCAAAGACAACGAAATCTATAACCTAAATGACGATGATTTCAAAACTGCCATTATTAAAAAACTCAACGACTTAAAAGAGAATTCAGATAGACAACTCAATGAGTTCAGGAGCTATGTCACAAAAGAGCTTGACACTATAAAGAAGAACCAATTAGAAATACTGGAGATGAAGAACACAATGGAGGAGATTAAGAAAAATCTGGACTCTCTGAACAGTAGGGTCGATAATATGATGGACAGAATTAGCAATTTGGAGGATAGGAATATAGAAATGCTGCAGACAGAGGAGGAGAGAGAACTAAGACTAAAAAGAAAGGCATAAACTCTCCGAGAATTATCCGACTCAATTAGGAGATGCAACATAAGAATTATAGGTATACCAGAGGGATAAGAGAAGGAGAAGGGGGCGGAAGGCCTGTTCAAAGAAATAATAGCTGAGAACTTTCCAAACTTGGGAAGAGAGATGGAACTTCATGTGACAGAAGCCAACAGACCTCCAAACTTTATTAACGCAAGAAGACCAACCCCAAGGCATATAGTAGTGAAACTAGCAAAGGTCAATGACAAAGAAAATCCTAAGGGCAGCCAGGCAGAAGAAAATAACTTACAAAGGAAACCCCATAAGGCTATCAGCTGATTTCTCAGGAGAGACCTTACAGGCTAGAAGAGATTGGAATGAAATATTCAAAACTCTGAAGGACAAAAACCTGCAGCCAAGAATACTCTACCCAGTGAAAATATCCTTCAAATAGGATGGAGAAATAAAAACTTTCCCAGATAAACAAAAGTTAAGGGAGTTCATTGCCACAAAACCTCCTCTTCAAGAAATGCTCAGGAAGAACCTCATTCCTGAAAAATCAAAAAAAGGAAAGGGGTTACAAAATCCAGAACAAAGGAGATAAGCAGAAGGACAATAACACAAAGCAACAGCTCTCCATCAGGACAAAATGTAAAAGAACTGGAAAACAAGTGATAAAATGGCAACAGTAGGCCCCCACGTTTCAATAATCACTCTAAACGTGAATGGATTGAACTCTCCAATCAAAAGGCACAGAGTGGCAGGATGGATCAAAGAACAAGATCCAACAATATGCTGCCTCCAGGAAACACGCCTCAGCCCCAAAGACAAACACAGACTCAAAGTGAAGGGATGGAAGACAATACTCCAAGCTAATAATGAACAAAAGAAAGCAGGTGTTGCCACGCTTATATCAGACAAAGTAGACTTCAAAGCAAAACAGATAAAGAAAGACAAAGAGGGGCAGTATATAATGATAAAAGGGACGCTCCACCAAGATGACATAACACTTATAAATATATACACACCCAACACAGGAGCACCAAAAGTCGTAAAGAAACTATTAACAAAACTAAAAGGAGACATAAACAGCAATACAATAATAGTAGGGGACCTCAACACCCCATTAACACCAATGGACAGATTGTCCAGACAGAAAATCAACAAGGAAATTATAGAATTAAGTGAAAAATTAGATCAGATGGACCTAATAGGTATATATAGGACACTTCATCCAAAAACAGCAGGTTACACATTCTTCTCAAGCGCGCACGGAACATTCTCAAGGATAGACCATATCTTGGGAAACAAAACAAGCATCAGTAAGTTCAAGAGGGTTGAAATAATATCAAGCATCTTTTCTGATCACAATGCTATGAAACTAGAAATCAACTACAAGAATAAAGCTGGGAAAGGGCCAAAAATGTGGAGACTAAACAACATGCTACTGAACAAACAATGGATTGTTGAAGAAATTAAAGAAGAAATCAAATATTATCTGGAGACAAATGAAAATGAAAACACACCGTACCAAATTATTTGGGACACAGCAAAGGCAGTCCTAAGAGGGAAATTCATTGCAATACAGGCTCACCTCAATAAGCAAGAAAAATCTTACATAAACAACCTCAAACAACACCTAACGGAATTAGAAAAAGAAGAACAAACAAAGCCCAAAGTCAGTAAAAGGAGGGAAATAATAAAAATTGAGCGGAAATAAATGATAGTGAAACAAAAAAGACAGTAGAAAGGATCAATGAAACAAAGAGTTGGTTCTTCGAAAAAATTAACAAAATCGACAAACCCTTAGCCAGACTCACTAAAAAAAAAAAAAAGAGACAAGTCTCAAATAAATAAAATTAGAAACGAGAAAGGAGAAATCACAACAGATACCGAAGAAATACAAAGGATCATAAGAGAATACTATGAAAAACTATATGCCAACAAATTGAACAACCTAGAAGAAATGGATAAATTTCTAGACTCATACAACCTACCCAAACTGAATCAGGAAGAAATAGAGAATCTGAATAGACCAATCACAAGTAAAGAAATAGATACAGTAATCAAAAACCTCCCCAAAAATAAGTGTCCAGGACCAGACGGCTTCTCTGGAGAATTCTACCAAACATTCAAAGAAGATTTAATAACTATCCTTCTCAAACTATTCCAGAAAATAGAGGAAGATGGAGCACTCCCTAATACATTCTATGAAGCCAACATCACTCTGATCCCCAAACCTGACAAGGACAACACAAAGAAGGAAAACTACAGGCCAATATCACTGATCCTCAACAAAATTTTGGCAAACCGAATACAGCAATACATCAAAAAGATTATACACCATGATCAAGTGGGATTTATACCAGGGACACAGGGATGGTTCAACATCCGCAAGTCAATCAACGTGATTCACTACATTAACAAAACGAGAAACAAAAACCAGATGATCATCTCAATAGATGCAGAGAAAGCATTCGACAAGATCCAACATCCATTTATGATAAAAACCCTCAATAAAATAGATATAGAAGGGAAGTACCTCAACATAATAAAGGCCATATATGACAAACCCACAGCCAACATCATACTCAACAGACAAAAACTGAAACCCATCCCTCTCAGAACAGGAACAAGACAAGGGTGCCCACTTTCACCACTCTTATTCAACATAGTACTGGAGGTTTTGGCCAGAGCTATTCGGCAGGAAAAAGAAATAAAAGGAATCCAAACAGGCAACGAAGAAGTAAAACTCTCGCTGTTTGCAGACGACATGATCTTATATATAGAAAACCCCAAAGAATCCATAAAAAAACTATTAGAAACAATCAACAACTACAGCAAAGTTGCAGGGTATATAATCAACATACATAAATCAGTAGCATTTCTATATGCTAACAATGAACTAACAGAAAAAGATCTCAAGAACTCAATCCCATTCACAATTGCAACAAAATGAATAAAATACCTTGGGATAAATTTAACCAAGCAAGTGAAAGATCTATACAACAAAAACCACAAGACCTTCTTGAAAGAAATCGACGACGACATAAAGAGATGGAAAGACATTCCATGCACATGGATTGGAAGAATAAACATAGTTAAAACGTCCATACTACCTAAAGCAATCTACAGATTCAACACTATCCCAATCAGAATTCCAATGTCATTCTTTACAGAAATTGAACAAAGAATCCTAAAATTCATATGGGGCAACAAAAGACCCAGAATTGCTAAAGCAATCCTGAGAAAGAAGAACACGGCTGGAGGCATCACAATCCCTGACTTCAAAACATACTACAAAGCTACAGTAATCAAAACAGCATGATACTGGTACAAAAACAGATGCACAGATCAATGGAACAGAATTGAAAGCCCAGAAATAAAACCACACATCTATGGACAGCTAATCTTTGACAAAGGAGCTGAGGGCCTACAATGGAGAAAAGAAAGTCTCTTCAACAAATGGTGCTGGGAAAAGTGGACAGCCACATGTAAAAGAATGAAAATCAACCATTCTTTTTCACCATTTACTAAAACAAACTCAAAATGGATCAAAGACCTAAAGATTAGGCCGGAAACAATAAGTCTTCTAGAAGAGAGTATCGGCAGTACACTCTTTGACATCAGCTTCAAAAGAATCTTTTTGGACACCATAACCCCTCACATGAGGGAGACAATAGAAAGAATAAACAAATGGATCTTCATCAGACTAAAGAGCTTCTTCAAGGCAAGGGAAAACAGGATTGAAACAAAAAGCCCACTAATTGGGAAAAAATATTCACAAGTTATTTATCTGACAAAGGGTTAATCTCTATAATATACAAAGAACTCACATAATTCAACACCAAGAAATCAAACAACCCAATTACAAAATGGGCAGGGGACATGAACAGACATTTCTCCAAAGAAGATATATGGATGGCCAATAGACACATGAAAAGATGCTCATCATCACTAATCATCAGGGAAATGCAAATCAAAACTACACAGGGAAAAGCAAATCAAAACTACACTAAGATATCACCTTACACCTGTTAGAATGGCAAAAACATCTAAAACCAAGAGTGACAAAGGTTGGAGAGGCTGTGGAGAAAAGGGAACCCTCATACACTGTTGCTGGGAATGCAAACTGGTGCAGCCACTATGGAAAACAGTATGGAGATTCCTCAAAAAGTTAAGAATAGAAATACCTATGACCCAGCCATCCCACTACTGGGTATCTATCCTAAGAACCTGAAATCAGCAATTCCAAAAGTTCCATGCACCCCTATGTTCATCGCAGCATTATTCACAATAGCCAAGTCATGGAACCAACCTAAGTGTCCAGCAACTGATGACTGGATAAAGAAGATGTGGTATATATATACGATGGAATACTACTCAGCCATAAAAAAGGACAAAGTCATCCCATTCACAACAACATGGACAGACCTTGAGAGTATTATGTTGAGTGAAATAAGCCAGAGAGAGAAAGACGAACTCTCTATGACTCCACTCATAGGTGGTAGTTAACACATGGACAAAGAGAACTGAACGGTGGTTGCCAGGGAAAAGGGGGGTGGGGGGAGGGCACTAGGGGTGAAGTGGTGTACCTACAACATGACTAATAATGATGTACAACTGTAATTTCACAAGGATGTTAACTTTCATAACCTTAATAAAAAAAAAATTTTTTTTAAAGTTATGTTAATTGTAACTTCCAGAGTAATCACTAAGGAAATACTAAACAATTTACAAAAAAGAAATGAAGGGAAATAAAATGGTATATCAGGAAAAAAATCAATTACAAAAGAAGGTACTATTAGAGGAACTAAGGGGACAAAAGGTATAAGACATATAAAAAACAAATAAAATAGCAGAATGCCTTCCTTACCAGTAATTACTTGAAATGTAAATGGATTAAAATATTAGATTAAAAGGCAGAGACTGGCAGAAAGGATTTAAAAACATGATCCAAATTCATGCTATCTACAAGATACTAAGTTTAGATCCAAAGATGCAAATAGGTTTGAAAGTGAAAAGCTAGTAAAACACATTCGGTGAAAATGGTAACCAAAAGAGAGCTGGGGTGGCTATATGAGTATCAGACAACATAGACTTCAAGACAAAAGTTGTTAACAAGAGACAAAGAAGGACATTATATACTGATAACAGTCAATTCATCAAGACAATACAACAATTATAAATATATACACACCTAAGAACAAAGCCCCAAGACATATAAAGCAAAAACTGACAGAATTAAAGGAGAAATTGACAGTTCTACAATATAGTTGGTGACTTCAATACCTCACTTTCAATAACGGAGAGAACTAGACAAAAGATCATTAAGGAAATAGAGGACTTGAAAAACACTATAAACCAGTTAGACCTACAGACACATACTGAACACTACAAAACAACAGCAGAAGACACATTCTTCTCCAGTGCACATGGAACACTCTCCAAGAGAGTGTTATGTTAGGCCACAAAGCAAGCTCAATAAATAGAAAGAGACTGAAATCATTTAAATATCTTTTTTTTAACACAATGGAATAAAACCAGAAATAACAGAAAGGAAAACTAGAAAATTCACAAATATATGGAAATTAATCAACACACAAACAACTGGTGGGTCAAAGAAGAAATTATAGGTGAGATTAGAAAATACTTTGAGACAAATGAAAATGAAAACACAACATACCAAAACCCACAGACTGCAGCAAAAACAATGCTCAGAGGGAAATTTAAAGCTCTAAAAGCAGTGACAGCCCTGGGGCCGAGTGCTTAAGTTCACACGCTCCGCTTTGGTGGCCCAGGGTTTGCAAGTTCAGATGCTGGGCGTGGACCTACACACTGCTCATTGAGCCATGCTGTGGCGGCATCCCACATAGAAGAACTAGAGTGACTTACAACTAGGTAATAAATACAACTATGTACTGGGGCTTTGGGGAGGAGAAAAAAAAGGAGGAGAGCTCTAAAAGCTTACACTAAAAAAGGAAATCAGAGGCTGGCCCCGTGATGTAGTGGTTAAGTTCAGTGTGCTCCACTTCAGTGGCCCACATTTGCAGATTCAGATCCCTGGCCTGGATAAATGTGGCAGTGACACACATACAAAACAGAGGAAGACTGTCACAAATGTTAGCTCAGGGCAAATCTTCCTCAGCAAAAAAACATATTATATATATCAATCTCAAATCAATAATCTAATTTACTCCTTAAGGAACTAGAAAAAGATCAAGATAAACCCAAACCCAGCAGAAAGAAAGAAACAATAAAGATTAGAGCAGAGATAAACACAAAGAAAATAGTAAAACAACAAAGAATCAATGAAACCAAAAGTTGGTTTTTGAAAATTATCAGCAAAATTGACAAATCTTTAGCTAGACTGACCAAGAAAAGAGAGAAAAGACTCAAATTACAAAAATCAGAAATGAAGTGGAGACATTACTAATGGAGACCACATACATTACTAGAGACCTTACAGAAATAAAAGAGTAAGAAAACACTACGAACAACTATGTCAATAAATTAGATAACCTAGACGAAAAGGACAAACTGCTAAAACACACAAATTCCCAAAGTCTTTGTTCACAACAGTTTTGTCAACCAATCAATACATAACCTTGTTTATGTGTGTTTCTCTTTAAAGACGCTTTATTTAATATAAATTGATTCATTAACATTGAACTCACGGACATCAACACTATAATTCATGCCTGAATGAAGCTTATATCTAACACATATATTTTTTCCATAAGACAAATCACACCTTTCCTGAGCTTAGGAACACTAGACAACACTTCAGCACTATGCTTGGGGGCCATTTTAAACAGCAAAATTACCAAAAAGAAAAAAAAAAGCACAAAAGTGCAAAAAAGTGGCACTAAAAGGTGACAAGGACACTTATTTACAAGGACACTTATTTACAGTATGAGAGCTGAAACAAAAAAGGCAGAGCATCACCTTGTTTGACCTCAACCAGCAACATGTGCATCAAGCAATTCAAATTTTTTGCATTCTGCACATGTGTGCAAAAGCACTGTGAGTATCAATTTGGGGCTTACAAACAAATTTTAGCAAGTAAGGAAATTCACAAATGTGAAATCTGTAAAAAGTAAGAATCATCTATACTAGCAAACTGAATATATTAAGAGGACTGCATATCATGACCAAGTAGGACTTGTCCCCGGAATGTAAGGGTGGTTTAACGTGTGAAAATCAACATTATACACCACATTAATAGAATGAAGGGGAAAAAACCCACATGATTATTTCAATTGATGTAGAAAAAGCAATGGACAAAATCTAACACCTTTTCATAATAAAAACAGTCAGCAAACTAGGAAGAGAATTTCCTCAACATAATAAAGGGCACTTATGAAAAACCCACACTTAACTATCATACTCAATGGTGAAAGAGTGAAAAAGCTTTCCCCTAAGGTCAGGAACAAGACATGGATGCCCTCTTTCACCACTTCTATTCAACACTATACTGGAAGTGATAGCCAGAGCAATTAGGAAAGAAAAAAAAATAAAAGATATCCAAACTGGAAAGGAAGAAGCAAAATAATCCTTATTCACAGATGACATGATCTTATATACAGAAAACACTAAAGAATCCAAAAAAAAAAAGTTAGAACTAATAAATGAATTTAGCAAAGTTGCAAGATATAAAACCAACACACAAAAATCAGTTGTATTTCTATATGCTAGCAATGAACAATCTGAAGAGGAAATTAAGAAAACAATTCCATTTATAAATAGCATTAAGAATAAAATATGAATAAATTTAATCAAGGAGGTACAAGACTTGTATACTAACAAAATATTGCTGAAAGAAAGTAAAGATCTA
The DNA here is from genome assembly GCF_021613505.1 of Equus quagga. Classification (NCBI taxonomy): domain Eukaryota; kingdom Metazoa; phylum Chordata; class Mammalia; order Perissodactyla; family Equidae; genus Equus; species Equus quagga. Next base: position 170,754,445 of record NC_060267.1, on the reverse strand, counting down.
AATAAATGGAAAGACAGTCTATGTTTATGGATTTGAAGACTTATTTTTAGATGGCAACACTATCCGAAGTGATTCACAAATTCAATGTAATCCTTATCAAAGTTCTAATACCCTTTTTTGGGAAGAAATGAAAAAGCTGATCCTAAAATTTATATGGAATTGCAAGGGACCCCAAACAGACAAAACAATTTTGAAAAAGGAAAACAAAGTTGGAAGACACACTTCCTAATTTCAAAACTTACTACAAAACCAGAGTAATCAAAACAGTGTGGTACTCACATAAAAGGACAGACATATAGACCTATCAATAGAACAGAACTGAGAGTCCTGAAATTAACCCACACAACTGTAGTCAATTGATTTTCAACAAGGGTGCCAAGACCATCTACTGAAAGAAAGAATAGTCTCTTCAACAAATGATGCTGAGACAACTAGAGATCCACATGCAAAAGAAGGAAGTTGGACTTCTACTTAACACCATATACAAAAATTAACTCAAAGTGGATCAATGACCCAACTATAATAGTTAAAACTTTAAAACTCTCAGAAGAAAACATAGAGGAAAGTCTTCATGACCTTGGATTTAGGAATGGATTGTTAGATTTAACACCAAAAACACATGAAACCAAAAAAAAAAAAAAAAAAAGATAAATTGCACTTGATTAAAATAAAAAACATTTGTGCAAAGGATACTACCAAGAAAGTGAAAAGACAACCTACAGAACTAGGAAAGAATACTTGCAAATAATTCTGATAAGGGTCTATATCCATAACATATAAAGAACTCAGAACCCAACAACAAAAAGAAAAACAAAAATGGGCAAAGGATTTGAATAAACACTTATCCAATGAAGATATACAAATACCAAAAAAACACATCAAAAGATGCTCAATATCACTAGTCATTAGGGAAATGCGAATCAAAACCATAATGAAACACCACTTCACACCTACTAGGATGGCTGCAATAAAACCAAACCGAAAAAGGAAAATAACACGTGCTGGTGAGGGAGAAACTGGTACCCCTCTTACAGTGCTGGTCAAAATTTAAAATGGAGCAACTGCTGTGGAAAACAGTTTGACGGTTCCTCAAAATTTTAAACAGAACTACCATATGATCCAATAATTCCACTCCTAGGTATACACCCCAAAGAACTGAAAACAGGTATTCAAACAAATACTTGTACACAAATGTTCATAGCTTCACTGTTCACAATACAGATGAAGGGATAAACAAAACGTAGTATACCCATATAATGCAATATTACGCAGCCATAAAAGGGATGAAGTAGTGATACACGCTACAACATGGATGAACCTCAAAAACAGTATGCTAAGTGAAAAAAACCAGACACAAAAGGTCACATGTTGTATGATTCCATTTATATGAAACAGCCAGAATATGTAAAACCACACAGAAAGCAGATCAATGGTTGCCAGGGGCTGAAGGGAGGGAGGAAAGGGGAGTGACTGATTGATGGGAACAGGGTTTCCTTTTGGAGTGATAAAAATGGTTTGGAATTAGATGTGATGGTTGCACAACATTGTTAATGAACTAAATATCACTGAATTGTACACTTTAAAATGGTTAATTTTATATGAATTTTACCTCATAAAAAAACTTAAAAAAAAAATATCCTTAGAGTCAAATCCTTAGAGTCATCATATGTCCTTTCTGCAAATGCTTTCTATTCCCACAATTCACAAGCTAGTTCGGGCCTCTTAATTGTACTTGAGCCTCCACTACTCTCTAAACTAGTTTCCTCGCTAATCCAATCTGTCCCACTTCGACCTGTCACACATATCATCCAGTCTAACCTTCTTATGAATACAGCTGCAATCACATGACAATATTGCTCAAAAGACAACAGTGGCTCTTCATTGCCTATCAATGAGAAATACTCAAAAGAGAAATACTCTGCCTACAATCTACAGCCCTATCCAGAATGTCCTTAGCCTTCCTTTTCAGTCTTATGGTATAGACTATCGAAAATACCATAGACCCTGAATCAGCCTTTGGGTTCAAATCCCAGCTACACCACTCTGGAATCTTGAGCAAGCTATTTCACTTTTCTGAGCTTAGAAACGGAGAAAACACAACTTACTATGAGAGCAGTATGAGAACTGAATAAAATAAAATAATAGCACTGTACATATATAGTAAATGTTAAATAAAAGCATCTTTCTATAATGCCCTGCACTAAAACTACTCCAAATCCTAATAAAAATGGGCTACTTAAACCCCCTTAACAGAAAATGTTCCCACCTTCATGACTTAATTTACCCTGTTTGCTAGTTTCTTCCCAAAACTTTATTAAAACTTCTGCCTCTCAAAAATCTACCCATTCAAGAAGCACCATTTCAAACAACAACTTTATTATTTTACTCATCTTCCCAGTCTGTGTTTCTCAACATCCTTCACTTCCTACCCTCACCCCCAATGATATGTAAGCTCTCCTTGTTTAAGCACCATAGCACTTTGTACGTCTGAGGTGCTTGTATGATAGCGTTTCCTGTGTTTGTCTTTTAAGCTCATCTACTAGAGCATAAGCTTCCGGAGAGGAGCATTCGGTCTCACTGATCTTCTGCTTTTCTATACTATTTAGAACTGTGTACATAGCAGATGCTCAATAAATGTTTTTTAAGTTGATTAAAACTGAATACTGATATAAGCAAATACAAAGTTTTAAACCTGAAAACAAAAGCTAGTTCCAAAATGATTTAAGTTCCGAAAACGATAACATCTAAGACTAATTACACATTGTCAAAAAAAGAATGAAGAATTTTTGGGCAGACCCAACAATTAAAGTCCCCAGTGGGAAAACACCAAAAACAACCTATTTTAACCTTAGAGGCCACAAATATTTCAGGGAAAGAACATAAGCTTAGAATGTTTGTTTTCTATGCAACACAAAGCCCTCCATGACCTCTCTTGTGAGCATGTCTTCAACCTCGTACCTGTTCAACTAATACAACAGCCACAGAAACTTCTCAGTTACCAAAAAAACCACGCTCTTTCAAGGCTCTAAGCCATTGCACATGATGTTTTTCTGCCTAAAACACTTGCCATCCTCATTCTTCAAGACTCAGTCAAGCTATCTTCTCACTGAAGACGTCCCTCTCTCTCCCTAAAACAGAGTGGAGATAGTCCTCCTTTGTGCCACTACCTTTCTTTGTAAATATTTTTACTGTAAACACTCAACACTCTCTAAACCAATATTTGCTTCCTTGAGATGAAACAATGTTTTTAATCACCTTTCTATCTATTCCCAGGTGCCTGGCCCATATTAAGTGTCCTGTTACTCTTTCTCATGTGAATGACTGACAAATGCAGGCATAATCAATAGCTTGTTTTTTTCCTTGCTTACAGTTCTTTGGGTAGGGCTTGTTTATTGTTCTTTGTTTCTATTGCTAAAAAATGGTCCTTCCAATCTCGTTATCGATGAGAGAGAACATGCAAAAGTACTTTACAAAATTATACAAATGTAAAGTATTAGTATCTCTCAATTTCTCAATTATGTATTATGAATGTATAACAGCAACAATTACATCATTCCACAACAAGCAGGCTCCCTCAGATCAATGTACCATCTTTTCTAAATCCTTCCCAACTTCACAGTTGGTTCACCACAAGCCTCCTAATCTCAATTAGTCCCTTTTGCATCAAATCTTTCTAATCCATAGTGTATCTGACTCTCATTCTTTCCTTACTCTTTAGTCATAGTGCACTAGGAAAAGTCTAACAAAAGAGACTCCAAGGCTAAATTTTAGTCCTGCTACTTACTGGTTAATGTGGTCTTGGTGGAATTATTTAATCTTTAAACTCCAGTTTGTTTGTTTGTGAAATGGTGGTGTGTAATAAGTACCTACCTCATAAAATTTTTATAAAGAATTTTTAAAAGTTTAGATGCATAGCACTCAGCACAGTGCATAGCACAGAGCAGGCACTTGCTCAACGGTAGCTATTACTTTCCTTCCTCCTAGTGCTTCTACTATTTACTTTTTCAAAAATACTTCAACTTTTATTATAGCATTATACAGCTGGACCTGGCCAGGGCTGGGAGGGAAAGTTCTGAGCACTGAGGATGTATACAATTCTGAAGCAGTCATTTTTATTGTTAGCTTTGTTTAAAAAAACTGAAAGTGTTTGTATAGCTTCCAGTCTTCCCCTCACTCCTATCCACTGTCTTCTCTCTTCCTACAGCACTGTTTCTTGAGCAAAACAATGTATTAACTCCTCAAAAGTTTTTTTAGCATCTGGTTAAGCACTGTGAATATTCTATCTTCACATGATATCTGTCCCCTCCTAAGGCAAATCTATTCCTTATGCAACCATCCTTCATCTACTGGATGCTAGTATTTGGAAGCATGTGAGTTTCTCAGTACCACCGTTAAAGTACATCTATCCAAAGTGCACAAACTATGTTTTACTTGGCCATCTCACACATAAGGAAGCTATTGCATCCCTTCCTCTGAGCACCTCATGGATATGAATCAACACCATCATGAACTGTATTGAGTTCTTTTATCACCTACATTACCACAGCAGCTCTTACTAAGCCTTTTACTCATGTAAACTGCTGCCAGGCCAGATTCTCAGCAGTCTTCAATTTCTTTAAAAGACTTAATGTAGAATTTTACATTAACGTCTGTCCCTATTCCTCTTGTTCATTTCTATCTCAGCTTTTAGCTTTCAAACATATTTCTGAACTCAATGTACGAGTTATTCTTCCAGGATTAGGTCTTCTTTACATTAAGCATGTCATTTTCCCTCCATCTAAAACACTGGATAAATAAACATTGAAGAAAATGAGGCCAAAGAAAGTACTGCTGATTCTTCTAATTCTTTAGGGAACTATAATTCTGTTCTTAAGTTCCTATTTCTTCAAAACCAGTTTCTCCCCATCATGGATTTTCCCATGATTCCCTATGATACATGTAAGACTGATCAGTTGTTTACCAGGACTATAATTAGAATTAGAAGGGACTTTCCAGGATCATCTAGTCTTGCCCAACTCCCTCCTTTGCAAATAAGGAAAGGGAAATCAGGAAAGTTTAGTTATGTACCCTTGGCTGCACGGCTAATAAGTGGCATATTTGGGAGCAGAACTAATGAATTCTAAATACAAATATATGGCGTCTTTCCATGACAGGTTTTTATTCAAATTTTTGTATTTTTATCTGTTTATTTCATCTACATGAAATAACATAAACTATTGTTTTTGATGATTCTATTTCATCTAAAACATTGTGCCCTTTTTGTTTTCAAGGGTATTCCGGCTACCACACAAGGAGTACATATATTGCTGCTTCTACTTTTTAAGTCCATTCAGGGAACAGATGGGTGAATAGACTGTCTCTACTCTGACAAGCCACAAAGCAAAATGAACATAAATTTTGGCTTGCTGCAGATAGCGAGGAAAGGAATATTTTGGTTACAAATCTCAAATCCTGACCCTCAGTCTAGAAATGTATTTAAGCTTATCAACTTTCTAAGACTCAACAGAGAAAATGATAGTTTTATATTGTATTAATGGTATTTATTGAATCACTGTATCAATGATACAATATATTCTTTTTATATCATTTCTGGTTGATTTATGGTCAATATCACTTTTGACCAAACTTAGATATGAAATCCACTGTATTATTACTATTATTATTATTTTGCTTTTTCTCCCCAAATCTCCCCAGTACATAGTTGTATATATATATTTTTTTTGGGGGGGGGGAAGATTAGCCCTGAGCTAACTACTACCAATCCTCCTCTTTTTTGCTGAGGAAGACTGGCCCTGAGCTAACATCTGTGCCCATCTTCCTCTACTTTATGTGTGAGACACCTACCACAGCATGGCTTTTGCCAAGCGGTGCCATGTCCACACCTGGGATCCAAACTGGCAAACCCCGGGCCATCGAGAAGCGGAAGGTGTGAACTTAACCGCTGCGCCACCAGGCCGGCCCCATAGTTGTATACTTTAGCTGTGGGTCCTTCTAATTGTGGCATGTGGGTCGCCAACCTCAACATGGCCTGATGACCGGTGCCATGTCCTTGCCCAGAATCCGAACCAGCGAAACCCTGGACCGCCGAAGCAGAGCACGGGAACTTAATCACTGGGCCACAGGGCTGGCCCCACTGTGTTATTAATAATAAATAACAACCACCATCTACCTCTCCACCAGAATCTAAGTTCCATGAGAGTTAGTATTTGTTTTTCATTTTATGATTTTTGCCTGGCTTGCAGTAGGCTCTCAATAAAAATATGCTGATAAACAAATAAATGAATAAATAAATTAACAGGCTTTTTAAAAGGAAAACTAACCCAAAAAATAGATCCAAAAATTTAATAACTCCCCCAAAAGTAAACAAAAGAGATATTTTCCAGAAGGATTCACTTGGCTACCAAAGTTAACTAAAGACACAAAGGAGTCTTAATATCATGATTACATTTTTTTCCCATTAGACTCCTTATGCATAAGAGACTTCTTTAACAATTCCCCTGTTCATTTTTCCAGAAACACCAAGCAAATATCAAAAATGAAATCAAGTTCACTATCATAAGATCATAAAAAGGCCATCACCAGATACATAAATTAGGCTCTTGTAAGTTAGTATTAGTATTACTTTATGACCTGAACTCAAAAACAATCCCAAGAATTCACTATTTTCTTTCAATGTTTTCATCACTTTCTTTGTACACAGCTGCTCTCAGAACTCATTTCAAAACATCAAATCTCACATTTACCACAACAGCAACTTCTAGCCATCCTACACTGATTAAATCAAAACATACTCTTTACTGGTGCTTTTATTGAATGTTATCTTCTGCACAGTTCCTCTAAAATCTAAGTAAAAAGTACTAAAACAATGTTAATTCAAATGTTGAGGCTGAAGGAACTTGCTCACCTAATCCTTTTTTTCCTCTTATTTTTAATATGTTTACAATTTATTTAATTCACTTCAAGTGTCTATGCTAAATTCAAAGTTACTGAATTAGAACTAACTGCACCAAACTCAAATCATTTACATCTCTTTCCTATTTATTTAAACATTTATACTAAAAAATTTAAAATTATTTTACTTATCAAGTCAAATCTAATATTATTTGATGTACTGCCAATCATTTAGCTTATGTTTCATAAACAACATAAAGCATCAGCTTATATAAACCCACCAGGCTCTCTCCATACAGTTTGCCCTTAAATTCACAAAAGTGAAAAATCTAATTAAAAAACTAAACTAAACTATGGATTTAACAAACAGATTAACGTACTGAAAAAGTCTTTAAAGACGTTTAACCAATCCACTTTGAATAAAAGTCCTGTGTTCTCCTTTGTCAGTTTGTTAACACAGCTCAATTCTCAGTGAGCTCCTGGCCTGATCGGCAACACACAAACTCCCCACACTCAGCCCACGTGACTTGGCCAACACCCAGGCAAGAGAAAGTTTTTGAGGGCTCTCTCTTTCCAAAACTTTCTCCCCCTGAACTATAAAAGAACCTATAAAACAAGTATATCACGATGGCTACAAATGTGACCAATTATTCAGACCTATTTTGGAAGAAACTTCAAGGTACATATATATTTCCAACAATATTCAACTACTGAATATTGTTGAAAATATATTCATGTCTTCATGCTTTCCTTTGTTTTCTCCTTTTCTTTCTTAACTTTCAAACAATGTCTCCACCAGCACAATCACTGTAAAACAGATTAATTAATTACATGGGACATTTAAGTTACTAAAAAGGGGTTCAGAAATTCTGAGAAAGGAGGGGAGGCTATCTAACGCAAAAGCTGGATTTCTATCATTATATAGGCTAACTTAAAACAGAATGTTTCCAAGTACCCTGGAATACAGGTAGCAGTAATTGTAATATAGTAATAAAGTTAACAGAGATATCCTAGGACTTAAATAGATACAAAATCTTGCTAAAATTGTCTCAATAGTATCAGAAAATAGTATGGAAGGGTTCCAGGAGTACGAAAAAAATAATAATAATTGCATCTAACTTTGGCTTTTTATATGCAATAATATCTGGAACTGGGATATTTTTCCTCTTTGCTCTGTAATAGTTTTTTTCACTATCTTTTGTTAATTACTGTCACATTTGCTCTAGTCTGAGGATACCAACATCCTTTTAAAAAAGAACAAAAAATTCTCTCTAGATGTGGCCCTAGTCTTTTCTGTGCCTTCATCACTATGAGGCATACTTTCTTTAGAGAAATTACCTTAATTTTCCCCAATACCTCTAATCAACATGCTTTAAATAAATGTCCAGTATGTACAAAATCAGAAGTATTCCTGGATCTACCTCTGGTCTCTTCAGCTATTCAAGGAAAATCTCATCCTGATTTGTCTTCCATTTAAACACTAATATTAAAAACTAATAATAATGATCCTATTTGCAAAACCTTAAAATTTCATAAAAAGGTAACCTCAGATACAGCAGTTAAATGTCATGGTGAAAATTCTGACTAATAACTCCATTCATTAAATTACCTTTAGAATACTGGAAATGTTTTTAGCTCAGAAACTGATATTCCAATATTTTATATCTTACTTTAAATTGTACTGTATTTTAGTTTTTGCTGTCTTACAAATGGTTAACAACATAAAAGATTTGTCTTCTATTGCTGATAATTGAAAGAACATTCCAGTCTAGAATAACAATAATGTTGAATAGGAAACAAAAACTAATATAAAGCAGTTTGTCAATAATATTTCATTATTTGTCAATCACGCCACATTATTCCCAAACTACCTGTGCAAAGAGAAATCTTACTTTCTCTTCTACATATATAAAAAGAACTATTAAGTAACAGCACGCTTGCCTGAATGCCAAAATTGAAATTCTGTCCCACCCAATTCCTTCCTGTCAGCCAAGGAGAGTTTAATTAAAAGGGGAAAAAGAGAGGCCAGTCCTCATCTGTACATACTTCCTTCCTCTCAGCTCAGCCAAGCCCCATCCGAGGCAGATTCTACTATCTCTGGCCCTAACAGAGGACCAGTAAAAACAAACAAACTTTACAGTTTAGAAGAAGAAAGAAAGGGAAAAAAGAGAAACAAAATAGAACAGCTTTGTAGATGCTAATCTACCTTGAAGATCCACAATTTAAAACTCATGTTTCAAATGTAAGAATAAAATGATGGTTTGTTTTTAAAAGTGAAGTTCAAAATATGAGCCATTAGATGTTAAAATACGGCAATGTGCCATACAAAATACGTTGTCTTAACGCCAAGGAGGCAATTCTGCATCTCACTCATTTATCTCTGTCTCAGTTAGATGCAGAATTTGCCTAAACTCCAACAGGCACCCGTGGTTCACGGAGCCCCTGCTGAAAGATCAGGTCAGTTCTGCTTGTTAGCACCACTGTAGCTTGACCCTTGAACTCTGGCCAGATCCACCAGGTAGATTTACAGAAACTGCCCACTAACACTTTTGACCTTCACTTGTCTCCTAACTTGAACACCTGCTATGAGCCAAACTTACCTTGCCTAGCTGAAATTCCACTCTTGGCCTTTTCTAGTCAATTCCGCTGCCTGCCACCAAAATTCTGTACAAAGAACCAAGCTCTGACATCCATTTAAAAAAAAGTATCACTGTTGTTGTGTTAATACAAAAATAACTTACCTAAGGTATCCTTTAGGTTTTTTACAATAGATGCTTTCCGAGCGCTGTTTTTCCTTTCCACATAGTTAGAAGGCACAAAACCCATTTTATTCATGGAATTTCGAACTCGCCACCAGGACTTAGAATCATCCAGAAGCCACAATTTCTCATTCTTCTTAATGTTCAGCTCTTGTTCTTGTTGGGCCACATAATCGAATTTGGCTACTAGCACCACTTCTTCTGCCATCTTTCAGCAGCTTCAGCACTGTAACCACATAGAAAATATTTTTTATAAGGTTTAAGTAGTAGTAGTCTACTTTTCAAAAGAGACACACCTAAAAATCTAAGAGCACTGAAGGGTTGAAAGTAAAAATATGAAAAAAAATACACCAGGTAAATTCTAATCAAAACAAAACTGGTATAATTATATGAATAACACACAAAAGGACGTTAAGGCAAAATCAATAGTAGTTATAAAGTTGGCCATACAATGATAAAAAATTTTATTTAATATACATAACAGCTAAATTTCTATGTATCCATTAACATAGCTCCAAAATGGACTGATGGAACCACAAGGAAAAACTGACAAATCCATCGTCACAGAGGACAATTTTTGACATATTTATCTCAATAATAAATCACGGAGACAAAAAATTTAGTAAGGTAAGAGAAGAACTGACATCACGACCATTAAGTTTGATCTAACAAACATATCCAAATATTACTTCCAAACAGAAGAATACAAACAGAATATATACAAAAATTGATCAAATGCTACAGCATAAAGAAAGTCTCAACAACTTTCATGTACTTAGTATCCTACAACCATATTCTCTGACAACCACAACAAAAAGATAACTTTTTAAAAACGTCATGTTTGGAAACTTCTAAAAACTCATGAGACAAAGAAGAAGTCATAACAATTTTGAAAATACTCAGAAGTAAAATAATAAAAAGACTATACAGCCAACCTTGTGGGATGCAGTAAAAGGAGTATATAGAGGGAGATTCTTAGTTGTAAATAGTTCTTCAGAAAAATAAGAAAAGCTAACAATAAATTGATGAACTCAGCATCCGTCTTAAGCAATGAGAAAAGTAGATAGATGAATATAAGAAAAGTAGAAAAAGGAAACAATACAAATAAAAGTAGAATTTAATGAAACAGAAAACAGATATAAAGGCTCAACAAAACAAAAAGTTAGTTCTGTTATGACTAACAAAATGGACACAGTTCTGGCAAGACTGATAATGAAAAAAGGAAAAAGCACACCCAAATATCAGAAATGAAAAGGAACGGTTGGCCCCATGGCCAAGAGGTTAAATGCACACACTCCGCTCTGGCAGCCCAGGGTTCACCAGCTCAGATCCTGGACACGGACCTACATACTGCTCACCAGGCCATGCTGTGGTGGTACCACACATAGCAGAACCAGAATGACCTACAACCAGGATATACAACTATGTACAGGGGCTTTCAGGAGAAAAAAGAGGAAGATTGGCAACAGATGTTAGCTCAGGGCCAATCTTCCTCACCAAAAAAAGAAGGGGAAAAAAAGGATATATTAAAAAAAAAATGAAAAGGGAGCAATAATTCTAGATGTTGCAAGCATTCAAAAGACATGGCAATATTATAAACAATTTTATCAATAACTCTGAAAACAAGTAAAATGTACAAATTTCTAGAAAAATAAAAATAACACAAGTAATAAAATCGAATCAGTCATTAAGATATCTTCCCATAACAAAAACACCAGGGCCAGATGGTTTTACAGGTAAGTCCTATTAAAATTAAAGGAACAAACATTCCAATTTATACAAACTTTCAGAACAAAGAAAGGAAAATTACAAACCTAACTCATTCCTGAACTGAGGTCAGCTCTCTGCTTTCTTCAGAGAGATTATTTTACATAAACAGCTTCCCCAGGCTTAGCAAACCAATATATTCAGCTTTTGATTTTGGATAATGAATAGCATTCTCTTTTCTCAACAATGAAGGAGTTCTTCAATGTTCTCAGGGAAGAGAATTCAACATCAACTAGCAATCAAGTGTAGACACTTTTGTAGCTACAAGATAGATACTTTTTGGGGGGCACTGCAAGGCCTCAAAACCTACCACACATTCTTCTGAAATAGACTCAAGTATGTACAGCAGCAAAATAACTAATAAGCTAAAAAAAAGGATGATGTCGTATTCAACAAACAATAATGAACAGAGAGAAACCAGAAAATTAACTTGTATTCTTGTAACTTATCTTTGTTTGAAATTATTTCCAAATAAAAACTTATAACTAAGTCTAAATAATTAACAGCACATGATGTAAAAGATTACAAGTGACAGATTTCTGAGACGCTGGAAAGCAAAGAGATTTTTCCAGGGATACTTGGGCACTGACTCTGATTCCTTCCCTGTGGGAACTTCCCCATAATTAATCTACAAATTTAATGAAATTTAATCCTAGATCTCAATGAAATCTATCTTGAAACTTGACAAAATGATTTTAAAATTTATCTAGAAAAGTAAACATATAAAACCGGCAAATAATATTTTGGAAAAAATAAGAGTTGGTATAATGACACTGTAGGTTGTACACCCAGCATTCATTTTCTGTTCCTAATAAGATCCCAATTATCCTTCTAGTTACCACTTCGCTATTCTTTCAGCCATGCAACTTGGGAGATTGACTCTAGCTTCAAAGGTGAATTTGGGTTAATCAAAAAGGCCTTTATGCATATGAGAATCACTATGGAACTTTAAAAAAAATACAGGAGCTTGGGCCCCTATTTCAGAGACTCTAATCAGTCTCGAGCGTCACGCAGGCATCAGTGTTTTTAAAAGCTATTGTACAGCTAGGATTGAGAACACTTATCTAAGCCAATCATGACAACCTCTCCCTTGCTAGGTTTGTCCACATCAACCCACTAAAGGCCAATAGGATGCAAGGAAAACTACGCTAGAAACTTCAGGGAAAAGCTGACTGGCTCTTGAGAAACACAGTAAAAGACTGTCTCTATATTTTGTCATGGACAGATGTGAGGCCTAGAGAACCACTGCAGCCTCTTGTCACCAGCTGGAGAATGATGCTGTCCGTCACTGACCAAAACGTCATTATGTGGCACAAGACTGTAGAGGCAAAAGTACCCTATCAGTACCAAAATGCAACATTAAGGCAATTTAAAGTAATATGATATTGGTGCAGAGTGAAAGAGACTAGTAGAATATAGATTGAGGTCTAAAAATAGATACACCCACATACAGGGGGCTTTAGAAACCTCTTCTCTAATGTACCAGCTGGGAGTTCTAGTTTTGGCTTTTTAAAGTAGATGGATTCAAAGCACTTAATAAAAAATGGATTTTCGTGTATCTTCCCCCTCAAACATTTACAGTGGTCTCACCCAGACCTACTTCAAAAGCAAGTAATTTTTTAAAGTGACCTCCTTTGATAAGTCTTTCCAAAACAATCAACTTAGTTTTCACAAAACAACTTGTTTAGCACTATTTTTGTTTGTTTTATATAATATATCAAATTATAGTATGAAGCACAACTGAAAGAAACAGTACGTCTAACTCTTGGTAAGCAGATTCAACTCAAATGTCAAGGGTATCATCAGGTTGTACTGTTTGATAACAGAAATGGAGGCATTTAGTTACTCAGACAAGTCAGTTAACTTCTACTCTGTGTGTATAAACATGCAAATATATGAGAATTCCATCTATAGCAGGGGTGATATTTCAAATCACTGGAGAAGAATGACTTATTCAATAACTGACACTAGGCCTAAAGCTGTCTATTTGGGAAAAACATAGTCAGTCCTACCTCACACTACATACAAAAGTAAATTAGAGGACTTTTACTTCCAGGAAGAGGGAGTAGTTGTACTTTTCCCTATTCATCCAAGTAAGTACTACTAAAAACCTGGACGTTATATATAAAACAAACATTAGAAAACTTTGAAAGGTAAAGAGAAGGCAGCAAATAAGCTAGGACCTCGGGACCCAAGGAATGACATACTGGTGAACCCCCTAAGTTTTATTTTTGCCTGACATATCCTGAAGTCTTATTTTTGTCTGATATATTCTAGACTTTGAGCTGAAGATCGGCAACCTAGACATACCAATAGGCACAGACAAAACAAAACAAAACAAACAAAACCCAGTGCTCTTCAGACAATGGATCAAAAAAGGCACAGCCTAGCAAGACAGGAAACTTTTAGACACTAAACACTCTACTCCAGTCAAACACTACAGAAAAAAATGACCCCATCCATTCCTGCAAAGACCAAGTAGGAAAGCTATACTTCCTACTCTCAAGAGGCTATAATAAGGCACCTCAACATCTCTACCTGGTGGTATAAGTAAGGGCCAATTAAGGATCTGGGACTTCTACCCATCAGCCAAACAGAAAATCAGCAAGGAGATAAAAGAAATCAGCAACACATTCAACCAAGAGGATCTAACCAACATTTACTGAACAATCCACTCAAACAACAGCAAAATACACATGCTGTTCAAGTGTCCATGGAACAAATACCAAGATAGACCATATCCTGGGCCATAAAACAAACCTCAACAAATTTAAAAGAACTGAAGTCATACAATACGTTCTCTGAATACAAAAGAATCAAACTAGAAGTCAATAATAGAAAGATAACAGGAAAATCTCCAAATATTTGGAACATACTTCTAATCCATGGGTCAAAGAGGAAGTCTCAAGGAAAATCAAATATTACACCAAAATGAAAATGAAAATATAACCTATCAAAATTTGTGGGACACAGCTAAGCAGCACTGAGAGAGAGTTACAGCACTAAAGGCATTTAATTAGAAGTCTTAAACCAGTAATCTAAGATCCTAACTCAAGAACCTAGAGGGGAAAAAAAGCAACATAACCCTACAGCAAAAGGAAAGAAATGATAAAGATAAAAGCAGAAATCAATGAAACTGAAAACAGAGAAAAATCATGAAAAAAACAGCTGGTTCTCTGAACAGATCAATAAAATTGACAAACCTCTAGCAAGAAAAAAAGAGAAAACACACAAATAAACAATATTAAAAATGAAACAGAAGATATGCTACAGTCCCTGCAGACATCAAAAGGATAATAAGAGAATGCTACTAACAACTCTACACACACAAATTCTGCAACTTGGAGGAAACAGATCAATTCTTCAAAAAACACAAATTACCACAACACACTCAACATGAAATAGATCATTTGAATAGCCCTATAACATTCAGGAAGTTATATTTGTAATTTAAAAACTCCACCCCAAAAAAGAAATCTCCAGGTCCAGAGAGCTTTGCTGAAGAATTCCACCAATTATTTAAAGAATTAACACCAATTCTACATAATCTCTTCAAGAAAATAGCAGAGGGGGAAATACTTCCCAATTTATCTTTGAAGTTAGTATTATCCTGATGTCAAAACTAAACAAAGACAGTACAAAAAGAGAAAATTACTAACCAATATCCCTCATGAATATAGATGCAAAAATGCTTAACAAAATATCAGCAAATAGAATTCAGCAATATGTAAAAAGAATTAATACTCCATGACCAAGTGGGGTTTTTTCCCAGGGATGCAAAGCTGGTTCAATATTCAAAAATTAATCAGTATAATCCACCACATTAACAAGCTAAGAAAAATTGTATGAACATATTACTTGATGCAGAAAAAGCATTTGACAAAATTCAACACCCATGATAAACTCTCTCAGAAAAACAGGAATAGACAGGGGAACTTTCTCAACTTGATAAATAACATCTAAAAAAATACCTACAGGTAACATCATATTTTAACGGTAAGAGACAGATGCATTCCAAGATCAAGGACAAGGCAAAGATATCCACTCTCACCACTCTTATTCAACACAATGTTACAAGTTTTAGTCAGTTCAGTAAGGCAAAAGAAAGATATAAACAGCATATAGATCAGAAAGGAATAAAACTCTCCTTATTTGCAGATGACATGACTGACTACATAGAAGATTCCAACGAAGCTACAAAAAAACCCGCCTAGTACTAGTAAGTGAATTCAGCAAGGCTGCAAGACACAAGCAACCTGCAAAAATCAACTGTATTTTTACATATTAGCAATGAACACATGGACGCCAAAATTAAAAATACAATGCCATTTATAATCACTCAAATAAAAAAGGATAAAAAAGGGGTAAATCTAACCAAATGTGAAGAGGACTATACGTTGAAAATTACAAAATGCAGATGAAAGAAATCAAAGAAGATCTAAATAAAAGTGTTTATGGAATCAAAGACAAAATAGTAAAGATATAAATTTTTCCCAAATAGATTATCAGCTTTACATAATTCCTATCAAAATCCCAGCAAAATTTTTTTGTCTATATATAGACATTATTCCATAATGTATATGGAAAGGTAAGATAACCAGAATAGCTAAAACAATTTTTAAAAGTTAGAATAAAGTGAGGGAAAACATTATGCAGCTACATTAGTCAACATTATATGGTATCGGCAAATGCACAATGACCTAATCTCACACCTTATACAGA
Organism: Equus quagga; assembly: GCF_021613505.1. Classification (NCBI taxonomy): domain Eukaryota; kingdom Metazoa; phylum Chordata; class Mammalia; order Perissodactyla; family Equidae; genus Equus; species Equus quagga. Next base: position 170,738,306 of record NC_060267.1, on the reverse strand, counting down.
CACTAACTCAAAATGGATGAGAACCTTAAATGTAAAATTATGAAACTTTTAGAAAAATACATAGGAGAAAATCTTCAGGATGCAGAGCTAGGCAGTTCTTAGACTTGATGCCAAAACCAAGATCCATAAAAGGAAAAACTCAACAGTACAAAAACAAAACCAATTAGAAAACGAGTAAAAGACATGAAGAGACATTCACTAAAAAAAACACACACAGTTGGCAAACAAGCGAATTAAAAGAGGTTCAACATCAGTAGCTATTAAGAAAATGCAAATTAAAACCACATTGAGATATCACTACACACCCATCAGAATGGCTAAACAGTAACAATATCAAAAACTGATAAGGATATGTTGAAACTGGATCACTCACAACGTCGCTGACAAGAATGTAAAATGGCGCAAATACTCTGGAAAATAGTTTAGCAGTTTCTCGTAAAACTAAACATGTGACACCCATACAACCCAGCAGTTGTACTCCTGGGCATTTATCCCAGAGAAATGAAGACTTATGTTCACACAAGAAATTTTACATGAATGTTTACAGCAAGTTTATTTGTAATAGTCAAAAACTGTAAACCACCCAATGTCCTTCAACAGCCGAATGGTTAAACAAACTGGTACATCCATACCATAGACTCCTATTCAGTAATAAAAAGGTAAAAAATGATTGATACATGCAATAACCTGGATATATCTCCAGGGAATTACGCAGAGTGGAAAAAAAAAAGCCAATCCCAGAGGCATAATTCCATTTATATGACATTCTTGAAATGATAAAATTACAGAAGTGGTAAACAGATTCATAGTTGCCTGGGGTTAAAGAGGGGGTGAGAGTGGGAGGGAAGTGGGTGTGGTTATAAAAGGGTAACATGAGGGATTCTTATGGTAATGGAAATGCTCTGTATCTGAACTGTATCAACATTAATATCCTGGTTGTTATACTACACTTTTGCCAGATGTTACCTCTGAGGGAAAAAGTAAAAGACACACTGGATCTCTCAGTAAGCTGTAAGATTTCTTATAACTGCATGTGGATCTACAATTATCTCAAAACTAAAAGTTTAATTAAAATAAAATAGACTAAAGAGAAAAAAGCAAAACAAAAAATAAAATATAAATAATATTTTCCTATTCTTTTTTTTTAAAGATTGGCACCTGAGCTAACATCTGTTGCCAATCTTTTTTTTTTCCCCTTCTTCTCCCCGAAGCCCCCTAGTAAACAGTTGTATATTCTACGTGTAGGTCCTTTTGGTTGTGCTATGCGGGACACGCCTCAGCACGGCCTGAGGAGTGGTGCTAGGTCCATGCCCGGGATCCAAACTGGTGAAACCTTGGGCCGCTGAAGTGGAGTGCTCAAACTTAACCCTCAGCCATGGGGCTGGCCCAATATTTTCCTATTCTTGATGCAAGGCAGTCTTTTATTACCACAATCCCAGTGTTAGAAACTATAAAATGAAAAGTTTAAACTTCTGTACAGCAAATGACATCAGTACCTAATACTGCTTTAACAAATTACCACAAACTTAGTGACTTAAAACAACACACATTTATTATCATACAGTTCTGGAGGTAAGAAGTGTGAAATACGTCTTAAAGGCTAAAATCAAAGTTTCAGCAGAACTGTGGAGGCGTAGGAGAAAATGTGATTGTTCTAGAAAGAAGAACACTGTTTCATTAACTAGTATTTAATTCTCCTAATATACAAGCCCTACAAGAAAGGCAGAATATATGCTTCTGTGTGGTTATGACAGCAACTAGCTATACAGCTAAATTCATTTGTCTCCATTTTTTGGAGATTACTCTATTTTTCCCTTTTTAAATTTAATTTTATTTCATAATTACATGAAACATTTAGACAGTTCTGAAAGTGAAACTATCAAACAAGGCACATTCAAAGATGCCTGCTTCCATATTCACCTTCTCTCTCTTTTCTCTCCCTCTCCATAGGATAACCATTTTTTATTTGTTTTAGTTTAGCTTTTTATTTCTTTTTGAATATATAAGGCATATGTAAATTGAAAAGGCTAATTTTCATGTCCCCTCACAACAAAACACATATACACACCCGGGGGGGGGGTACACTACGCATACTGTCTGAACCTTCCTTTTTTAGTATAACAACATATCCTGAAGATCATTCCACAGCAGTATTTGAGAGTTCTTTTCTAATATAACTGCTAGTTCTAACTACTGCACAGGATTTCATCGTTATCGAAGTATCACAGTTTCCTCGACGAGTTCTTACTGATGGACAACGAACTGTTTCCAGTCTTCTGCTATGAAACAGAGCTTCAGTGAAGAGTCTCAGAGATACGTCCCTTTGTTTCCAGTCTTCTGCTATGAAACAGCTTCAGTGAAGAGTCTCGGAGATACATCCCTTTGTTTCCAGTCTTCTGCTATGAAACACAGCTTCAGTGAAGAGTCTCGGAGATACGTCCCTTTGTTTCTCTGTTAGTCTACCTTTGGCTTAGAGTCACAGAAGTAAGAATGCTGAGTTGAAGCTTAAGGTTTAGAGAATTTTGGAAGATACTGCTAAATTTCCTATCTAAAGGCTTTTTATCCTTTTGTATTCTCAACAATATAAGAGAGTGATTATTTCCTCACAGCCTTGCCAATAAACTATGTTGTCAATCTTTTGGATTTCTGCCAGTTCAATAAGAAATGGATTTCAGAGCAGTTTGTATTTTATTTCTCTATTCAGTGAGATTGAGTACCTTTTCCCAAATTTAAGGGACTTTTGCATTTGTTTTTCTGTGTGGACTACTTGTTTGTATCTTTTGCCCATTTTCCTAAGGTGTGGCTTTCCTTTTTCAATTTCTAGAAGCTCTTCACACAGTAGGAATGTTTGTCCTTTGTCTTTGATATAAATTGCAAATTTTTCCATTTTGTCATTTGTCTTTTTAACTTGGTTATCGTATATTTTGGGTATAAAATTTTGGAAGAATAATTGGCAATAACTGTCAAAATTTTAAATGCACATTTCTTTTAACAAGCAATCTACATACTACAGGAAAAAATGATGCAACTACCCAAAGTCATGTGTATAAAAATGTTTCCTACAGCACTGCTAATAATTATGAAAAATTAGGAATGAAATGTATACCAAGAGTGTCTAAATTATGAGTATTGTCATGGTAAAATGTCCAAGAATTATTAAGAAAAAATGCAAATCCCAAAACAATATGTTTATTATGATTCTATTTTGGAAAAAGTTCCTATTACATACATTTGTATACACACTAAAAAGTTCTGGGAGAATATACATCAAACCGTAAACAGTGGTAGCTTCAGTAAGTGATAAAACTGATAAGACTTTCAACTCCCTACTCCATAGATATATGTAGTGTGAATACTTTACAATAGGTGTGTATTACTTAACTTTTTTTTAATGTACTATAAAAAGAGAGAAAAACAACTGAAAGCTAGCTACAGGAAGTGGCATCCAGAATACAAAGTAAGGATGAGGAAACACAGGGAAGGTATGAGAGAAAAAGAAATATGAGAGAAGTAAGCAGGTAAAAACTAAATCTGCTTTATAGTAGGATCACAATTAGAATATAAACAATTAGAACATAAAAACAAAAAACATTTATAATTTAACTTTCCTTTGATGACCATTTCTTCAATTAAGTACCAGATGAAAGAGCTAACTTGCATTTAGGGTCCAGATAGTAAGGAAAACTATGTATCTTCAAACACAAGAAACACAGTGAAATGGCATGCTTATATTACAAGAGTGACAGCAATTGAGGCTAAGTGAGAAAACAAGCAATGCTTCCCATCTCATGCTTACTCTAGAGCAGATGGTCAGATTAGAATGATGGGTAAAACATCTGCACTATTTTAACAGCCATTTCTCTCTTGCTCTCCTTTAGCCAAGGCTAGTTCAAACTACATGAATTAAATATGAAGTGACTCCACTGTACTTTGATCCAGCCCAGAGGTCTGGTTGTAAAGACTGTCAATATTCTATATTCTCCAACAAAGGCTTCAGCTCTATGTTTCCAACTACACTCACAACATCTGCACTCGGATGCTCTTGGCCCCTACTTTTGCTTTCAGGAACTAGCTTCCTGTCCTTTTTTCTCTGTGTCCTTGTACCTGGCACACCTGAACCCCCAGGAGTCTTTCCAACCAGTGTCCAATTCCTGCCTTACATCAAGTGTTGGATTTCCTTTATAGCATCTGAACTGCCTATTTTGACCCCCAGTGATTTGATCTTCCCATGATGAAATTAAACTAGAAGTCAGTAACAGAAATACAACTGGAAAATCTCTAAGTATTTGAAAATTAAACAACATACTTCTAAACAATTCATGTGTTCAAGAGTCTTCTCAAGGGAAATTAGAAAATATTTTGAACTAAATGAAAATGAAAACACAATAAATAAAAATTTGTTGGGGGGCTGGCCCGGTGGTACAGTGGTTAAGCGTGCACTTTCCGCTTCAGCGGCCTGGGGTTCGCCGGTTCAGATCCCGGGTGTGGACATGGCACTGCTTGACAAGCCATGCTCTGGCACGTGTCCCACACAGAAAGTAGAAGAAGATGGGCATGGATGGTAGCTCAGGGCCAGTCTTCCTTAGCAAAAAGAGGAGGATTGGCAGCAGACGTTAGCTCAGGGCTAATCTGCCTCAAAAAAAACAAAAAACAACAACAAAAAAATTTGTTGGATGCGACTAAAGCAGTGCTTAGATGGACATCCGTAGCATTAAAATGCTATTAATAAAATGTTAGAAAAGAAGAAAGGTGTCAAATCAATAATGAAAGCTTCCACCTTAAGAAACTAGACAAAGAGTGCATTAAACCCAATACAAGGCCATAATAAAGAAAAGACCAGAAATCAGTAAGATCGAAATAGAACATAAGAAAATAACCATTAAAACCAAAAGATGTTCCTTGAAAAGATCAAGAAAATTTATAGTTCTCTAGCAAAAATGACCAAAACAAATTACCAATGTCTGAAATGAAAGAGAAGAGATCATGATAGACCCAAAGACATTAAAAATATAATAAGAGAATACTATTGCAATAGTCTGAATGTTTGTGTCATTGTCTCTCTGCCCCCCATCATGCTAAGGTGATAATATTAGGAGGTACATGGCCTTTGGGAGGTGATTAGGTCATAAGGTTGAAGCTCTCATGAATGGGATTAGTGCTCTTATAAAAGAGATCCCACAGAACTCTCTAGCCCTTTCCACTACATGAGGATACAAGAAGCCTGCAACACAGAGGAGGGACTTCACCCAACCACGCTGGCACCCTAATCTCAGACTTCCAGCTTCCAGAACTGGAAGCAATAAATTCCTGCTATTTATAAGCCACTCAGTCTGTGAAATTTTGTTATAGCAGCTCAAACATATACCAAGACAGAAAATTGGTATCAAGAATTAGGGGTGACTGGGGGCAGGCCTGGGGGCACAGCAGTTAAGTGCACATGTTGTGCTTCGGTGGCCCGGGGTTCGCCGGTTCGGATCCCAGGTGCAGACATGGCACTGCTTGGCCAGCCATGCTGTGATAGGCATCCCACATACAAAGTAGAGGAAGATGGGCACAGATGTTAGCTCAGGGCCAGTCTTCCTCAGCAAAAAGAGGAGGACTGGCGGCAGATGTTAGCTCAGGGTTAATTTTCCTCACACACACACACAAAAAAGTAGAGATGACATTGTAACAAATACCTAAAAATTTTAGAAGCAGCTTTTGAACTGGAGAATGAGCAGAGGCTGGAAGTCTGGAGGTGCATGCTAGAAAAAGTCTACACTGCCGTGAAGGGACTATTTAGGGCAATTTCTCCTGAGGGCTCAGAAGGAGAAGAGGAGAGCTGTAGAGAAAGCTTCAATCTTGATAGAGAATACCTAAGTCGTCATGAACAGAATGTTGGTTGAAATACGGATGGTAAAAGCCATGCTGACGAAGTCTCAGACAGAAATGAGGAACATGTTATTGGAAACTGGAGGAAAGGTTTTCCTTGCTATAAAATGGCAAAGAATTTGGCAGAATTGTGTTCGTGTCCTAGTGTTTTGTTCAAGGTAGAATTTGTGAAGATGAAACTGGATATCTGGCTGAAGCTATTTCTAAGCAAAGTATTAAATGTGTGGTTTAGCTGTTTTTGAATGCTTACAGTAAAATATAAGAAGAGAAACAACTTAAAGATAGAACTGTTAATCAAAAGGGAAGCAGAAACTTAATTTAAATTTAAAAGTTGGGAAAATTCTCAGCCTATACATTTTGCAAAAGAGAAAGCATGTTCAGAACAGAAAACTAAGGGTACGGCCAAGGAACTCTTTGAGAAACAGATTAGTACGGCTTTGAACATCAGACTTAATAAGTCACCCCAGCAGGAAATAGTTTTAAGCAGAAGGAGACAGGAAGTAATGAAGGAAGATTGTCAGCCTTCTTAGATTTTACAGGTTGGGACCATAGAACTATTCAGTTGTGAACTTGACATATTCTTCAAGACAAGGGAGGAAGGACCCCAAAGGCAATTCAGAGATCATTAAGGCTGCCTCCTCCGTTTCAAAAGAGAAAAACATCACCTGGATTTCAAATGCCAGATGACTTCCAGTCCAAAGCCAGTGGGGCCACTGGCATGTGATTTCAGTCCAGGGAGAGCCATCTCAGGCTGCACCCAACAAAGTCATGGGACAAAAATATTTAAATATTTAACATTTAATATTTAAATATTTAATATTTTAAATGGACAGAATATTTGTACAGATATTTCACCAAAGAAGCTATATGGATGGCATATAAACACAAGAAAAGATCCTCAACATCATTAATCATTACAGAAATGCAAATTAAAACCTCAAAATAATATCACTACACAGCTATTGAAGATGGAGAAGAAAGGGGTAGGAGGAGACAGGGAGGGAGAAAAAGAGAGAGAGAGAGAGAGAGAGAGACAAAGAAGGAAACACACAAACTGACAGTACCAGGTGCCAAAGATGCAGAGCAACTGCAACTCATACTTTGCTTGTGGGAATGCAAATTACAGCCACTATAGGTAACAGTTTGGCAGCTTCTTATAAAGTTAAACATACACTTATCATATGACCCAGAAATCTACTGAGCAGATTCAAAAGGCTTTAAATGACATTCTGGAAAAGGCAAAACTATAGGGAGAGAGAACAGATCAGTGGTTTTCACAAGTTACCGGCAGGGGGAGAGTTTGATTACAAAGCATGAGGGAATCTTTTTTTCTTGAGAGGGGGTGAAGCAACTGTTCTGTATTTAGATTGTAATAGTTATTATATAACTGTGCCAAATCTCACACTCCAAAAAGTGTGAACCTTACTGTATGTAAACTAAAATAAATAGACAGCAGAAAACATTCATTGGTTTTATACTTTAAATGGACCTATTTTCACTCACGTATGATTGTGTATCATCACGCAATAGAAATTCACTGAGTTTTACATATTTTGCAAATGCTGACATCTTATTATAAAGTATCATTGCATTTCATGCAGCCTCTGGAAGCTCCAGAGTGAAAATGGAAATTTACATCCCAGTAGAATGAAAACCATTTTGGCCTTGAAGATTCCCTAAAAGGTCCACTTAAGAAACCTTTAGAGAATTGCTAATGTAAATATAGAATAACATCAGGCCAAACACCTAAAAACATGTTCTTCCCCAATCTATTTTCACAAATTCATTAGGTGTATCTATATATTAATGCCACTAAGTTTATCAAATCCTTTTGTCAACCACATTGTGTATGATACGTAAACTTGAGGAAGGGCACTGTTTGCTATGTATATAGGTCATGATAAACATGACCATTTTGGGCAAGCCATTGTCATATTCTGAGGATAAAGTAAGGAACCAGTTAGTGATAGAAAGAAATTCTAAAGGGAAATCTCTCATGTTAATACAAATGCAATTTTAGAATCTGCTGTAGTTTAACACATAACTTGACAATTTCCTGTTTCTGATAAAAATCAGCAGAGTGACAATACCCAAGTGACTAACTCCGGAAGTTTGGTTGGGCTACAGCTCTCTCAGTAAACAATGAAGGGGGAAAAAAATCCCCAAATAAGTACTTCAATATGCTATAAGTAACGCAAAAAGACAAGGCAATTTATAAGATGATCTTATTCCATTCAGTGTTTTAAACCCTACTATCCTGTCAAGTAATTTTAATTGTTAAACACTCTTACTAATGAAACAAGATGGGTAAGAATCCCATAATGAGAAAAATACAAGATTACAGGATAATCTGAAGTAAAGGCACTATATGACACTTTAAACCACGTTTACATATTACTTTGATAAATATGGATCTTGGAAGTGCAGAGTCTGCACCTGAGAGTGTGTGCCTCCTTCAATTTTGTACCCTAGGCAACTTGCTTGCCTCATCCTAGTCTAGTCCCAGCCCTGCTTCTATAAATAAAATATGCTTATGATACATTCAATTTCCTAACCACATACTTGAGTTCTAGACACTGGTCTGCCATGAGCTATGACTCAGGGAATGTCATATCAGCCTCCCTGAAACTCCATATTCTTATCTGCAAAATAAGGGAACTGAATCAGATAATAACAAAAAGTCTCTTTTAAGCACCAAAACTATGATCTAAGTTTCCCCTTAAATTTTCTGGACTAAACAAAACAGATTTGTATTGTGTTTTCTAATTTTTTCATATTAACCCCTCACTATTCCAATCGTTACTCTTTAACATACTCTAATTATTGTCTCTCTTAGAAGTCCAATGCACTATTCATTGCACCGCAGAGCCACTGTCTCTCTTAAAAGTGTCACTCTGAGTTGTACATATTTCCAAAAGAATACACACAGCACAGGGGACAGTGAAACTATCATTTCCCCATGCTGTACAGTATAAATAAGGTTTAGATTCTGTCACCACTTTTAGCAGACATATTCTCCTGACACAGACCAAACTGTGGTCACCCGAATCCCAGACGTATTTAACACACAACTAATCATAACATTTGAGTATTTTTCACAGTGCTGCACTTAATTCTAATTCCCCCTCATGCCCTCCATGTGCTTATGTAATTTTTATTCAAAAACCGTTCCAGCACTTTATCACCTAGATCTATTAAAGTTTATTGTGCCTCCCATTATCCTTTTGGCCTATGCATGCCATAGGACCTACTGGAGTTAACAGGGAACCAGTACACTATTACTTAAAATGCCGGTGGCACAGCAGTTAAGTGCACACATTCTGCTTCGGCAGCCCGGGGTTCGCCAGTTCAGATCCCGGGTGCAGACATGGCACCACTTGGCAAGCCATGCTGTGGTAGGCATCCCACATAGAAAGTAGAGGAAGATGGGCACGGATATTAGCTCAGGGCCAGTCTTCTTTAGCAAAAAGAGGAGGATTGGCAGCAGATGTTAGCTCAGGGTTAATCTTCCTCTAAAAAAAAAAAAATCCTAGGTATGAAAATGGTTTGTAAATTCTAAATTATTGTGTTTGTCTACTCCACAGGCATCTCACACTTAATTAACTTTCCCTACAAAGTTTTTGCTTCTGTGTTCTATAATTCAGTAAATATACCAACATCAATCCAGTTACCTTTAGTGAACCCTATTCTGTCAACCCCCACATCTCAAGACATCTCCTTTTTACCTCCTTCACAGACTCAAATGAATCCATGTATCTGCATTCTCACTACCAATACCTTAGTAGTAATGAAGGCATACGCCTCCTTAAGTGGTCTCTCTCTTTCCACTTCACCCTCTTCCAGTTGGAAGCATTTAGTTTTCTTCTTAGGAGGAAAAAAAAAAGTATCAGAAACAAGAGTTCCTCCTTTAAGTGCTTGCAATCTAGAATTGAAAGCTAAATAAAAGGCCTCAAAGGTATTTGAGTTATGATGAACTTATTGTTCTGTAGTTCCTGAAAATCAAGGAGAGAAAGATAACAACTCTTCTAAACTATAATGAAACTCTTTTTGTAAAGTTATGAGAAGATTCTGGGAGCCGGCCCCATGGCCAAGTGGTCAAGTTCGCACGCTCCACTTCGGCAGCCCAGGGTTTCACCAGTTCGGATCCTCAGCACGGACATGGCACCACTCATCAGGCCATGCTGAGGCGGCATCCCACATAGCACAACCAGAGGTATTCACAACTAGAATACACAGCTATGTACCGGGGGCGGGGGGGGGCGGTTTGGGAAGAAGAAGAAAAAAAAGATCAGCAACAGATGTTAGCTCAGGTGCCAATCTTTAAAAAGAAAAAAGAAAAGATTCTGGGAAGATGGAGGCTACGTAAGATGCACCAAGAATCCGTCTCTCTACCTAGACAAGAAATGTACTAGCAGAATCTGTCTGATATAACTATTTTAGAACTCTGGAGAATTTCAAGGCTTGAAACTTCCAGTGGAAGGCTTGTACTGTAAATTTTGGTTAATTTCAGTCAATTTTAGCTCTTAGTTCAAAAAAATTCTACCCTCCTCCATCCCTCAGCCCTATGCCAGGGAGCTGTGCATTAGTTTGAGCAACAGCCTGCAGGAGCCAAGGTGGTATAAGGATCCTGTCATCCAAATATCAAGGATCTGTGTCTGACAGCTGACTGCTGATTCTGATCACCGAGGTGCTGACACAGAGGCAGGCAGCCAACTGCTGCACCCCACCCCCACCCTCAATGAGTAATTCCCTCTCCCTCACGCTGAAGGGGATCTAAAGGGCTAGTGCCTTTTTATTCTCTCCCTTTATTTTTCTCTTTTTCCCTTTTTGGGAGCCAGACATTAAATAACCAGGAACAGGGGAATTTAGAAAGCCACCACATATATTCAGGAAAGGGCGCAAGCTCAGAAAGGACCTGAGAGGAGCTTAAGTTTATACTTCAGGGTGATTCTTAGCACAGAGACAGCCCACAACCAAAGCACAAAACAAAACAAAACACCTACAGCAAACCCTGAGGAAGACAGAGAAGCTGATTTTCAGATTTACCACATTATTAGATTCAAGCATCCGATACTCAACAACAAAAATTAAAAGGGATACAAAGAAATAGGAAAGTATGGCCAATTCAAAGGAAAAAAATAAACCAAGAGTAACCATCCTGGAGAAAGACCAGAGGACAAACCCACTAAACAAAGACTAAATAAACATCTTGAAGATGCTCAAATAATTAAAGAAAGATATGGAAAAAGTAAAGAAAACAATGTTTGAACAAAATGGGGATACCTATAGAAATATAAAACCTAAAAAAACTGTGGAGCTGAAAAATACAGTAACAAAAATGAAAAATTCACCACAGGGATTCAAAGGCAGATATGAGCAAGCAGAAGAATAAGTTAGTGAGCATGAAGATAGGGCAACTGAAATTATAAAGACTGAGGGCCACAAAGAAAAAAACAGGAAAAGTAAACAGAGAAAAAGGGACCTACGGGACACCACCAAAAAAACCAACATATGCATTTGGGGAATGCCAGAAGGAGACTAAACAGGCAAAGAAATTATTTGAAGAAATAATGGCTGAAAATGTCTCAAATTTGACGAAGGACATGAATATAAACATCCAAGAAGGTCAAAGAACTCTAAGTAGGATGAACTCAAAGAGATTCATACTGAGATACATGATAATGAAAATATTTAAAGACAAAGAGAGAATCTTGAAAGCAGCAAAAGAGAAGTGAATCATCATATGCAAGGGATCCTCAATAAGATTATCAGCAGATTTCACATCAGAAACTTTGGAGGTTAGAAGACGGTAGGTTGATATATTCAAAATACCGAAAAAAATAACTGTCAACTAAAATCCAGCATTCAGTAAAAATGTCCTCTAAAAGTGAGAGAGAAATTAAGACATTCCCAGATAAACAAAAGCTGAAGAAGTTCATTACCACCAGTCCTCCCCTACAAGAAATGTAGAAGTACTTTACAGGTTGAAATGAAAAGAATACTAGAAAACCGTATGAAGAAATGCAGATCTCAATAAAGGTAAACACATGGGCAATTATAAAAGATACTACTATTGACACTTCAGTTTGTAACTCCACTTTTTGCTTTCTATATGATTTAAGAGACTAATAAACAATCTGAAAAAAATTAGTCTAAAAGTTAGTATTACTGTAACTTTGGTTTCTAACTCCACATTTTGTTTTCCACAGAATTTAAGAGATTAATGTATTAAAGAAAACAATTATTAGTCTATGTTTTTGGACACACCTTTTAAGATGTATTTTTGTGACATCAATAACTGAAAGGCAGTGGAAAGGAAGCTATACAGGAGCAGAGTTTTTCTGTTATCAAAGTTAAGCTGGCATAAACTCAGCAAAAGTAGCAAGATATCAAATCAATACATAAAAATCAGTTGCATTTCTAACACTAACAATGAACAATCTGAAAAGGATATTAAGAAAACTATTCCATTTACAATAGCATCAAAAAGAATACAATACTTAAGAATAACTTAACCAAGGATGCAAAAGACTTGTACAATAAAAACTACAAAACACTGCTGAAAGAAATTAAAGACCCAAGTATACAACACCAAGAGTGACCCCTAATGTAAACTATGGTCTTTGGCATTATGATGTGTCAATGTAGGTTCATCAATTGTAACAAATGTATCACTCTGGTGGGGGATGCTGATAATGGGAGAGGCTATGCGTGTGTGGGGTACGGAGTATATGGGAAATCTCTGTACCTTCCACTCAATCTTGCTGTGAACCTAAAACTGCTCTAAAAAATGTCTTAATAAAAATTTTTTAAAAAAAGAAGACACAAGTAAATGGAAAGTCATCTCATCAACCAGAAGACAATATTATTTAGATGTTAAGATGTCAGTATTACTCAAAGCAATCTACAGATTCAATGCAATCCCTATCAAAATCTCAACAATGTTTTTTGCAAAAATAGAAAAGCCCATCATAAAATTCATATGGAATATCAATCAAGGGACCCAAATAGCCAAAACTATCTTGAAATAGAAGAACAAAGTTGAAGGATTCACACTTCCTGACTTCAAAACTTACTACAAAGCTACAGTAATCAAAACAGTGTGGTAGTGGCATAAAGACAAACATACAGATCAATGGAACAGAATAGAGAGCCCAGGATAAACCCTCACATATATGGTAAAATGATTTTTTCAAGGGGCCAAGACCATGCAACAGGAAAAGGACAGCCTTTTCAACAAATGGCGCTGGGAAAACTGACTACCCACATGCAAAAGAATGAAGTTGAATCCTTACTTAACACCATATACAAAAAGTAACTCAAAGTAGATCAAAAACCTAAACGTAACAGCTAAAACTATTAAATTCTCAGAAGAAAACATAGGGCAAAGGCTTCATGACACTGGATTTGGCAATGATTTCTTGGATATGACACCAAAGGCACAGGTGATAAAAAAAAAATAGACAAAGTAGACTTCATGAAGATCTAAAACTTTTGTATATCAAAAGACAATAACAACAGAAGAAAAAGGCAATCTACAGAAGAGGGGAAAATATTTGTAAATTACATATCTAATAAATGGTTAACATCCCGAATATATAGAGAATTCCTAAAACTCAAAAACAAACAACCTGATTAAAAAATGGGTAAAGAACCTAAATAGACATTTCTCCAAAGAAGACATACAAATGGCCAACAAGCACATGAAAACATGCTCAATATCACTAGCCATTATGGAAATGCAAATCAAAACCACAATGAAGTATCACTTCACACCCATTAGAATAGCTACTATCAAAAAGACCAGAAAATAGTGAGCGTTGGTGAGGATATGAAGGACTAGGCACCATTGGTAAGAATGTAAAACAGTTTGGCAGTTCCTAAAAAAACTAAAAATAGAGTTACTGTGTTTGAAGCAGCAATTCCACTTCTGGGTATATACCCCCCAAAATTGAAACAAGATGGCAAAGAGATATTTGTACACACACGTTCATTGCAGCATTATTCACAATAGCTAAACCATGGAAGCAACCAAAGTGTCCGCTGATGGATGAAGGGACAAACAATGTGGATAAAAACTGTGGTATATACATACGATAGCAGATTATTCAGCCTTTAGAATGAAGGAAATTCTGACCCATGCTACATGAATGAACCACAAGGACATTATGCTAAGTGAAATAAGCTAGTCACAAAAAGACAGTTACTCTATGATTCCACTTATATAAAGTACTTAGAGTAGTCAAATTCATAGAAACAGAAAGTAGAATGGTTTTGCCAAAGGTTGGGAAGAGGGAGAAATGAGGAGTCATTGTTTAATGGGTATAGAGTTTCTGTTTTGCAAGATGCAAAGAGTCTGGAAATAGATGATAGTGACGGTTGCTCCTCAATATGAATGGATTTAATACCACTGAACTGTACATTTTAAAATGGTTAAGATGGGGGGCCAGCATGGTAGCATAGTGGCTAAGTTCACGTGCTTCACTTCAGCAGCCCGGGGTTCACGAGTTTGGGTCCTGGGTGCAGAACTACACACTGTTCATCAAACTATGCTGTGGCGGTGTCCCACATATAAAATAGAGGAAGACTGGCACAGATGTTAGATAAGGGATAATCCTCCTCAAGCAAAAAGGAACACTGGCAATGGGATGTTAGCTTAGGACCAATCTTCCTCACACACACAAAAAAGGTTAAGATGGTATATTTTATGTTACATGTATTTTATCACAATTAAACAAATTGGAAAAAGTTACATACATTTAAACTTCCCAGGTTTAATGTTTGTGTTTCATTTTTGATACTTTAGTCCTTTATACTTAAATCTGCTTCAAGTGTCAAAACCCTGTTTAGATAAATTTACATAAGCAATAAAACAATGGTCAGTGTATGAATTATATAATTTTTAAAATAAATCAACTGATGTAAATAATGCATAAGGAAACATGATGAGGTAAAGAAAACAATATCACGGTCTATTCTTTTCCCACAGTAGTAAAAAAAAGATTTTAATAAAGTGTCTTACGAGTTTTTCCTTAAAAAAAAAGTCTTTCCTGAATAATACCATGTTTTCTGTTTAACTATTAAATTCTTAACTACTGAGTCTCCACATACAATCAGAGTGATTTGAACTTGAAACGCCTCTACTCAAAATCTTACAGTGGTTCCCCCTAGCCCTCAGGATAAAAACTCCTTCACATAGTCACTTCAGTACTCTCCATCTAAGCTCTCCTCAGACATAAAGATCTATGTTCTGGTTCCCTAAATTTGGCATTCTTTAAGGATGTTTATCTCTATATTCCTCCTTCTTTGGAACCTAAATTCAAGGTCCATTTCTCTAGGAAACCTCATCAGATAAGACTGAATTAGATGCCTCTCCACTATGCTCTTTCAACACCTTCTATCTATTTTATTAAGGCACTTGGCATCCTGCCACTGAAATAGGCTGCTTAAATAATGTCTCCCTATTTAAAAACAACAAGTTCTTAGAGGAAAAAGACAAAAAGTCTCATTTCATTTTGTATCCTTGGCACCTCAACAGAATATTATGCATGTGATAGTTAACATTTACAGAACCAACATCATAACTTCCTGCTCCCTTTGCATGGTGCTTCAGTCCTCAATACAGCATGCCTCTCCTCCTTCAGCAAAATCCTGAAAGGCCATTATGACCTAATTCACATTTGTTTTCTTTGCATCATTTTCCCAGACATTTCTGAGCAGCTGTCAATCCTTTCTCAATGCATCTACCTAACTTTTGCCCCTCTCTAACCAAACTTATCCCACTGAATCTGAAATTCTCTTGTACTTTCTTAGAATTTCTATACCATCATATGGCAGAAACCATTAGTTGTCTACCTCTTTATTTGTTCTCTTCTTCCTAAGTAACAGAACTATCCAATTTTGAGCTCAGCACATTAAGGTAACCACAATAATAAACTACATTTGCAGCCTCCTTTGGAGTTAGATGTGACCATATAAGCCTTACTCTCAAGTAGCAGTTGCAGCTTGCCTCCTTTAACAAGAGGGGCAACGCACCCTTGTCTCAGGTTTTGCATGGTGTCCCTGCTCTGGTCTCCAGTATCACATGCGACTCTTTCAGCCCCTATGACCTTACAGGACATGAGTTCAGGACTACCTCGACTATTCCCATATCCAAATATTGGCACCCCCATTTTACAAGCTGTACTTCTAGTCCACTACTTCTATGGATAAGTTTATCTCGTTTTTTAGCAAGGCTTTATCTTTTAAAATTCTTTCTAGTTTATCATCAATTTGTGTTTAGAGCAGGCAAGTATTACCCATTCTAATATTTTTAAAAATTAATTTTAAAAATATTTGGGAGCCACTCCGGTGGCACAGTGGTCAAAGTTCACAGACTCTGCTTTTGCGGCCCAGGGTTCACTGGTTCAGATCCCAGGCATGGACCTATGCACAGCATATCAAGCCATGCTGTGGCAGGCATCACACATATAAAGTAGAGGAAGATGGGCACAGATGTTGGCTCAGGGCCAGTCTTCCTTAGCAAAAACCAGAGGGTTGGCAGTGGATGTTAGGACTAATCTTGCTCAAAAAAAAAAAAAATTGTTGGTTCAACCAATTATTATTAAAACTATATGGGTCCCTGTAGATATTGTGAAGAAATGTTTGTGTGACAAAGGCATAAGGTTGTATAGGATATATGTACCTTTTGGCAAACAGACTATTTTGCTACTATAAAGAAACATATGTGCTTTCTTCTGAAAATAATATTTGCCATCAACTATTTCTTTATTACATGTATTTTTTTTTTTAGTACTTTTGAAGGGCAAAAAACTTTCAATTCTACCTACAAGTATTTTCAGGAACACCATCACTGCTAAGATAGAAACAATATACCAGAAGAAATAAAATTACAAAATCTTTGATCAAGGATGTTGTTGCTCTTGTTTATCACTGTATTACCCATTCCTAGCTTATGAGAGGATCTGGGAACTGAGGCTGATGCCACATAAGGATACGATACCTGCGGCAATGAGGTCAATAGGTAAGATTCTACATTCCCACTGTTACAGACTGAATTGTGTGCAGTATTCAATTAGCAATTCATCAAAAGACAGTAAAAGGAGAAGTAAAGAAAAATTGTGATAAAACACAATTGTTTAATTGTTTATATCTCACTAAGAATAAATAAGGCAAAAAGTAATAGAATTACAAGAAAGAAATGAATCAATATTCAACCACTGCATGACGTTCTAATTTACTTATATTAGAAACTGACAGATCAGAGGTCAAAACATAAGGATACATAATACTTGATCCACAAAACTAATGTTTAGTCTAATAGTTATTTAGAGAACCCTCCACCAAACAAAACAATAAGGATATAATTATTTTCAAGTACAAATGGAACATTTTCAAAAAAGTGATCATGTATTAAGAGTCACAAAGGAAAACAAAAAAACTTCAAAGAACTTATATCTAAGATCACATTCTCTCGCCACAGTATAATGTTGAAATCACCAATAAAATATTCTTTAAATGTTTGGACACTTAAAAATGGACTACTAAACAAAAAATTAAAAAGAAAATCACAATAGAAATTTCAAAGTAAGAACTAAGCGACAATAAAAGTACTACATTATCAAAATGTGGAGCTCAGCTCAAATTACAGCCTTAATGGATTTGTAATAAAACAGTAAGACTGAATATGCTTAACTAATACATTTTCAATCAAGAAACTAGAAAAAGACAACAGAGTAAACCTAAAGAAAGCATGAGCATATTAATCACATTTTTTTATTTTCTATATTTTATGATGCTCTGACATGGCAGGGCCCTTCTGACCCAGGGAAGGACTGTCTCTTCCAGGGTTCCCTAATTCCTAGAGATAGCAACAACTTGCCTGAGAGCACATCTTTGATATACAACCAACCAATCCGTAGCCCATAACCCCAAACATCTCCTTTAAAAAACTCTCACACCAAGTAGATATTCCCCTGCCCAAAATCATCCCAGGGCCAGGTACTACACAACTGGAGACCATCCCTATCACCCAGAGCTATAAATTATTCAAACGATCCAATCCTAAACTTGCTCAAGCTTGCCTACCCTGCCACATCCATTCCTTCCCATAGAAACCACAATAAAGGCTCTGGCCCAGGCTTTCCCCCTACTCCTGCCTCCTGACCAACCTTGGTGCTTTCCCCATGTGGCCCTGCATGGCATGGCATGCTGTGCCTCCTGTTTCTAGGGAACTGTGAGTAAAACCTTCTTCCTTCACGACAGTCATTTTCTCCTTTATGTGTCTTATTCTACCTGATTAAAACAAATTCTGGGTACATTTCAAGACAATAAGGGAAATCAAGGGCAGAAATTAATAAAATGAAAAATCGGGAAAAAAATCCCAGAGAAGGGAAGAGTTTCTCAAACTCAAGACTCAAAAAGCATAAACAATAAAGGAAAAAATAAATAAACATGGAAAAGACTGACAAATGAATACATTAAATTCTCTTTAAAATCAGTTGAGATATAAAATTCATGGATTTTAAGCGTAGAATTTAACAAGTCTTGACAAACATATAAAATTGCATAACCTGCACCACAATCTAGATGTAAAACATTTTCATCGCTCCAAAAAGTTCCCTTGTGCCCCTTACAGTCAATCCTCTCCCCCCTGGCAACTACTGGCTTTCTATCACTACAGTGCCGTATCTTGAATTCCTTATAAATGGAATCACAAAGTTGACTATGTTGAAATTTAAAACTTCTGTTCATAAGATCCTCTATTATCAAAAACATCATCAACTTACTTTTTTTTTAAGATTTTATTTTTCCTTTTTCTCCCCAAAGCATCCCTGGTACATAGGTGTGCATTTTTAGTTGTGGGTCCTTCTAGTTGTGGCATGTGGGATGCCGCCTCAGCATGGCTTGATGAGCAGTGCCATGTCTGCGCCCAAGATCCAAACAGCAAAACCCTGGGCCACCGCAGCGGTGCACGCAAACTTAACCACTCAGCCACGGGACTAGCCCCAATCAATTTACTTTTGAAAAATATCATAATAAAAAAGCTTTCTTACTAAAAGAGACAAAATCCTAGCAAGTCAGGATCCCTGCAGAATACAAATAGCAACTTATCAGACCCAGAGCTGAACAGGTGGCAAGATGGGGTTGGGATTCTTGCATTCTGGGAGGGAGCAGAATTTACACTTATACCAGAAACAGGATTGCCTTCCCTACCCAAACTGGCATCCCACATATAAAGTAGAGGAAGATGGGCACAGAT
This sequence comes from Equus quagga, assembly GCF_021613505.1. Classification (NCBI taxonomy): domain Eukaryota; kingdom Metazoa; phylum Chordata; class Mammalia; order Perissodactyla; family Equidae; genus Equus; species Equus quagga. The sequence continues at coordinate 170,719,174 of NC_060267.1, read as the reverse complement.
GTTAGCTCAGGGCCAGTCTTCTTCAGCAAAATGAGGAGGATTGGCAGCAGATGCTAGCTCAGGGTTAATCTTCCTAAAAAAAAAAAAAAGAATGGTGTGACTTTCCTGATTCTCTACAGCTCCTTTCAGTTCTAAACTTTTATGACACAATGAACAACATTATGGATTGGTGAAAGGGGACAGCAGAGAGGCACAGTTGTGACATTATCACCAAGGAGGCCAGCCAAGGAAACTGCTGAAATAAGCCAGTTAGAAGGTAATGTAGCTTGAATTCGGAAAGCCATGAAGAAGCTGGAACCCTTATACACTGCTTGTGGGAACATAAAATGGTACAGTCACTTGGAAAAAGAGTTTGGCAGTTCCTCAAAAGGCCAAACATAGTTACCACATAACCCTTATCAGCCTTAAAAAGGAAGTAAATTTTGACACGTGTTACGACATGGATAAACTGTGAAGACATTATGCTAACTGAAATAAGTCAATCATAAAAGGACAAATATTGTATGATTCCACTTACATAAGGTTTCTATAGTCGTCAAATATGTAGAGGCTGAAAGTAGAATTGTGATGGCCAGGGGCTGGGGGCATGGGGGGATGGGAGAATGGGACAGCGGTGATCAATGAATACCAAGTTTCAGCCGAGAGAGATAAAAAAGTTCCGGAAATAGATGGTGGTGACGGCTGCACAACAATGTGAATGTACTTAAAGCCACAGAACTATACACTTAAAAACGGTTAAAACGGTAAATTTTATGTAACGTATATTTTACCACAATAAAAGAAATTTGTACATGAATGTTCATAGCAGTATTATTCATAATAGTCAAAAGTAGAAACAATCCAAATGTCCATCAACTGATGAATGGATAAAATGCGGTATATCCATACAATGGAATATTTCTTAGCAATAAAAAAGAATGAAGTACTGATACATGCTATAATACAGACGAACCTTAAAAACATTATGCTAAGTGAAAAAAGTCTGTCACAAACGACCACATATGACTGCATTTACATGAAATGCTCAGAATGAGCAAATCTTTAGAGACAGAAAGTAAACTAATGGTTGCCTAGGGGTAGGGGAGATCAGAAGGTGACGACTAACAGGAGTGGGGTTTCTTTTTGAGGTGTTGCAAATGTTCTAAATTGTGGTGACGACTGCAAAACACTGAGAAAATACTAAAAAGCCATTGAACTGCATACTTTAAATGGGTAAATTGTTTGGTATGTGAATTATATCTCAATAAAGCTTTTTCTTTTAAAGCCAACAAGATTCAGTGACTGAATGGAATTGTAAAACAAAGCAAGGGAATAAATAAAAAGTAATTACAAGAGAATAGAAACACCACAGTTTGAATTCTTGCTCTGCCATTTATTATGTGTGTGACACTAGCTAGATAACCTCTCTGCGCTTTGGTAACACCTACCTACAGGGTTGTCATGAAGAGTAAACAAAGTAATATGTAAAACACTTAGTACAGTGCCTGCAACATAGTTTTCCTTCCCTGCCCTATCCTCCTACCTAATGCTAAAAAACTCCAACACCAATTGTATGGAGATATAAATTCAATCACAGTTTTATCTGAATTTTATAAGGAAGTTATGTTTTTTCCAGATAGCAAATAACCTAAAAGTCACCAATTATATGCTACTGGCAAAGCAATTTTCAACGGCTAATTCACTGCAAGTTGAAATGTGAGGCTAAGGGAAAGATAAACTTTAGATAGTTCTTTCCACCAATTATTTATCTCTCAATTTCTTTTTCTCCTACCCTCCTCCATTTTTAAACACTTCTTTCCTTACCTACCTGGCCTTTTTACCTTATCCTTTATTCCAAACTACTATTACTTATACTACTACTAAACATAAGACAGGCATCAATAATTTACTTTTTTCCATTCTAATACATGTTGAGAGAAAAAAAATGATTGATCATGCAAGCTATGAGACAATACCAAACTGTGCCCAGCTAACCCACCAAAGTCCCCTAAACAGAAAGATGAACAAACTTTAAAAGATGAGAATGAAAAGGAATGCAAGAAAGCTCCTACTTTCCCTTGTGTTCATGGCTCTTATTTTATCTGGAAACAGAATCCTGTGGCATCTATAGAAAGGAACTGGAATCTCTCCATACTATCCATTAGCAAGTTCCACTACCAAAAAAAGTCAGATGCTCTAAGAAGATGGTGTTAGCACAATTTGACATAATAATATTATGCTTCCATTTTAAACCTACTCTCATTTCATTTCGACGTTAAATAAGAATTTAATCCCAAACTACTTTAAAGAACAACGCCTTTCAAAGGGGCACCTGCATTATAAATGCTTCCGGAACAAGATTCAGTAAAAGGATGTGGTTAAGAAGCATAAACAGATGAACTGCCATTGTACTGCTATGATTTTGTATACTTTCACACCAGAAAATTCCTACTGAAAACATTTCAAAATAAATTTATAAATGTCACCTCTATGTAGCCTTTTAGTATAATTCTAACTTACTCTAACATTTAGAATCTATCTCTAAAGAAAATTTGTGTGGGGGACTGGAATTGGCCACCCTAAGATATGTCTCTTCGGCATGAGGATTATTTTGGGCTGGTTACTTTTAAAAACTGCAGACGGGAAAGCAACTCTGAAAAGCAGAATTTACTTACCCTTTGTTAAGAGACATTTACATTGTAAGGCAAATCTCCATCTGTAAAGGTGTCTCCCTCTCTGTACCAGGAAGAAGGGGGGATGACCTTATCTCTAGAAACTCTTATCAGTGCAGAAGGCAAGGACTTAAATCTGCATCTTGTTTACTACACTTGTCTTGTAACCTCCTGTAACTGACTCCCCCACCACCAACATCCTCCTTTGTCTTTAGCTGAGGAGGATATTTAAGGTGGTGACTTCAGCCATTTTGGCGAGTTGCTCAGGTTGCCTGAGCCTCTCCCATGTATACATGTTATAAAGCTTTGTTTAATTTTCTCCTGTTATTCTGTTATCCTGTTATTATTAAATGTGAATTTAATTTGTTCTCCGACCAGAAGAACCCACAGCAGGCAGAGCAAATGTCTTCCTCCCCTACAGTTGCTACAAGCCCCAAAGTCTTTTCTCCCTCTACAAAAACTTTTTAATGCTGAACTTAATGCCTCCTTGATGCCTAACTGTATTGTCTCACTGTATTTCACTTCAGAAATGTTTACTGGACACTTAGTAGACAGAGAAAGTATACTAAGTGTTTTTAATACAATATGTTAATAATCCCCACAGCAACCTTATGAACCAGATATTATTGTCACCATTTTATAGGCTTCATGGAAGGCAACATTTCAAATGCATATCACAAAGACTAGCCACATTAGAGGCAGCCAAGCTAACCATCCCTCTTTCCCGAAACTCTTTGCTGGTTTCCTTAACGTTTTATTAAATTGGTTCTCCTTCTCTCTCTCCACTTACTCCTGGTTCCCATTTCTGGCTCTGCTTTTTTCTGCCCTTGAGCCATTTGCTCTTCTCAATAGATCATCCATCTTTATGGCTTCATCTTATCACCTTTGGCCAGTTGACTCCCAAATCTGTAATTCCAATTGTGTTCTCTAATTCAAGCTACCATTCCCAAACATTTCTATTTGAATGTCTTGCTATCAGCTCAAACTCTGCAAGCACCAATGCCAACTCATCATCTCCAAAAAGCCAACTCTTCTATCCTCTTTACTAATCTCTGTTAATTATAACACACTATCATCCCATTCACCCAGACTCCCCAGTTAAGTCACACAGCAATTTGTGTTGGTTTCTCCCTTGAAATATCTTTCATTCATTCTTTTCTTTTCAATTGACACTGCCATTACTAAAACCCAAGCCCTCAGCAATTCATCTAAATTACCCTAAGAGATCTTGGTTATAACTCACTCCAGTCTCTCCACTTTAGTCTGTTCTGTTTAATAGTCATTCACTCAAACAAGACATTTATTGAATGACTAGTGTGTGCTAAGCAGAGATATAACAGTGAGAAAGACAGACATCTCTTTCTAGCAGAGCACATAGGTAAAGCAAACAAAATTTTTCAAAAAAATAATTATAGATGGTGATAAATGCTGTGACAGATATAAACACAGTGTTATCACAGAAGTCAGAGAATAGGAGGGCTACTTTAGTTAGGGATTTTAGAGATGGATTTTAAGCTGACACTTTAAAATGAAAAAGAGGCAGTCATGTAAATATTTAAAGTAGAGTGCTCTAAGCAAAGGAAACTGCAAAACACAAATGTTCTAGGAGGGAAAAAACTTGGCATGTTATGGCAAACAACCTAGTCTAATGTGGCCTGAGAACAATAAGGGGGAAAGTGGTAAGCAGGGGAGTTTTAATCCAATACACACTGTGACAGAGACTACTAGTGCTCATTAAGATCTGTGTCATCTCCTCCATTAGAACATTGATACACTACATTTCCCAGCCACCCCTGTAGTTAGGTGTGATCATGTGACTCAGTTCTGACCAATGGAATGTGGGTGAAAGTGATATGTGCCACTTCCAGCCTGGGCCCTAAAATCTTCCTCCATACTCTCTTCCCTTTTCAAGACAACCTCAGAAGTTACATGCTGATGATAGTGATGACTGAAAAAGACAGAGGAGCATGTGTCCCTGTGTGACTGCATGGAGCAGAGGTGTCTCCATTCCTACGTCTCCACTCCTACTCCATCACACATATACACTGGACTGTGATGTGAGAAAGTAATATAAACCTCCATTGTGTTAAGCCACTGAGATTTGTTGCTTATTAGAGCTGTTACTATACCATGACTAATACAGAAATCTTAAAAACATTTCTCTGACTGCTGTGTGAAGAATGAGTTAAAAGGAAACTGAAATATAATAATGTACACCTGAAACTGACACAGTTAAAAGCCAATATGCCCTCGATAAAATAAAAAATAAATAAATAATAATAAAAACTTTTAGACTTACAACTAGGACATACAACTATGTACTGGGGCTTTGGGGAGAGAAAATTAAAATAAAATAAAAAAATTTTTAAGGTCAAATAAAAGAAAGAATGAGTTAAAAGGAAAGAAAACAGTAGCAATAAAAAGACCAATAGGACTCAACAACAATAATAAAACTCAGTTAAAAAACAAAGGACTTAGACTTTTCTCCAAAGATACACAAATGGACAACAAGCATATGAAAGGATGATCAACATCATTAATCATTAGGAAAAAGCAAATTAAAACCACAGAGATATATCATGTCATATCCACTAAGAAGTAGGGGGAGGAAGGAAGGGGAAGGGGCAGGGGGAGGGAGGGGGGAAGGAAGGAAGGAAGGAAATAACAAGAGTTGGTGAGGATGTGGAGAAATTGGAACCTCTGTGCACTACTGGTGGGAATGTAAAATGGTACAGCCACTATGGAAAACAATATGGCAGTTCCTTAAAAAATTAAACAGAGAATTACTATATGACCCAGCAATTCCTGAAAGCAGAGACTTGAACAGATATTTGTACATGCCTGTTCATAGCAGTATCATTCATAATAGTTAAAAAGTGGAAGCAACCCAAGTGTCCATCAACAGATGAATGGATAAACAAAATGTAGTATATATATTCAATGGAATATTACCAGCCTTAAAAAGAAAGGAAAAAACTGTTTTTTTAAGATTGGCACCTGAGCTAACATATGTTGACAATTTTATTTTCTCCTCCTTCTCCCCAGAGCCCCCCAGTACACAGTTGTATGTTCTAGTTGCAGGTCCTTCTGGTTGTGCTATGTGGGACGCTGCTCCAGCATGGCTCAATGAGCAGTGCCATGTCCATGTTCAGCATCCGAACCAGCGAAACCTCAGGCGGCCGAAGAGGAGCGTGCAAACTCAACCACTCGGCCACGGGGCAGCCCCCCAAGAAAGGAAATTCTGACACGTGACAACATAGACGAACCCTCAGGACATTATGCTAAGTGAAATAAAGCATCACAAAAGACAAACACCATATGATTCCACTTACAAGAGTTACCTAGAGCAATCAAATTCATAGAAACAGAAAGAAGAATGGTGGTTGCCAGGGAAAATGAAGACTTGTTTAATGGGTACAAAGTTTCAGTTTTGCAAGATGAAAAAATTTCAGAGACTGGTTACACAACAATGTGAATATATTTAACAATACTGAACTGTAGACTTAAAAATGGTTAGGATGGGGGCCGGCCCTGTGGCTGAGTGGTTAAGTACATGCACTCCGCTGCAGTGACCCAGGGTTAGGATCCTGGGCGTGGACATGGCACTGCTCATTGGGCCATACTGAGGCCGTGTCCCACATAGCACAATCAGAAAGACCTATAACTAGAATATACAATTATGTACTGGTGGGCTTTGGGGAGAAGAAGAAGAAAAGAAAAGAAAAAAAGATTGGCCACAGATGTTAGCTCAGGTGCCAATCTTTAAAAGAAAAAAAGCAGTTAGGACGGTAAATTTGATGTGTATTTAACACCCCCCCCCCCCAAAAAAGATCAGTTAATACAAACAGTGAATCATTATGTCGTACCCCTGAAACTAAATATAATGTGTCAACTATATGTTGATAAAATAAAAACAAATGACAAGAAACTATAATTCAGCAGTCCAAAAAAAGAGACCAGTTAAAAGGCCAAGAGTCCAAGTGAAGAGATGATGGTAGTCTGGACTTGAGTGGTTTGGTGACCATGTAGATAGAGAACAGAAGAATTCAAGATGTATTTGGAGGAAGAAGAGTCAGGACTTACTGATGGATTGGAAGTGTTTGGGGGCTGAAGTAAGGAATCAGGTATGACTTCTGGCTTTTAGCTACTGGGTGGATGGTAACACCATTAAATGAAATGGGAAAAGCTTGAAGAATGGACAGATGGGGGGGGCAGTTTAAAAGTAAAGGAATCAAGAATTTGTTTTGATTGTCCCAAGTTCAAAATATCCACGAGATATCGAAGTGGCAATATCAAGGAAATAGCTTGATACATGTGGCATACTGTATTTCCCAAAGATGGCTGAAAACAGTATCTCCCATCCTACATGCTTTTCTTACATGTGATTTAGACCCGACCTCTTAAGGAGGGGACAGTTAACGTCCCTTCTCTTGAATCCAGGTAGACTTATTACAATGCAGAAGTGAAGCCATGCAACTTCCAAGGCTGACATAAAAGGTGTTTCAGCTTTTGCCAGACACCTTAGAGATGCTTGATCTTGGAGCTATGATGAAGCCCAAGCAGCCTATGTAGAGATCCACAGGTCCCTAATCCACAGCCAGTCAAAGAGGTCCTAGCCAACTGTTAATACCAACTTGTCAACAATATGAGTAAACCATCTTAAAAATGAATACCTCCACCAGCCACCCTAGATCATACCACATGAAACAGAGACAAGCCATCTCCACCCAAGTCCTGCCCAAATGCAGATTCATGAGCAAAAAGAAATGATAATCATTTTAAACCACTCAGTTTTGGAGTGTTTTTTACACAGCAATAGATAAAGGATATAATATATGACTCTGGAGCTCAGAGCAGAGGTTTTGCCTAGAGACATAAATTTGTGAATCAGTCACATATCAATACTATTTAAAATCAGACGATTGAATGAGATCATCTAAGGGAGAGTACAAGAGAGAAATAATTCCAGAATGAAGCTCTGAAACTCCAATATAAAAACCCAGGCAAACAAAAGATATCACTAATTCAACTCCAAACTCTGCCTACTGCCCAAACTGAGATATAGGACATTGGATATTCAATTAATTTCACTGTCATAAAACTACCAGCGCCTTCTCACCTGCCCAAATCTGGGCTTACTGCTCTTTCATCTGATAATCAGTTACCCATCAGGGGATCCTCCTCACTATCACTTCAGGATCCCCTTTGTCTCTGTAGAATTTGATTTACCATTTCCTCTCTCTCTCACCTTCCTCTTTCACTGAGGTGTACTCCTCCCTTTTGGTAGGAGGAGCAAATCACACCACAACTTTCTGACAAAGGAAGTGAGGAAGTGAAATTTTTGGAGACCTTGCATAATTTAAACGTCTTACACTCTACTTACGCTTAGTAATTTGACGAGGTAAAGAGTTCTAGCTTGGAAATCACTTTCCAATCAGATTTTGAGGACACTGCTCACTGCCTTCCTTCTTGTGAGGTTGCAGTTGAGAGTGCTGAACCTCTGTAATATGACCCATTTCCTCCCCTCTGGAAGTTTACAGGATCTTTTTGTCCCATGTATTCCACAATTTCACAATGACACACGTCAGTGTCTCAGAGTACTAGTTATTAAGTTATTGTCCTTGGCTTCAAACCTACTCTCTTCTTCTCTGCTTTGTAAAGCTGAGGGGCTGGAACCCTGCAAATCACACTTCTCCTTTGCTAGCTGGCTCCTGGATAGACTCTGCCTATTAAGGGGCACTAGAAAAGACACTGAGGACTGAAGGAGAGAATAGGGAGAAAACTTCAAGTCAGCATGAACCAACAACCATCAACCAACAACCTTCACTCTAGCAATAGCAATGGTTCCAGTAGCAGCAGTTGGTTCCAGTTAGCAATTTTTTGCTTTTGCGTCTTTCCTGCCATTCCCAGACCAGCCTCATCAAGTCTCTTAAAATATCTCCACTTCCTGAGCAGGAAGTAAACTCCTCAGAAGTTTGAGTTTCAGCACCTCGGGGCCACTCTTCAAACTCCTAGTAAGCCTAAAATTCCCAACCTCTTCTCTTTGTTCTCTCAGCCTGAGGGGCTAGTAATTACTTTGTACAGTTACAATCTCTGTGACATCTCAGCAATCTCTTATTGCCTTTTCAATTCTCCAATTATTTAGCGTATTACTTTCTGAGGGCTGCTGTAACAAAGTAACAACAAAGAACAGAAATCCAACTCACAGCTCTGGAGACTGGAAGTCTGAAATCAAGGTATTGGCCATGCTCTCTCTGAAGGCACCAGGGAAGACCAATTCCAAGCCTCTCTCCTAGTTTCTGGTAACCTCAGGCATTCCTCGGCTTGTAGATGGCCATCTTCCCTCTGGGCATGCTGTGTCCAAATGTGTGTCTGAATATCCCCACCGTCTTTAAAGAATACCAGTCATATTGGATTAGGGTACACTCTAATGATCTCACTTTAACTTGATGACCTCTGTAAAGACTCTCTCCAAATAAGGTTGCCTTATGAGGTACAAGGGGTAAGACTTCAACAAATCTTTTTAGGGGACACAATTCAACCCATAACAGTTGGCTAAACAATTCTTTAAATTCTGTTACAATAAGAGGTGTGGTCATCATTTTCCTGACTAGACTCTGATTGCAAGTATATGTCTATTTTCATCCATTTTCCTGAGAACCCAAAGGGCCTCAATCTACAAACTGACGTTCCTCAACTGTGAGGATTTTTCTTGAATATTTCAGATACATATTTCTTCCCTGCTCTTTTCTCTGTTCTCTCTCAACAGCACTTCTGTTATTTGGAAGGTGATCTCCTGAACAAAGCTTTTATCCTTTTTCATCTATTTTCCAACTTTCCCTGTACTTTATGAAAGGTCTTCTCTACTTTAACTTCCATTCTTCTAATGAAGATAGAGTGTTTTCTTCTTGCTATTATGCTGTAATTTTCAAGAGCTCTTTTTTTGTTCTAATTGTCCCAAATTCTTTTTTTATATTTGTTTTGGTCTCGTACTAAAAGCTTTCCTCCTGCACCTGGTGATCCTTGCTTTTCCACTCATATTTAAAAGTAGGGCCCTAAAAGCTGATTGTGAATAACTTACAGTTTTCTTCTTGGGCTGGTTAAGAGAAGCATCCTCTAAGTTCTTACTTGATTGCCAGAATTCTGGGAGCCAAACAGGAGAAGAGGCCTCAATAAGGGTCCCAACATTGAGCACATTCACTTAAATCTAGGTGTTTTCTGTAGGACACCTGGCCTTCAATTATGTCTAGCGACCAAAGAGGGCAGTCACTTAGCTATACAAATTGACAAAGCGATCTAGGTTGAAGCTTTTTTTTTTTTTTTGGTAATAGCTTACTGAGATATATAACTCACATACTACACAACAGACCCACTTAAAGCATACAATTCAATGGCTTTTAGTATATTCGGAGTTGTGCACCATTACCACAATTAATTTTAGAACATTTTCATCACACCAAAAAGAAATCCCATACCCTTGAGTAGTTATTTCCCTCTAATCTCCCCTATTCCCAGCCCTAGGCAACCATTAATTTACTGTCTACAGATTTGCATTTTCTGGACACAGCATACAAACAGATTCATTACACGTGGTCTTTTGTGACTAGTTCTTTCACTTAGCATGTTCTCAAGGTTTATTCATGTTGTAACATGTATCATTACTTCATAACTTTTTATTGCCAAATAATGTTCCACTGTGTGGATATGCATTTTATTTACCCAGCTCAAGAACATTTGGGTTGTTTCTACTTTTTCCCTATTATGATTGATTGAGCTGCTTTTTAAACAGACTTTCAAGCAATCCTGCTTTTAGCACCACTCTCACCCCCCTTTGACAAAAATACCTGATGCTGCCAATTCCTAAGCCTGAAGACTCTTCCATTTTTTCTACTGCCAGTTTAGAACTGAACATTTTTAAGTCTACTAAGAAGTTTCCATCAGTCTGTTTGCTTTGCAGCTTCCAATTTTATTGCTTCTTTCATTCTCCTTACCTGCATAGTTCAGATCTTTTAAAAAATATCCTTTACTATCACCTTGGTGGGCTTTGGAGGGAAGTAAATGTAAACACATCCTTCACTCACCCATCTTTACCCGGAAGTCCTTTCAACCATTTTTAGGCTTCATTCTTTCTAACATATCTATTTTAAGTTTATAAACTTTCATTTAAGCACGGCTTACCTGTATCGCTTGAGTTATGTCATTATTTTCATCATTCAGTTCAAAATAGTTTAATGGTATTTCTTCTTTAATCCCTGGGTTACTTAGGCGTATACTGTTTAGTTTCCATAGAGCTGACAATTTTCTAGTTATTTTTTATAATTGATTCCTGGCTTAACTCCAACATGTCAGAGCACACACTCTAGAATCGATTATTTCCATATTTTTTATGGTCCAGCATATGTCAATTTGGGGGAAATTTCCACAGGCACTTGAAAAAAATTTGTATTCTACAGGTGCTGGGTGAAATGTTCTGTGCATGTCAATTAGACTCATTGTTAATTACATTGTTCAAATCTTTTCTTTTGACTTGTCTTATTGTTGTAATAATTACTCAGAGGTATGCTAAAACATCCCATATTATGCTTATAAATTTGTCTAATTCTTCTTTTAGTTTTGTCAGTTTTTTGCCGACCAAATTGGCAAAATTAGAATGATAATGCAGAGTTAGGGAACACTGTTTGGTAAAGATGTAAATTGGTATTTTTTTTCTGAATAGCAGTTTGGCAACAGTTAGCAACATTTTAAACATCTATATCTTAGAACTCAGTCGTTTCACATCTAAAAATCAATTCTAAAGCTCTTAATGTGCACCAAACACTGCTTATCATTAAATGGATTTATGAATTCTCATTTAAACCTTATAATAATCCTTTGATTCAGTATCATCCCCATATTACAGATGAGAAAAATGAGGCTTATAGAGGCCTAAGCCCAAACAAATACTGATGAAGACCATACTGGGATTTAAGCTGTATGACTTCAGAATCTTTAAATACATATATACTGAAATGGAAGGATGTTTATAAAAGCCAAGTTAGAAAACAAGATGTAATATATGATTCTATTTTTTTAAAAGAGTGAGCATAAGTTTGTATATTCATAGAAACGAGTTTAGAGTATACATATTAAAAAATAATGGGGGCTGGCCCAGTGGCACAGTGGTTAACTTCACACGTTCCGTTTCAGCGGCCCAGGGGTTCACCAGTTCAGATCTCAGGTGTGGATATGGCACAGCTCAGCAAGCCATGCTGTGGCATGCGTCCCATATATAAAAAGTAGAGGAAGATGGGCACAGATGTTAGCTCAGAGCCAGTCTTCCTCAACAAAAAGAGGAGGACTGGCAGCAGATGTTAGCTCAGCACTAATCTTCCTCAAAAAAAAAAATAATAATAATGGTGACAAATACTAAAGACAAGATACCATTTAGAAGAAAGAAAGATTTATACAAAAAACCTGTAATGAGACTGCTCACACAATTAAGACTAAACATTACTGAGTTCTCTGGCAACCAGGACTTAAAGGAAAAGACATTTTATTTTATTTCCTATAACAATGTAATTCTCGTTTCTCCCACACTGATATGTGGCTCACATTAATTCTCCCTCTCATTTCTGACTGGTATCAGGTGGAAAAATACAACTACATATATATGTATATGTATATATACACACACTTACACATATGTATATATATTACTGCCTGGAGTGTATGTATAAATATATATATATTATGTATTTAACAGCTTCTTGCCTAGAGCCAATTCATTCTGCCAGTTACAATTTACCAAGTACAGAGAGGGCCAATGAAAACGGCTCATTTAAAATATGACTTGGCCTGTTCTCATTATGACAACTGCCCCATGCCTCATTCTTCAAAGTTTATGTGTCTATGTTCTATACTTAGATGACAAGACAAAGAACAATGCATACATACACATACTATGTGTTCTGTGATTATTTCTTCAACATTTTGCTTTTCCTACTCTTTGGGATTTTACATTAAAAATACCTCATATCTATATGAGTATATCCTACCAATTCTTAGTCATAATTTACATAATATGCACTAGACTAAATTGAAACAAATAACTTCAGGAAGTTCCAAGATTGTAAACTGAAGCTTGAGTGGGAGAAAAGCGGTAGTCTAGAAACAGTTTTATTAAAGGTAATCAGAGGGGCCGGCCCAGTGGTTAAGTGCGCACGTTCCACTTCTCGGCAGCCCAGGGTTCGCTGGTTTGGATTCCAGGTATGGACATGGCATCTCTTGGCCAAAGCCATGCTGTGGTAGGCGTCCCACATAGAAAGTAGAGGAAGATGGGCATAGATGTTAGCTCAGGGCCAGTCTTCCTCAGCAAAAAGAGGAGAATTGGCAGTAGTTAGCTCAGGGCTAATCTTTCTCAAAAAAAAGAAAGTAATCAGAAACTTTATGAGAAGGACAAGATAGGTAAACTTTTTCTGTAAAGAATCAGATAGTAAATGTTTTAGGCCACACATAGTCTCTGTCCAGAGTCATCATCATCTCCTTTTTCACAATCCTTTAAAAATGTAAAACCATTCTTAGCTGAGGGCAGTACAAACAGGGTTTTTCAGGGGTTCCAATTAAAATAGTGGATTTAATACATAAAGGTTTTTTTAAAAAAGAAATTAACATAATGTGCAAAACACAGAAACATGAACAATAGCAACAAAATTTCAGAAGCAAACAGACAGAGGGATAACTGGTAACTAACCCAAATGAACTGCAGAAAGGTGAAGCCAGGAGTTGAGAAGCCCAATTTATACTCAGAATCCTCAAAAAGAGGGAGGAACTGACAGCACCTGGTACTGCTTAAACTGAGAAAAGAGGGAGTCAAATAAGGAAGACTGGGTGAAAGCTGTCTGAGAGGCAGTTAAATCCTTAGAAGTTTCCTCCCCAAATCTACCTGATGGTAGGCTACCCCACCCTGAAGTAGGGGTCACCAGATATAATTAAAAGGTCTATGTACCTACCAAAAGGCGAGGAATGAGAAAGCTAGTCCCTGACGCCAAAAAAACTGGTGGCCAAACCTTCAGCCCTCAAGCAGATTGAGTTTTCCCTCATGAACGTGACCCAAGAGGAAACACCTCCCAGACGTCAGGGTTTTCTCAGAAACCGCTCACCTGGACCACCACGCAGTAAAGTTCAAAGGCTTTTAAGTCTCCATCAATCCAGGCGTTTGATCACAAGATAACATCCAAAGATTACTGACACCAGAAGTAAGCCTCCAACATACAAATTAGGGACCAGGAAAAAATTTAGAAGAGTCTGCAAAAAGAAAAAGGGTTTTAACAAAAAGTCATTTATAGCCTCAGAGATGACAGTGCATCCACGAAAGCACAGGACACTCTCTGTAAGACACCATTTTTAAGAGAACAAAGAAGAAATCTTGGGAAATCAAAATCTTGACAGGAAAAATGAAAAATTTAACAGAAAGCTAGGAAATAAAGTTAAGGAAACCTCCCATAAAAAACAGAGCAAAAAGCCCAGGAGATGAAAAACAGGAGGAAAAATACTACTAGAGAACGAGTCTAAGAGATTCAAACAAATAACAGAAGTTTCAGAGAGAAACAAAAGGGAGGAGAGGAAACCTTTGTTACGGACTGAATTGTGTTGCATCCCCCACTCCCCGCAACATTCATGAGGAAGCCTTAACCCCCAATGTGACTGTATCTGGAAATAAGGCCTTTAGGGGGTAATTAAGGTTAAATGAAGTTACAAGTGTCTAAATGTTGGGCCCTAATCCAACAGAAATGGTGCCCTCAGTTCTCAGTGGAGAGAGAAGGATAATGGCTCCTTCCACAAAAAGGCCTTGTACGGACACAGTGAAAGGAAGCTGTCTACAAGCCTAGAAGAAATCTCATCAGAAACCAACTCTGAGGGCACCTTAATCTTGAACTTCTGGCCTCCAGAACTATGAGAAAATAAATCCCTGTTGTTTAAACCACCCAGTCTGTGGTATTTTGTTATGACAGCCCTAGAAGACTAACAACCATCAATGAAATAATTCAAGAAAATTTCCCAGAACTGATGAACATAATTTTGCAGATTTGGAGGACACAATCACAGTGAATATCCAAGAAAACACACGAAAATAGATGTATGCCAAATCACACCCTCAAGAAATTTTGGAATACAAGAGATACAAAATCCCAGAAAGGTAAAAAATTAGGATCAGGAATCAGAATTTTTCTTTTTTTGGGGGGTTGAGGGGAGGAGATCAGCCCTGAGCTAACATCTGCTGCTAATCCTCCTCTTTTTTGCTGAGGAAGACCAGCCCTGAGCTAACATCTGTGCCCATCTTCCTCTACTCTATATGTGGAACACCTCCCACAGCATGGCCTGACAAGTGGTGCGTAGGTCCACACGCGGGATCCAAACCGGCCAACCCCAGGCCACCAAAGCAGAACGTGTGAAGTTAACCACTGCACCACCGGGCCTGCCCCAGGAATCAGAATTTTGAAGAATCACAAGCTAGAAAACAATGGTGAGACACCTTCAGAATTCTGAAGGAAACTATTTCCAACCTAGAATTCGTTACCAACCAAATCAAGTGGGAAGACAAAAAAAAGGTTTTCATTAATGCAAGATCTCAACCGTTCACAAGAATCTACTGTGGGATATACTGAATCAAAAGGAGAGAGTCAAACCAAAAAAAGAACCACATAATACACAGAAAACAGATTTAACACAGAAGAAAGACAAAGGGAGTCGCTAGTTTTATGGTAAAGGGAGAAATCCCAGAAAACTACTATGGATCAGCCAGAGAGCTAGTTCAAGCAGGATCAAAAACTGATAGACAAAGACAGAGCAATTCTACTCCCAGATAATGTACCCAAAAGAAATAACTGTGTATGTCCACTAAAAGACTTGTAAGTAAATGTTTACAGCAGCTGTATTCACAGTAGCTAAAAAACTGGGAACTAATCAAATATCCATTAATGGTGAATTTTTAAAAAACTGTATATCCATCCAACAGAATACTACCATCAGTGAAAAAAGACCAACTACTGCTGTACCCAACATCATGGGTGAATCTCACAAACAAAATGCTAAGCAAAAGTAGCCATCCACAAAGGGGTATATACTGTTTGGTTCCATTTATATTAAGTTCAAGAACAGGCAAAAATAGCCTATGGTATGAAGGACAGAATAGTGATTACTTTTGGAGGTAAGAGATACTGACTGGGAGGAGGCATAAAAGAGCCTTCTGGAGCACTGGAAATATTCTATACCTCGATCTTGGGTGATGGGTACATGATGTCTACAAATGTAAAAATTCATTAAGCTATACACTGAAATTTGTGTACTTCGCAATTTAAAAAAGTTTAACAATACTTCTCTAAAGTTTTTAAAGAAATTAATGAGACTTTCAGTTGAATCCCACAACAGGAATTAATCAAAAGGAAAAAAATTAAGGCCTTATACATAAGGATCTTTATTTTGGAGTTACTTATAACAGGAAAAAAAAAACAAACCTGGAAATAACACTTAATAAATGAGTGTCATGCATATACCCGGGATTTCTCTGGTGTGAGAGAGAAGTTATTATTTGGTGTCTTACTGTTACTAGCAACCAAACTTAATACTAACTAACCTAAAGGAGCCACCTGCCCAGAGGAAGGGCATGTTCAAAGGCTGCAAGGCAAGAAGGAGCTGGGCTATTCAAGGCCCAAGAAGCAGCCTAAGGCAAAGGGAAAACAGCAACAGACACAGCTAGAAGGAGGCAAAAGCCAAATCACAGGAGGCCTGTAAGGGGGGAACCTGGCGAGGGGGACAGAAAAATTGAAGCAACTGACTTCCTCGGGCAGGAGAATTCTGGGGGCAGGGGTTGTAAATGAAGTATTCTAAATGTTTCCAAAAGTAAAAAAGGCATCATTCAAGAACACGGACCTAGAGTGATCAAGCATTTCCAAGGAAAATGTTCCAATGCCTTGATTAATTAATAAAACATTTTTGTAACATAGGTGGAATACTTAAAAAGTACAAGACATATGAAATTCTTTGTTATATCTACTTGAGTTGATCTAAATGCCACGTGATTTGGAAGTACGTGCTGAAATTTTTGGAAGGCTGATTCTTAAAAAAAAACCTTTTTAGATGCATCCATTTTTTCCCCCAAGCCATATTCTCACTGCTTTATTCAACTGGTCTGTTTGAACCAAAGTGGAAATTATTCATACCATACTTTTGTCCAATTCAGCAATACTTAAGTACAATTTCAGGAATAAAGAACAAGAGAATCAGTGTTTCAACAGGTTATCTTAGCAGATAACTTAAACAAATAAAAACAAGCTATCATAACAACAAAAAATAAAAGAAAAAGAGCTTCTAACCTGTTTCAGACCAAAAGAGTAAAGCATTCCCTCCAGGGATGCTTCCCCTGACAGTTTCCTGCTACCTTTCTTACACCAGTCAACTCTTGAGACCCAAATGTAAGAAAAGTACCAGGGCAACCCTATGCCACTGCTATTAACAGAACCTTTATAGTTAAGAGGGAAAATATGTGAAGAACAAATATATAAAAGCTCTCTAACTCCTCAAATGGAACATAGGATTTTCAGAATGTTTTGCTCAATAAGTAGATTGCTCAATAATCTGGTTCCTGACAAATGAACAAGATGACAAAGTAGCAAAATGTAAAATTGTTACTGTTCTAACAATCAAAAAGAGAAAGAGAACATTTAGCTAGGTCATTAAATTTAGTATGTGATAAGCCCTCAGGGGTTTCCTCCAAACCATTACATTGTTTGCACTTACTTTCAAGGCCCCCAAAGATTCAGTCTATCAAGAGATTCAGACAACTGAACTCCAGCAGTAAAACTTGTAAAAGATTCATTCACTTTTTAATGGGTCATAGGACTCAACGGTAGAGATGACAGTCTTATTTTTGTTAATGCCGTTAGTACTTCTAACAAGCATAAAAAAAAACTGTATGTAGAGGCCGGCCCGGTGGCGAGCGGTTAAGTTCTCACGTTCCCCTTGGGCGGCCCGGGTTCGCCAGTTCAGATCCCAGGTGTGGACATGGCATCTCTTGGCAAAAGCCATGCTGTGGTAGGCGTCCCACATATAAAGTAGAGGAAGATGGGCATGGATGTTAGCTCAGGGCCCAGCTTCCTCAGCAAAAAGAAGAGGAAAGGCAGTAGTTAGCTCAGGGCTAATCTTCCTCAAAAAAAAAAACAAACAAACTGTAGGTAGACTTCAAATCATTGTTTCAATGATTTAAACAATGCAAGTCATGAAGGTTTCCCTGCCCTCATACAGAATTTTTGAATCTATATGAGAATGCATAAATATACAAAATGCAAAGTAATGTGAAGCAAACGATTCAAAAGGACATTACAAGAGATAAGTAGTAGTACAGCTTCATAAAGAATACACAGGAAACATTAAAAGAATACACAGAACTTGAGTTAGGAAATCAAGTAGAAAATCAAGGCCTGAATGTTAGGTCTGTCAGTATCACTAGATATGTGAATTTTAGTGCAGTTACTCTGTATGGATTTCATTTTCCTTATCTATAAAACAGAAGGTTGATTTTGAGGTTCTCACAATATTGTTCCATGATATTATGATACAAGCCCACATAAGATGAAAAACCAAGGAATGATAAAACAATAGGGTTACGGGTTCAAAGGAAAGCAACTGCACAAGGAACAGAAAGATCTGGAAGACTGCACTGAAGGACCAAAAATGAAACTTCAACAAAACTTGACTTCATTTGCCACGTAAATAATTGAGGAGGGAAAATTTCTTTTAAAGAATAGACAGGCTATGCATAGGCATTCAAAGTCTCAACAGATATGAGGGCAGAAAAATACAAAATCTAACTAAAAGAGACTAGTTTGGTTAAAGTGGACAGCTCCCACAGAGAGATAATGCTGTCATTAGAAAAAACAGATTTTCAACAGATTGTCAAAAGGCTAGGAATTCTGAACTATATACTCTGTAGACAACAGGGAGCAGTCCTTGGTTTAACAGTGAGGGACATGTTCGAAGCATTATTTTAAGATTAAGGCAGAAGGCAGGACACACCGAGCAGGGAGAAAAGTCAGGCAGAAAATTCAACTAAAAGCTACTGAAAAGAACAAATACCCGAAAGAAATTTCAAAAAATGGCTGACAAAAATTGACCGATGTTAAGTTATGTGGCTAGAGGAAGTAAAAGATAAAACCAAGGTTTGTGTCTGGGTAATTGAAAGCATGATAATATCACCAAAACAAAATCAGCATATGGAGGGCCAGCCCTGGTGGCCTAGTGGTTAAGCTCTGTGAGGTCTGCTTCAGCAGCCTGGGTTCAGTGCCCAGGCATGGACCTACACCGCTCTGTTAGCTGCCATACTGTGCTGCCAGCCCACACAATAAAAATAGAGGAAGGTTGGCACAGATGTTAGTTCAGGGCGAATTTTCCTCAGCAAAAAAAATTTAAATTTTAAAAATCAGCACATGGCAACAGTTTTTGAAGGGAAGACTAAAAATTCTACCTCTGAAGTAATTTAAGGTAAAGATCATCCAGATAAAATTGTTGCCTTAATTAAATAATCTTTAAATGTCATTTTTGGCCCTGTCAGTTGTCTTCCGAAAACAGCAAAGTATTTATGAAGAACTTGCCGACTTGCTTAGTGATTTCGAGAGTTTCCTCCAATTTTACTTACTAACTATACAAATAATCATTTAGTCTTCTGGTGCAGGTAGAGAATATTCGGTATTTTGCCATATGATAAAGGTGAACAAACTGTAAAAGTTATTAATAAATTATGACCAAAAAAGAGACTGCGTCTCTATTTAAGTCAAGTCTTTCTGACAAGTGCTTTATAACAATAATCACATCAAATCTAACTTGAGCTTTGGCAGGAAAGTTCTCAAAGGTCCAAAAGAAAAATAAATCCAGCAGCATAAAGTATCACTCAATATCTAACAAAACATTCTATGTACACTTCAAGTTCTATTTACACTGGCCTGAAAGCACTGGTAAAATCTGGACTAAAAGATAATGCTTAGAAAAATAAAGCAAACAATTCAAAATTTAATACGTGAACAAGCACAGCTGGAGTCTTGAACACTGCAAGTAGTGTTTACAAATATTATAGCTAATTCCTACGGATCACAATTTTCCCAAAGAAGATCCCAGAGGTTGTGATCAAGATGGAATGAAACCACCATTAATCAACCAATAAATATTTCTGGAGTTACTATCAAACTGTAAACGGGATGCCTATTTAAGAACTGAACATTATTGACAATTCCCAAACAAACAAAACCTCCTTCTTGGACTTTTTTCCCATTTACTTTGTGACCTCACTGCAGACGGAAACTTGAGGCACAGTGGTTTCCAGGTGCTTAATAAATTCTAGGGCTGCTTTTTCATAAATCTACCAAAGAAAGATTTTCAAAAATGAATACTTCTTGCAACACTTACCCCTTTTGACCGGATATTGAGTTTCTTTGCTCACCACCCAAGAAGTGGTTAGAAAATCTTCCTTAACGTCCTTCTTGCCTAACTCCAATGGTTTCTTATCAAATCTAACGGATAAAATTATTTTTAGGTGACCAGTTCATCAGTTCAACACGATTTGAGCACCTTTAATGTTACGGTTCTCAGCCCTGAACAGCTTCCCGAGCTTCTAACGGCAAATTTAACTTTTAGGGAAACACGTAAGGTTACAAAACCAGCCTACCGAGACAATTTTTTTTTCCCGGATATACAACAATTCAAGCCAAAAGCTCACAGCCCAAGCAACTTGCGTACAAATCTACAGTAAGTCCAGACGATTCAAATAACCCAGATTTCCCGAGAACCGGGGACCGGCAGGGGGAGGGGGGTGGGGATGGGGGAGGGGCAGAGGCGCATCCCAGGCTGTCCACCCTCGGCGCCGGGCACGGCTCCCTCCCCTGCTCCCCGATGGAGCTGAGCGCGCCCCTTTCCTCCTCTCCCAAGTCCCTACCTTCCCCACCTCGGATTACGCCACGACAGGCAACAGGACTTCTTCGGGAGGAAAAGACACAGGGAACGCGCGCGCCGCACACTCGACCTCCCAGCCTCGCAGGGGCGGCCGCCGGGGCGCTCACCCCGACCCGGCGCTGCGGGGACGGCCAGGGAAGCCGCGGGGCCGCGCCGCCCGGGGCAGTAGCCGGAGGTCCCACAAAGCCGCGGGACAAACGCCCAGGCCCGGCCGAGCGGCCTCCCCGCCCCCTCCGGCTCAGCTCCGGGCCGGCAGACGGCGCCCCCAGGGCTAACTTCGCCGGGGAAGAGGAAGCGACGCAGCAAGCGAACAAGCTGTGTGGACGCACGGAGGAAGGAGAGGCTGTCTGCGCGTCTGCCGGCCAGCAGGGCCTGCTTGCCTTCACGCTGCCGGGCCCGGGCGGCGCCAGCTCACCTGAGGAGGGCACCGGGACGACGCCGCGGTCGCCGCGATGGCCGTTACGGCACGAGGCCTCCGCTCAGCCGCCGCGTAGCTCTCGGGAGAGGGGCGGGGTGCCCGCGGCGAGCGGGCGGGGCTGCAGCGCCGACTGGCCGCCAGGCGGCGGGCGGGTCCTCGCGGGCAGGAAACCCCCTTCTGGCCCAATCTGATAGGCTCTACCGCCCCCCTCCCGCCTACCCCTGACGCGAGAGCTGTCTGCGTCGCGCCGGGGTTGGGCGGGCCGGCTTGTCAATCAAGCGCTGGGCTGGGCCTGGAGCGAGCTGAGGCTGCGCGGCGGAGAGCGAGTAAGAGGCTGAGGAACGTCCGGCAGTAGTGACTCTCTTCGTTTTACCTCCCGGCTGAGTGCTTTGGGCCTTCCCGCTGGGCGCCGCGGGACAGGCTCCGCGGCCCAAATTACTGCTCCCCTGGTTCAGCCCCAGCCGCTCTGGGGTCTTCCTCCTGGTTTCTGCACCTGAAGAGGGTCTTGTCAGATGAAGGTTGTCAGGGGCAGAGAGTGAAAAAGCAAAAGGCCTGGAAATGGGGACCTGAGAGAAAAATGTAAGACGTGTGCCTCATTTGAGCCACAAACCGAAATAAACAGCCTGAGAGCCTTCGAAGTGGCCTGCTGCGTAGGGAGTTTCCAGTCTGGTCTGCGGTGGTCCTGCTGTGAGGAGGACACTGACCGTCGGTGCCAGCAGGTCTGCCGCTCTTGGTGGCCCAGCCCCAGCCCCCTGCGGGGCTGCGGAAGTCGGTGGTCCCACGCCAGTGCCGCGGCCCCGCGCCTGCCTCATCCCTCCGTGGCTCAGCCGAGGCGTGGCCTCCTTAGGGAGCCTCTCAGGGAACACAGGTATTTTCCCCATCCAGGCTGTTGAAATAGTTGGTCCGTATCCCTGCCTGGACCGTGAACTCCACTAAGTCAGGAGCCATGTCATTCGACCTTTCCCCAGTGCCTCGCACAGGACAGATGGTCAGTAAGCATTGTCTCAGGCGTTCATACATTTTCCTTTCCCTCCTTTAATCCTGGCCCTGACTGTAAGTTCCAGGAGTTCACGCTTTTCTGCATTTAACTTCAGTTATTCATTTGAGGGCTGATAGATTATGTGGTTTGCTTGCCACATACAGGATCATAAGGTCAAGCACAAATCACCTCTGGCCCCTTTCTGGCCTCAAGCTGGCTGGGGCAGGTAGACCGTGAAACTGAGCCACAGCATGGCTACATTCCATCATTAGCATCCAAAGTGAATAATGAGTTTTGAATTTATTCTAAGGGTCTAAATACCTTTGCATATTTTATCATGGTTGCTATGGACTGAATGGTGACCCCTCCCAAAATTCATGTTAAAGCCCTAAAGCCCAGTGTGACTGTATTTGGAGATGTCTCCCATGAGAGGACACACAGTGAGCAGGCCAGCAGGTGCAAGCTAGGAAGAGAGCTCTCACCAGAAACTGACCGTGCTGGCACCCTGATGTGGGACTTCCAGCCTCCAGAACTGTGAGAAATTAAATTCCTGCTGTTTAAGCCGGTGGAATTTTGTTATGGCAGCCCGAGCTGACTAATACAATAGTTTTATTTGTTGACAGATCTTATAAAGTTTATGGATTGAGATATTATTATATTCATTTTTGAAGCTGGAGAAACCGTTGTACAGAGGTTAAAAGTATTTCTCCAAAAATCACACAGCAAACTGTTAGCAAAACCTGGCTCAATTCTAGTTACATATTTAACATGTGATAGGGACGGGGGTCTGAATATGAATACAACAGGTAAAGTAGTCCTTGCCATCAAGTAGCTTATACCACCATCTTCAGTGGGGAAAATAAACCCAGAAAAAAATATGCTGAAGTCATAAGTTTAGATTTTATTTTGCAAGGGAATATGTATTTGAATGGGTCAATGATCTAAACAGACTCTTCACAAGATTTTAATCCAGATCTTTTGACTACTGTGTACCACCTATTTAAGCAATAGAAGTAAGGGAGAGAGCTTTTTCATAAAAGGGTTTCAGTTGTCTGTAAACATGTAACTTCCTTTTAGTTTTCCTTCTTTAAGTTGCCTCATCACCCATTCTTAGCAGGAACTCTTTAAAAAAAGAAAAATTCAATATATGAAAAAGAGAAGGAGTTGAAGAAGAAAAGTAAGGAAACAGCAATGAAAGAGGAAGCATTGGGTGGAAGGATAGACAGGCAGAAGGTCATGTATGAAATTGCAGTATAGTGTACTTAAAAGGAATGGAGACCATGTCCTTATGAGGTGGGAGTTTTCCCAGACACTTCCTTTCATACGCTCTGTCTCCCCAACTTTCGAACACAAACATCCACGAGGCTGCTTCTTCCTCTCTTTTTTGCAGAACCCAAACCAAAAACGGGAATCACCGCTCCTAATTAGTGCTGAGTGGACCAGGGACTAGCCAGAATCAGGCAACAACAAAATTTAGGTCAAAACTTATGACCTATGGACTGGAAATGGGGCTTCAGATATGGGTAGCTAATCTGTCTAGGATGAAAACATGCAGGTGGCTCACTTCATTAATCCCAAAGGAAAAGATTTAGGAAGACAAGGAAGGGAAAAATGAGCCTCCATGTCTAAAGGCCTTTCCCAGGAAACTACTGATAGCTTATGGTATCATTTCTAACTTATGTTAGTTAGAAACTTATGTTAGTTAGAAATGATTAGAGAGAATGATCTGGTTTAGCATCACTGTCAGACAGGACTGTTTAGGACAAATAAAAAGCCCTACCTACTAAACAGCAAGAAGTAACTAATCACAGGCTTGACTATGATGTCTAGAAATTAGTGGACCCTGGTAACTAAATTTAATTTCTGGATTGAGTATTGTTATACTTTTCTGGGAATTAATTCAACAAAAATTTATTAAGAGTCTACTTTGTAATAAGCGCTACAATAGGTACTACAGATCTAAAGATCCATCTTAAAGGAGCTCAATCTAGTGTCAGAGAATGAGATTTAAACAGACACTTATTATTAATGTAGTAAATACAGCAATAGATACACACAGGGGAAGTTAAGCCACAGTGGGAGGGGAGTTGTGTGGTCAGGCTAGTCAGAGAATTGAATAGGCAAAGAAGAGAAGGGCTTTCCACATAGAGAGGCCTGCGTAAAAAAGGTATTAAGCAACGGTGGAGCATTGCCGGCACAGATGATTAGAAATGTGAGCAATAGTGGGTTGTGGAAGTTAAGGACCTTATACTTTATCCTACAGGCAATGAGAAACCATCAAAGGGTTTTCTTGCAGCACTTTAAAATGTCATTCTGTTGTTTTCTGGCCTCCGTTGTTTCTGATGACAAGCCAGCTGTAATTCTTATCACTGTTTTCCTGTATGTCATATATATTTTTCTCTGGCTGCTTTTAAGATTTTGTTTCTTTGTCTTCATCAGCAGTTACACTGTTTCTAGGTGTAGTTTTCTGTGCATTTATCCTGCTTGGGTTCACTTATTTCCCTAGATTTTTGGATTGCTATTGTTTCCTCTTATCAAATTTGGAAAACTTTTAGCAGATATTTCTTCAAATACTCTTTTCTGCCCCATTCTCTCTCTCTTCTTTTGAAATGACACTTACACTTCAGCTACACTTCTTAGGCCTTAGTACAGGTCATTCCATGGTGTGTTCATTTTTTTCAAACCTTTTTCTTTCTGTGCTTCAATCTGGATAATTTCTATCAAGAGCCAGTGTCTAGTAATTCCTGGGAAATCTGAAGGTTAATATTTTCACAAAAGCACAGACACCCTACTAATGACTGGGGGTTTCTTTGGGGAAGGTTTGGAGACATAATAGTCAAGAAAACAGAAATCACAAGATATTACAACAGGGAGCATTTTGTATTGGGTATTGATGGACTAAAAAAGCAAAAAGGGAACAGTGAAGTAGCCCAGAGGTGATAACTGTAGAGAGCAGCTGCCGCCCCTAGGGCTAGTGAAAAAGAAGAATCGAAGCTGGATTATCAGGTCTCAGAAGCTCAGCAGAATGACCCAGCTGAGCTGCAGCTCAGATGCCTAAGAGGCTGCTGTCCAACTGGTCCTACTACTACTGGGAGGGATATGATGAGGCTGGTTTGGGAGGTGGAGGAGTGCCAAAAGAAGCTCAAGGCTGAGATTGATTGCTGCTGCTGGAGCAAAGGGCTGTTGCGTATTGTTGGGGTAACAATGACAGAGACTGCGAGCAAACAGAAGGGAGAACGTCCTTTCTCCCCTTCTCCTGTCTTCATCTCCCTCTAACACCCTTTATTGGTGGAACCTAGTGAGACACCAGCTGGCATAGGAAAAATGTAGTTTGCAGGGTCTGAGCCATAGCATCACAGAGGAAAGTAAAGGGTGAATCTGGAGCTAAGATAGCTCAATAACAATAACAATTGTTTAATAACCAATACCATATCAACATTTGTTTATGCTAAATTAGTAAAAATTGCCCAAATGAATGCCACCTTATATGCTTTTACAGATTTTTAGGCCCTTTTGTAAAGAATCTCAGGACACCAAGTTGTTATCAGTTTTCTGCTATACTATGATTACTGCTGGTCTCTTTTTCAGGGGTAGGGAGTACCTTACTGCAGTTCACATTTGTACTTGCTACAAAATCATAAACAAGGGCAGTTTGGAAGAGATCTGTATCAATGAGGATAAGTAGACCCTGCCCCAACATTAGGTCTCCCACTGTCAGACACAAAATGGCATAGACTAAGTACAGCTGGCAAGAATCCGGTTTTCCTATTCCTATGCATTGTCTAACGTGGCCATAGAAAGGAGAAGACCAATTTCCTATTCTAAGGTAGAACCACCACCATTGTCACTGAAAAACCATCTCCGTTCCTTTGTTCCCTTTTTCTTGCCTCAACTTAAGCTCCCTTATCCAACCCAATCATGTCTAGTTTTCTAACACAAGTAGACGACAAAACAGGGGTTGGTATTTAGCCTATAAACTTACAGTGAACTTTTCACAAATGAAGATTTTTTAATATTGAAGGGTTTTTGTTGAACATTTGTAGAACATTGGTCATGAACAAGTCTTATGTTCTTTAGTGATGAAAGTTAACATTCTCCTTCTACCATAATTACTTTTTGTTAATAACAGTAAAGACACCAGGTTCATAATATTTCACATATTTAATATTTGTCTTTGAATATATTAGACTAGAATAAATTTTTCTACATCTGCATATATTAATTATATATTATGTAGCACTCTGTCAATTATACAACACAAAAGACATTTATAGGTAAACATTAAAATGGCAGTGTACCTATTAATAACGTTAACAAGATAATAATCAGGTATTCATTTAATGGGAGAGTCTAGTATTTCCTGATAATCCTGCCTCCTTAAATTCCTCCAGTAAAGTTTATAGCCAGCAAGGACAAAAACACTAATCATAATGATTACCCCTCCAAAGACATCATAGACACTAGGAAATATGTGTAACACTAGAAGCTGCAAGACCATAGCTACCACAATCTCCAGATGTTGTACTGTGCTAACCAAAGCTGGATGGAATTTGTCCAAAGCATAATAAACTCCTAGGAATGCTGCAGTAGAACAGACACATATAGCAATGAGATAACTCCAGGTTTCTCCATCTAATGGGATGATGGGTTCCTGAAGAATGAACATAGTAGATACTCCCCAGACTGTCCCAGTCCAACCAAAGGTAAACAGTGCAGTCCACATGCTGATCTTCTCCTTAATGGATCTGTATACTATCATGGAAAGAGCAGTGGTCAGTCCAGCCATCACGGTCATAGTGTACCCAAAGGCTTCTTTCCAGGCATTTAACAAAGAATTGTCTTCATCAACAATGTTAGGGATCATGACA
Organism: Equus quagga; assembly: GCF_021613505.1. Taxonomy (NCBI): domain Eukaryota; kingdom Metazoa; phylum Chordata; class Mammalia; order Perissodactyla; family Equidae; genus Equus; species Equus quagga. Next base: position 170,692,282 of record NC_060267.1, on the reverse strand, counting down.
AGACAAACACCTAAGATGCTGCAAACAACTGTAGCCATGTCAACATAAGCCATTTTCTCATCTACAAGTAAAAAAGCCAAAATGGCACTAAAGACTGTGGTTGTGGCTCTCCACATAGTGGTCCCATTGCTTGGAGGAACTATTGAAAATGATGTATAAGCACAGGTGATAGAGATGACATTGCATACACCATAAAAGAAGAGTCGTAATCTGTATCCACTGGGTCCAAAAGGGGCCTCCTGGTAGTAACACACAACTAACACAGATAAGACCTGCAAGACAGAGCGGATAAAAATCAGTTCTAGAGATGGAACTTTAGAACGATCAGAAACAAGCCTCGTGATAAGAGCTACACATCCATGAGCCAAAGCAGACCCAAACAGCACTATCCACATTTTTCTGGATTGAAAAATATTTTTTTCTGCAAAACTCTGGAATTGCCCAATCTCACTGCTCATTGGATCTTCTGTCGGTGGAGGTCGGGTATCCATGGTTCCAAAGAAAGTTCTTCCTTTTCTTTTCATTTCACTCAGCAGGCCTTTCTTTGGATTTTCTTCCATAAAATTTCCATAGTCTTCATTGATTTCCTCATATCCATCATCCCCAGGCTGAGGGTAATGAGAAGTATATTTCACCATCACTGTTTTGGGATGTATTTTCACCCGTTTTTTCACTGGATATTTTTTGGAGGGAGAAGTATCCATTTCTTCAGATAATCAATTCTATTTAAGAAGAGGAAAAAAAGACAAACATACATATTCATTCAGTTGAAATTTAATTTTAATTTCTATTATATGCACCAATTCAATAATATAAAGTAAGATTGGACCAAAAAAGTTTAAAAAAAAGTTTTAAAAAAAGTAATAGGAAGAGAGGATCTGGCAATACACCTTATCTGGTGTATGAGGTCCAATGAAATTGTCTACCCTTTTTTCACTCTCATCTTAAGTCTGCTCCTATTCCTCACTCTACTTATTCTTTGTCTCACTCAGCTCTAATTCCTAACTTTACATCACAGCCTTCTGATATTTTTCCATCTCTTCATTCCTACCTGTCTCTCTGCCAATGCAATTAAAAAAACACAGAAAAATAAATAACAGCTTAAACCAAATCTTTCCTTCTCATTGTGTCCATTTGTCTATACTATAAATTATAAATGCATAAGTCCAAAGTCTTTTGCATAATCACTTCTGTATAATACCAGAATTAGCCTTATATTACAAATTATAGTGATTTTTTAAACATTTATTCTGGGATCCCCATACGTTTTTCAGATATATAGATACACTGAAATTAGAAAATAAATAAAATGGATTTAGTGACATTCATGCATTGGTGTGTACAACCTTACTGATGAGCAATTGGGCAATATGTATTAAGATTTTAACTGAAGTTACTCTCTAATTCACCAATACTACTTCTAAGATTTTACCCTAAAGAGATGATCACAAGATGCTTTTTACCTTATGTGTAAAAAAAAAAAAAGGAAAAAATAAGAATATGTATTTATATTTGATTATATAACATAAAGAAATTATGGAAAAATACAAAGGAAACTAATAATTGTTGGGGTGAGACAGGGAACAAGAATCGAAGAAAGCCTTTTTATTGTATACTTATTTAGATTTTTATTTTTGAATCACGATATTGTTCAAAAAATTAAATTATAAACTAAAACAAAATGTTCATCTGTTAATTTAAGAGAGCATACAAAAAAGTGTGGAAAAAATGTATGAATAGGAGAGTTCATGGTAGCTTACTACAATTACCCTTCATACAATGAAATATTATGCTATGCATCCATTAAAAACAACAATGCAGAACTTTATTGACATGGAAAAATGTCCATGACATATTGTTGAGTGGGAAAAAACTTAAGCTTGTTGTAAGGATTAAATGAGATAATGCATATAAAGAATTTGCCACAGTGCTGGCATATAGTAAACCCTCACGAAATGTTAATAAATTCAGCTTCCTTTCACCTACAATTTACTCTTTTGAAATACTGAGTATCTTCCACAATGTTACTCTTTCTTTGAGACCTGTATTTATTCACTCAGTTCTCTTTTGTTCTTTCTCTCTCTCTTTCAATGAACAATTTCCTATTTCCTTCCTAATGATTCCTCTTCTTCCTCCTAAGAAAAAAAAAAGAAACCTTTTGATTTTTTTTGTCTTCATGACATACGCCCTGTTCCTTGCCAAAAACTCATCAGTTCCAGGATCTTAAACCATGGTCCAGAAATCAAATCCTATTTTGTTCTTTGACACCATCTGGGTAGCCAACTGTTCCATTCCTATTTACTCCTTTCTCTTCTAAACACCACCTTCAGTTGGAAGAAGTCATTTGAAAAAACACCACCTGTGCCTCCAAGCCCTTTAGTTTCTTAGCCTGGACCTCCCACTTGCAGTCCTTCCTGTATATTGCTATCAGGCTAGTTGGATGTTCTTTTTTTCCAATTTTTATCAGGACATTTCCACTTCAAGACTTCAGGTTCAATAATTCCAAACTGAGTTAATCACTTTGGTCTCCCAAATAGATTTTTCTTGCCTAACTTCCTCATTTATGTTTGCAATATCACCATTTTTCCAGTTCCCCAAGTTAGAAACCAAGGAATGCTCTGAATTATCCTTTCTGCTGTCACACTTCCATTTGGTCATCAATCTCATTGTTTTTGTCTTTTCCTTTCTCCTCCAATTCCATTTTACCTTTGTGATTCTGGATCAGGTTATCATGAATTCCTACCTAGAATATTGCAACAGCATCCTAACCAGCCCCCTTGAATCCCAGTCCTTCTCCACTAAAACCCATCTATATTATACCACTGTCATATTAATCTTCTTTTAAAGATTCAAAACAAAAAATTTCCCTCAAGCTTTCCCCATTTAAGAACCTACAGTGATTTCCTACTGACTACCTCAGTGAATCTCAACTCCCCTGCCTGGCTCTCAAGACTGCTTTGTCCAGCCTCTATCAACACCTGGCTCCTTAATTCACATACTTTGCTCTGATCAGTTCAGTGTCCTCCCTGTCCTCACTCCCCACATGTACAAATCACTTCTCTAAGCCTTTATTCTCATTAGTTTCCCCTCTGCTCCAACTTTCTAAACACTGCTTATCTTTTAAGAAGGTCCAGTCCAAATTCTGCCTTTCGGAAACAAGGCTTCCCTGACCACTCTAGCAGCTTATTTTTTTCTTCCTCGTTTAACATCTGCAGTAGTTCTTCTAATACTTGTAATCCAACAATTTTTTTATTCAGTTGTCTCAATTCAGTGGAGCTTGTCTCCAGTCATTGTACCCAAATTTGCTATGTTAAATCTCCTTTCCTTGCTAGTCAGCAAGTATCTTAATGACATCGCAGTTAGATCCCATAACTTCCCACTTGCTGTTCACTGTTAAAACTTCGTTGCATATCTATTCAAAGCTTTCCCCTCCTCCACTGCAGGCCATATTTGTAGCTCAAGGGGCATGAATAGAGACACAATGTGGTCTGCTATTTTACTACTTCTCCCATTCCCTCCCTTTGGAGTCCATAGAAGGGCGATATGGTCTGCCTCTGGGATGCTTCCTCCATCCTCCTCTTCGAGCTTCTAGCTCCCCTGGCTTATTGTCACAGGGAGGAAGGGAAAGGAAAGGGACATGTTTCATATATTGGCTGCTGTAATGTGATGGCTTTTTGATGTATAAAGTTGGCTAGGCTGAACTACATTCCCCAGTTATCTAACCAAACACTAATTTAGGTGCTGCTGTGAAGGTACTTTGCAGATGTGATCAAAGTCCCTAATCAATTGACTTTAATAAAAAGAAAAACTATCTGGGATGGGCCTGACCTAATCAGGTGAGCCCTTTAAAAGAGGGCTCACTGGGGCTGGCCAGGTGGCGCAGTGGTTAAGTTTGCACGTTCCGCTTCTTGGCAGCCCAGGGTTTGCCGGTTTGGATCCCAGGTGTGGACATGGCACCACTTGGCAAAAGCCATGCTGTGGTAGGCATCCCACGTATAAAGTAAAGGAAAATGGGCATTGATGTTAGCTCAGGGCCAGTCTTCCTCAGCAAAAAGAGGAGGATTGGCAATAGTTAGCTCAGGGCTAATCTTCCTCAAAAAAAAAGGGCTTAGGCTTTCCTTGAGCTCAGAGATTCCAAATAGTTCATGCACTTGGAGTTCCATCCTAATCTTCCTTTCCTTACTGCCTGTGAACAAGCTTCAACCGCTGCTCGTGGGGTTCCAGCATGCTCTTGATCTCTTCCTGATTGCCTGCCCTTCAGACTTCAGACTTGCTTATCCAGCCCCCATAATTGCATTAGCCAATTCCTTGTAATAAATCCTACTGATTCTTTGTCTCAGGCTGAACCCTGACTCTAATACATGTTAGAATTCTCTCTTTGATTGTTGTCTTTGTTTCTCTGTTAACTCTGATAGGCCATTGACACTGTCTAGGCTGCAGGCATCCGAATGCAGGCTATCTTGGGTAAATGCTGTAGGGCCTCCCCAGGGCACAAATCTCTGATATGGGAGAGCTTCCTGCCCTAGGGTTTATGCTCACAAATTTTTGCTACTTGGTCCTCTTGCCTGGTGGGCAGCTGTCTTGGGCAGGCACCAATAGTATTCACTTCACCCCAGGAAATTCACATATCCTTACCACTCCAACAAGTGTACAGGCCACTCACTGTGGCCTTATTCTCTCCAATTTTATTTCTCTTTGCTCAAACAAGCAAAGGACAAATTAAAATATACTATCTAACCTGATTTCCAACAAGGGGATGAGAAGGCACACCTGTTGCAACTAATGATCTGGTAACCTTCACCCTCAATCAGCTTTAAAGGAGAACTTCCTCCTCTCCTCCCCCATTAGGAAAAAGCACAACATTCTGCTTAGACCAAAGGTCCATAACAGATAATATGAACCTGGTGACAAATTGTATTTTCCAAAGAGAGCCACTAATCTAGTATCTCCCATACTACATATTTGGTTTTTTTAATGTGAGTTTGACATTATTAAATAGAGAGTTAGGGTCTCTAATATTTAATAGAATCTCTCCTCTTATTAAAAGTAGGCAGGCTTTTGTGGCTGTTTCAGCCAACAGAGTATGGCAGAAGTGACATATTGTGACTTCTGATGCTAGGTCATAAAAGGTGATACAGCTATGCCTTCCTAGCTGCCACACTTGTGCTTGGAGCTCTGAGCCACCAGGTAAGCAGTTTGACTGCTCTGAGGCTGCCATGCTGTGAGGAAGCTCAAATCAGCCCAGGTAGAGAAACCAAACGGAGAGCCCTGAGACTACACGAAGAGAGAAAGATACCCGGGCAGCCCCTAACTGCTCCAGCCCCTGCTGTTCCAACTCCAGCCACCCATCCGACTTCAAGTATATAAGAGACCCTGAGTCAGCCCCAACAAGTCCTTTCCAAATTCCTGATCTACAGAAACCAGGACAGATAATAAAATGATTGTTTTTGTTTTAAGCCACTAAGGTTTGGAGTGATTTCTTATCTTCAATAGATAACTGGAACACCCACTGCCCTCCCTCGTATTCTAAGGAGTAGAAAAGAAGGATGGTTTTGGTGAGAGTTAAAGTAGAAGGCCACTTATATCTGGCCCTAATTGATTGCCTTTGAAAGTAGGATATTTTGTCCTCCACTGTGGGATCCTGGATGCTAATTTTGAGGGAAGAGGAAAGTTTTATTCAGTATCCTGTCAGGCACACATTAGTGTATTTAATCTTAGTCCAACGGCATACTTTAAAGTGTTATTTGCACTGCGCAATTTTTATTCATTTCTGTCAATGGCTTAGTCTATAACAAATATATTCCAGGTATTTCTCAACACCATTAATATAATATCATGACCCGCTGATACAAAAGCCAGCTTATACTAAACGGATACATAAAAATCTTCCTCAGTCTCTCTAGTTTTCATTTAATTTCAGGCTTCATGAATGCAGTTCTTGAAGGGAACCTGGAATCCTGACTAGTTCTTACATTTTTGCACATGAAGTCTTTTAACATGTGAGCATTTCAATAAATATTAATTGAGGTACCATATGCACAGCACCATGCTAGGCTCTATAAATAAGACAACAAATAAAACAGGCATGGTCCCTGAAACCACTGAGCTTACAGACAGGTGGAAGAGACAACAAATGAGTTCAACTTTAATATTTTATTGAGTTAATAATGCAGGCAACCACATGAAGTATGGGGAACTGTTGGAGACATATAAAAGGCATCTAGCCCAAATATAGGGAATCTTAGCAGGTTTCCAGGTGGAAAGGATGCCTGAATTGGGACTTGAGGCATATGTAGCAATTAGTCAAGTAAAGAGGAGAGGGGGAAAATATTTTTTTTCTAGAGATAAGAAATTTAAGAGTCAAAAATGTTGGTTTTGAGTTCTGGCTCTGCCACCAACTAGAGTAATAATTATGTCTATTTTAAGAGAACGAGTTTTAGATGATAATTGTTGGGGTCTTTTGACTCAACTTGCTTCAAAATCAGTTTGTCTCTTTAATGACTTCATGCTTCTAGTATTTTGATTTCTCTCCCATGCAAGATCACTGTGCAGTTCAGTGATCACAACTTTCTACGACCTGCTCAATGTTCTGACCAAGGTGCGAACTTGACTTCTCCTTCCTCACATAGACAAGGGGCGTGAACTAATCTCGTGGCTCCAGGTCCTCTGACAGGATTTACATGGAGGCAGAGGCAGACAGGATTTACCTGTCCATTTCAGCTGTGTGAAGCAACTTGGCTGAGTAGAGGAATATGAAACAGTAGGACAGAAGACCAGCCTGCCCGGCTACCAGTATATCAACCTGAAATGCTGGACACAAATGGGTTAAAAGGATGCATAGTTTGATATCTGCTTGAACAATGGGCACAATTCAGTGTGGCAAGCCTGAAACCAATATTTTCGTCCAAAAGAGGCACTGTTTCCCAAGCTACAACCCACAACGCGAGGCCGAAGATCACTTCTCTGCTAAGGTTGAGAAAATTAATACTGACATCTCTACTGTCTTGGTAGAAATCCTTAGGATAATCCCCTTAAGGTACCTAAGAAATGCCACTTGGTAATAACAGTTTCTTTAGTTACCAAACTGATCCCTAAAATGGTAAAAAGTCTTAGATATAAAGCTGGCTAGTGCAACTTGATTTAGTGTAGTGGTTTAAATGTAGGCACAGATGTGATATCTGACACTTGTGAATGAGATTGGCTTTTAAATAAGTATTTACAAAGAACTGATAGGTTGCTAGCTTATATCTGAGCAGCCTAGCCTGAGGTACCTTATTACCCCCAATGTGCTTGGATAGTCTTGTCCCTGAATGAAAATGAAAAGAGTATATCTAACTGGCCACCTGAAAGGGAGAACCCAAAAACCATCTTTCCAGGATATTGTGAAACATCAGGACATGCATAGGATCTCTGCTGTTAACTATAACTCCTGAGACCTGCTGAGGGAAGCCATTCCTCCCTCCAAACTGATGAAAAGGGGCCCATATTCTGACGCCTCAAAGGCTGTCTGCATAGTGCTACTACCCATCCTCATGCTGAGCCATGGCCTAACCCTTAAGACCCCTGTGTGAATAGGGATTCTTCACTCTCTTGCCCACTGCAACTCATGAGGATCAGGAGGGCTAGAGGCAGCATTTAAGTTTGCTTGTACTTTATTAATATTTTTCGTCTGTATCTTTGTGTAAAGGTCCACTACTTTAGAGGAAAAAGAACCTGCTTCTAAGCTCCGACCTCTAGAACTAGAAAATTAGTTCTTAAATAAACTAATAAAGTAGAGTTTGAGAGACAAGAATAATGATAATAAGTGAGAAATAGAGTAGAAGGTAAAGGACACACCCTTTCTTATATTGGGCACACTGAGGAAGCAAGGAATTTATCATGAGGGATTAAATGTTTGCCCTTCTTAGAAGGTGCGATAATATTCATGTTGCTTGTAAGTGCCAAATGATCAAAATGAATCAAGTTTATAATCAAATCATGAAACTGAAGAGTTTTATGAAGATGTAAAAGAGAGGCTGCAGAAGTTAATTGTACAAGACTTCAGTCAAATACTCAGATTATATAAGAACCCACCATTGGCAAATTCAACAGCAGAAAAAAAATAAAAGAGGAGACATAGGCTACTAGTCTCCTATGGTAAACCAACTGAATGTTATCTCTATAAAAATATAAAAAATTTCAGAGCAATCTGGACAGAATCATTCTAAGTCAGCTGTATTACATAGGACAGATATACACACGTAATAGCAGAACTTGCAATAAAAACATCACTCATATGGCAGATTATTGCTTGACAAACAACAGTCCATCTACATCTTTCTTAGGAAGACAAAAAATAAGGCACATAATCATTTTCCCTTTTGTAACACTTAGATTAAAGCATCCTTGCAATGGGCTATCAGAAAGAGATTAAAAAGACAAAGACCTTGATTAAGCCAGAGGTCATGGCAACATTTTTTTAGCACTCTAATGGAAACAATAAGAATTAGGATAAAAGCAAGAAAGAGAAAACAAGTAGAATAAAGAAAGGCAAAATTAATGGTTCTAAAATCCAGTGAAAACAGAAGGAAAGATGGAAGAAGTCAATAATAACAATACCATCAATAGCCAGATGTATTGATATTTACATTTTTACAATATGCTAAGCACTAAACATGGGTTAACTCAGCTTTGAGAGGAAGTGAAACTTAGGAGATTTTGGAGTCGGGGAGCAGAGAGGAAGGGTGGAAAACTAAAAATTTGGAGAAAGCTAATGGCCTACCTCACTCTGAACTGAAAGAATTTAAAGGAGGTAAAGGAAGGTACTCACTTTAGGAAAGTAATTCAGTAGATATTATTGAACACACTCTATGTGAAGAGCACGCTCTCTGTGGGGCAGCTCAGTAGGTTCTTTTGTTGAAGAGAATTTACTCCAGTCTTGCCTAGAACTTTGTCACACAGTACCCAAAATTAGTCTCTCCTCCCTACTCTTCTCTCACTCTTTCCTCTTCCCAATCTGCTCCTTCTTTCCCCACCTTCCCTTCTCCACTTTACTCCTGTCCCCCACAGACACAGCCCTGTCTGACATTCTAGCCCAGAAGTGGTTACCACTTACTCATGCAAATCATCTCAGGAAAAATATTAATTTCATTGCCTTAAACGATGAAGCATTATCACTGTCAGAATCACATTCTGCTTTCAAAATAGAAGAAACTATTTTCATTTTCTTGAAATTGTAAGTTCTTTGACAGAAAATAGTGGTGATGACAAAATATGTGTGTGGAAAGTAGGAGAAAAGCCTCAGTTGTGTGACTATTCCTACCACTGAGAATCCCACCCTAAAACCTGGCCTCCTGCCACCCAAACTCAACTGTACGCATTTTCACTTCTCTGGGCCTTTTCCCTGTGCCATTTGGTACTTAGCTTCTGCCTCCTTTTGTCATTTTATTCTCTTTGTATACGATACTGTTAAGTTTTAAAAAGTAGTGGTTCCTCCACTGTGTGTTTGTGGAGGAGGGGGACAACCTAAGTGCCCAAACAGATGAACGGATAAAGAAAATGTGGTATATCCATGCAATCAAATATTCAGTCATAAAAAGAAATAAAGTTCCAATACATACTGCAAGATGGACGAACCTTGAAGATATTCTGCTAACTGAAATAACAAAGCTACAAATTTGTTCTTACAAAAGAACAAATATTGCATGATTCCACTTATCTGAGGTATTTAGAATAGGCAAATTCAGAAAAACAGAAAATAGATTAGAGGGTACCAGGGCCTCTACCAGGGGGAATGGTAGTTATGTTTAACGATTACACAGTTTCTGTTTTGTGTAATGAAAAGGTTTTGGAAATAAATAGTGGTGATGGTTGCATAACATTGTGAACGTAATTAATGCCATTAAATTGTATACTTAAAAATGGTTACAATGGGAGCCCAGCCCCGTGGCCGAGTGGTTAAGTTCGCACACTCCGCTGCAGCGGCCCAGGGCTCGGATCCTGGGCGCGGACATGGCACTGCTCGTCAGGTCACATTGAGGCGGCGTCCCACATACCACAACTAGAAGGACCCACAACTAAGATATACAACTATGTATGGGGGAGTTTGGAGAGATAAAGCAGAAAAAAAAAAGAGAGAGAAAGAAAGATTGGCAACAGTTGTTAGCTCAGGTGCCAATCTTTAAAAAAAAAAAGTGGTTACAATGGTAAGTTTGTTTGACGTATACTTTACCACAATTTTTGAAAATACAAAGAAAACGGGGGTGGGGGGCAGGAGTAGTGGTTCCTCTAGTGTGTTTTGAGGGAGAGGAGGAAGCAATGCTAGGCATTGGTATTTTTTAAAACCTCCCCAGTAATCCTAATGTATGATTGTCTTGTGCGAGAACCGCTTGACCAGATCTAAGGGCCTTTCTGGCTTTAAGATTTAATAAATCTATGGGCTGCTACCTAACTAAGAAAGACAGAGTGCACAGGGCTGGAAATTTAAAATAAAAAAGTGGATACTGAAGCCAGACTCCCTGGATTTGAATCCTAGCTATAGAACTTATTAAATATGTGACCTTGGGCAACTTACTTAACCTCTTTGCCTATTTCCTCTTCTGTAAAATTGCAATAATAATAATATTATCTCATAGGGTAGAATAAGAATATTAAATCAGTTAATACACACAAAACACTTAGTATCTGGCACCTAGCAAGTGCTCAATAAATTTTAGTTCTTTTTTCACATTACAATCATGTGCCACATAATGATGTTTTGGTCAACAATGGACTGCATATATGACGGTGGTCCCATAAGATTAGTACCATATAGCCTAGGTATGTAGTAGGCTAGACCATCTAGGTTTGTGTAAGTGCTTAAGCGAGGAAGCAATTATCGTCTCCTGTTCTAGGTTCTTCTGGCTGGTCTAAGAACTAAATTGACAGGAGACAAGTTAACAGGAGAAAAACGAACAAAAGTTTAATAACATGCATACATAGGACAAACCCAGGAAAACTGAGTAACCAAAATGACTGAAAACTTCACCTTAAATGCTATCCTCAGCTAAAGTCAAAAGAAGATGTTGGGGGTGGGGAGAGTCAGGGACTCCAATGGGAAGGAAGGTAATTCACAGGTAGGTGAAAAGGAGCAAACGTTTGGAAAACAAGTGTTTGGCCACACAGAAACAGAAGAACACAGATCAGAGCCCAACAAACAGGCTTTTCTAGATTCCTCTCTGTCCACCACCTAGTTCATGTGGTGCTAAGGTGATAACTCACTTCCTGATACTGGTTTTTAAATCTGAATTTTTTTAGGCTGTTAAGGGGGAGGTAACAAGAAAAACTTTCTGAGTCTTAAAAATAATCAGCCTAAAATAATCCTCATGTTAGAGAGACAGATTTTGGGGTGGCAAATTTTGTTCCCTTTCAGTACGCTCTATCATGTTCACACAACTACAAAATCACCTAGCGATGCACTTCTCAGAATGTATCCCTGTTGTTACGTAATGCATGACTATATTCTATCTGCCTGGAATGACTGGTCCTCCCCCTGTCTGCCCTTGTCTACCTGTTGAGCTCACATCAGTGGTTTGCTCAAGTGTTACTTCTTCTGCAAAATCTTCCCTGGCCTCCCTCTTCTCTGTGCCCCACCATCCCTGCATTCATTTGTTTATATTCTTCCTTTCCCACCAGACTGTACACTTCTCGATAGCAGACTTTCTCACCATTATATCTTCAGCCCCTAACACAGTGCCTGGCACATACTGACGCTCAATAAATGTTGGATGGAATGGAATGGATTTGAAAACCAAGAAGAAGGAGACATGGAAAAGAATGGGGAATGATGTTAAGACTATTGACATCTCTATAGGATCTTAGAGGCCCAGATATCCATGTCTGCTCTCTTAGCATGAGTGCTCAATCAATGGTAATCTCAGGTAACTGAAAACCTGTAGTTTCCCTTGATAATCCAAACTACAAAAATGTTCAGAAGAATTCTCCCTATGCTCTGCCTTTAGCCTCTGTATTAGTCCAGGTTATCCAGAGAAGAAGAATCAATAGGATGTATATATACATATATAGAAAGAGATTTATTTTAAGGAATTGGCTCATGTGATTATGGAGGCTAGCAAGTCCAAAATCTGCAGACGGGGTGGTAGGCTGGATACCCAGAGAAGAGCTAATGTTTCAGTTCAAGTCCAAAGGCCGTCTGCGGCAGAATTCCCTCTTGCTCAGGGGACGTCAGTGTTCTGTTCTATTCAGGCCTTCAATTGATTGGAGGAGGCCCACCCACATTATGGAGGGCAATTTGCTTTACTGAAATCCACTGATTTAAATGTAAATCTCATCCAAAAACACCCTCACAGAAACATCCAGAATAATCTTTGACCAGCGAAGTTGATACATAAAATTAGCCATCACAGCCTCATCTTCTGCTTGTCCTTCACATGGACAAAAGTTCTGGCTATTCTAAACTACAGGAAGTTCTTTAAATATGTCACGCTCTTTCATGTCTCTGTGTTTTTACATATGCTATTTCTTCTTTATGGAATAGTATTTTCCTGCCTTTTCACCTGGTAAATTCCTGCTCATTCTTCAATTAAATATCCAGATTAAATATCACCTTCTCTGGAAAACTTTCCCAGGCCACCTCCCACTCCAATCTCAGATTCCCACTCAGTGCTTTCATTACACAATATCAATCATAGAATTTATTGCACTGAATTATAACTGTGCTTTTGTCTTTCTCCTCCACTAGAACTGTGAGGGTTTTAACCCCACAGGTTTTAAAATTAGGTATTACTAATTATTATATTTGCAGCACCTAGCATAGTACTTGGCATGAGATGAGCATTTAATAAGTGTTTGTTGAATGAATAAATGGACTATTGTTTTAAATGAAGCAAATTTTGTTAAGAACAAAATATAGGTAATGTAAATAAATGGATTTAAATGGCTAATAACTCAAATAGGGAGCCTTATCCATTAAAACACTTTAAAGTCTTTAATAATATTTCAAGAATAATAAAACATTTGGGTGTGCAGTCTGGCTATTAAGAGAATTTGTGTATTTAGCTTTTCTACCTGTGGCTCCATTTCTGCTGCTAGGTCTCCCATGTTTCCTCTAACATTAAATTCCTTAGTCGTAACTGGAGCTGTTCCTTAAGTAATGTGTATCTGCTTTTCTTTATTTTTTTTTCTAAAGATTGGCACCTGAGCTTATCATCTGCTGCCAATCTTCTCTTTTTTCCCTTCTTCTTCTCCCCAAAGTCCCCCAGTACATAGCTGTATATTCTAGTTGTGAGTGCCTCTGCTTGTGCTATGTGGGACGCTGCCTCAGCATGGCCTGATGAGCGGTGCCATGTCTGCGCCCAGGATCCGAACTGGCAAAAGCCTGGGCCGCCACAGCAGAGCACACAAACTTAACCACTAAGCCAGGAGCCGGTCCCTGCTTTTCTTAATTAAACCATTCTCAGTCAATTAGGAAGAGTGCTGGAGATAAACATCTTTCAGCATCACTCAGCTGAACTTCAGTTGCTATTTCCCTGCTCCCAGCGTGCACCTCACAGTTTGGCCCAGTCAAATGAGTCCCACCACCACCAAGTCCAAGGAGGTCCTCACCCGCTCCCTTAGGCTTGCTCAAGACAAGCGCCTGACTCCGGAGCTACTCACTACCATCAGATTTCTAAATACAAAACAACTTTTTGTTTATTCCTATTACAAAAGCAATATATGTTTATTATAGAAAATTCAGATATGTGAGAAAGCAAAGAAAATAAAAACCACTCATAATCCTACCACCCAGAGATAACTACTGACCCTTCCAGGCCTTTTTCTATTTGTGAACTTTTTTTTTTTTCCAAAAATGACATCAAGAACTCTATCTTATTTTATAACTTCCCCATTTTACTTATCAACACATTGTAAACATTTTTCCATGTCATTAATTATCCTCCAACATCATTTTTAATGGCTAGTTAATATGGTTCCAACAGTAAGCTTTGAACACACTACGTCAATCATTAACTTCAGCTTTCTCAGAGCTGAAAGGCAAATTGGATGACCAATGTCAGCAATCCTTTATGCAGGAATAGATCCATAACCATCGCAGGAAAAGCCACATATGTGAAAATGAACAGATGACAATTTTGAAGTTTGCCCACTGAATGTAAATGAAGAAATGGTTTTTGATGGCCAGGAGAAGGTTGTGAAAGAACAAAAAGGAGATAAATTAAGAGTATTCATGTTTACCTCTTGTTCTCCATTCAGATGTCATCTATGGAGAGAAACTAGCTGAGACTAAAAGTGAAATAAAGTGTGTCTTCACTTGTGTGTTTATTTAGGATCAATACACTGGCTTTGAAAGGATTTGAGGCAACCATTCAATTAGAGTTAAAGGAAAAATGAAACCACAGGAAATAGCAAGCACAGATGCTTCCAAGCACCTGGGATGTGCCCTTTGGATTGTTTGGTCCTGAATACGGCTCTAGATTCTCTAATTATAACGACAGCTATGTTTTTTTAGCCCCTTCTCTGTGCCAGGCACATACTAAGAACTTTATTTTCTCACGTAAGGCTCAAAACAACTCTATGAAGTAGGTATTATAATCTCCATTTTATGTGTGAGGAAATAGGCTCTGGGAAGTTGGGTAACTTGCCAGTTAGTGGGTGACATAACTAGTTAATGGTAGAGACAAGATTCAGATCCAGGTCTGCCTTCCCAAGCCCTTTCTTCTGTACTACACTGCAAAGTAACCACCCATAGTAGGCAGAAGAACGCCCCCCACACCCTACTGCGATGTCCACATCCTAATTCTCAGAACCTGTGAATACATTACCTTATACGACAAAGGGGAATTAAGGTTGCAGATGGAACTAAGGCAGCTAATCAACTGACCTGAAAATAGGGAGACTATTTTGGATTATGTTGTTGGACCCAATATAATTACAAGGGTCCTTAAAAGTGGAAGACAGAGACAGAAAAGTCAGAGGAGATATAACAACAGAAGCAAAGTCAGAGCGATGCAGTGTGAGGACTCAGCCTGCGGTTGCTGGCACTGAAGATAGAAGGGAGTCATGAGCCAAGGAATGTGGGCAGCCTCTAGATGCTGGAAAAGGCAAGGAAATGGATCCTTCCTAGAGCCTCCAGAAAGGACTACCCCCTGCCAACACCCTGATTTGAGCCCAGTGATACCTGTGCTGGACCTCTGACTTACAGAACTGCAAGACAATAAATTTATGTTGTTTTGAGCCACCAAGTTTGTGGTAATTTGTTACAACAGCAAACAGAAAACTCATACACCATCATCCTATGAACACCTAAAGACCATATTTGTTTTCTTAGACACAAAACCCACACACGTAGTACAAGTGGGACAAAAGAACTGCTTGCATGTAAAGAATTTCTGATCTTCTTATGATCTAGAAAAGTACTGATAAGACTGCAAAGTTCTGGGTCACGTGACACAGACAAGATTATTTTAGCCTGAGATAGAAACTGCTTGCTGGCTTGCTTGCCTCCTGGGATACCGTTTGAAAGGTCTGATTTAAGAACCACACCCTCGTGATCATCTAGAAAAAAGTGCATTACAAAACATCTCAATGGCTGGCTCAACTGGCCTGCTGGATGTAGTTATTAAATATTGAAACAGAACTTTGGTTGGATGCCATCAAATATGACTTTGGATAAATAACCAATGCTGGACAACAGGTCTAACCAATTTGGAGGCAGCAGACCTGAATTTGAATTCTGCCTCTATCATTTACTACCTGTGCATGCATCATTTAACCTTCCTAAACCTCAGTTTCCTCTTCTGTAAGATGGACTGATATTACCAACTTAAAAAGTTATTAATAAGGATTTAATGAAAAGATAGATCAAAAGTGTCTAGAACAACAGCAGGCATATAACAGGTATTCAATAAATACTAGGTTGCTTCCTTCCTGTTAGTAAAAACTGTGGAGATTTTGTCATTAGCATAGAAGAAATGTTTATTTTCCCTCTCTGCTCTGTTTCTATACCAAGAAGGCCTATATACAGTTTATGAATTGCTAGATTAGGAATTTTCTAAAGGATAAAACCATGCATTCTAGGAAATATTCTTAGGCCCAGCTTGAAATCTGCTCCTCCAGCTCTTCCAATGATTTTAGAAACTTCTGATTCCTTGTATTATATCTCTGATTGACAGAGCTAGAGTGATTTTTGTTATCTGCAATTAAACCCTGTCAGATACACAGATACACTGGCATACCAAGTAAAATTTAAGAACAAAGCCCATCCATCAAGGAACCTCTCCTGTCTACTCTGCTTTTATCAATATTATTTTAACACAGATGCCAATAAAGCATTAATACTTTGAAATTTATGGAAGAGTATTCATTCACACATAATGCTGGTCTAATGAATCAAAGGTTGAAGATAATGATGGTGATCCCTTCTAATAGCCTTTAATTGCTACTAAATTTTCTTGATGAGATGGGATGGTGTATAATAGTAATTCATAGTAGACAATTTGCCTACATTTTGTTCCTCATGTAGTTACTGTTTTGGGAAAATAGCCTACAATTTTTCAACAAAGCTATAATAGATTTTTGAAAGAATCAACCAGGATTGGTTGGTAGTCTGGGGTAATAATAACATAAGATTCCTTAAGGATGAGTAGAAGCACTTTGAGCTCATACTGAAGAAATGCATGTCAGTTGTAGTAAATACGGATTTAGGACTGCTAACTAGGACAGAATGTGAGTGATTACTTCAAGCCATCTTCTACTAGGAACCTTTTAAATTTTATATGATTACTTAGATAGTTCTCTGGAAATGCAATTATCAAGGCAAATTTGTTTTCTCATAACTCCCTTGCACACTCTGTCCACTCTCCCACCACTTCTACTCAAATCTGCATCTGGGCCCAGTGAGCAAATTCCAGGCCACAGGGCAAGTACTAAAATTCCTTCAGATTTCTGATTTTTAAAGTGCTCTTTCTGAGAAGACTCACAACCACAGAGAAGTGGGAGCCATCATAGTACGACTCCATCTCCTTCCACATCCATGCTAGGCAGGACTTGTCAGCACGTCTCAAGTTTTCTGGGTTGTGAACAACCCAGGGTGGCTCCTTTAATCTGCCATGTCCACTCCTTCAACAGATCCTGGCACCATCTAAAGGGAGCATGCCAAGTCACAATCTCTTTTGTGGCCTGTGAGTTCCATGAAGGCAAGAGCGTTTTCATTCATATTTGTGTTCCTTGCACACAGAGCACATAATAAATGTTGACTGAACAAAAATAAAGACTCAGCCCTGAACTGCATCCTACAACTGCTCTCTGAACTTTGTCTCATCCTGCTATCAGCTATCACAGGCTCTGCTATTTATTCTCCTATTTCTGTCCTGGTTTCACCTTTGAGTTTGTCCTCACACTTGGCAGCAGTTCTGACTCTCTGTGCTGGGGAGACTAGTTCCAGATCCCTGAGGAACCCCTCTCCTGGTCTGGACTGCCCCTGGACCCTATGCTGGCCCCAGGCTGGACCAGGATTGTCAGAACAACCCATCCAGGATTCACCCGGGAGAGGGGTCAGCATCTCTGCAAAGTTCTGGGATTGAGAGAACTTTCATTTGAGCTATATCATTGAAGAACTTTCCATCTAAAAATAGGAAAGCCTTGGAACCTTGTTGGTGATACCTCCTTGTCATTTGAAACGGATCCTGAACCGCCTAGCAGGAAGAAATAAGGATAAATACCTAACAGTTACCACCATCAGTCATGTCTGCAAATCATGTGGGAAAAACTCCAGGGTACAGCCAGTTTAAAGGGGGGTAGTTAGGGATGAATTCTGATCTTTATATCTACATAATTGACCAGTAAGAAACTGATATTTGGCTCAAAAATCAGTTGGATATTAAATCTTTCACTCTATTCAAGAGCTTCTTGTTCTTGAGAAAAATAATTTGAGTCTGAGGGATGGCAAATGTGTTGCATTCTGGAATCTGGTTTTGGTGCTCTGACCCTGAGAGTCCAGCCCTTAGATAGGGCTCAGTTCTATATTACTGTAGCAATAGCTACTTTTGTTTCCAAAGCCATTGACTGCATCTCCTGACCCTGCCAACCATCTTGCAAATGCATCTTTTTGCTAGAAGGATCAGAGTAGGAATGTGGATGAATCAGTCCAAATCCATCATCATCACTGGACCTTGCTGATAACAGGTCAGTGCTGACATCCTCTGTAAGGATCACTCCCTGCAGTGCTAACAGATGCACTGCAGCACGAGAACCAGATGACAGCTTACTCATTCTAGGCTAGAAGAGATTCAGGGCACACCAGGCTGAATGATTAGCTCCTTGGCATGTCAGGTAACATCAGTTTAAAAGAAGGATACTCAGGTGAGAAAGAATCCTTATTCAGGGCTGAAAAGCAGAAGCTGCCCAAGAGGGTATGGGTCAAGGCTGCTTTGATGGGGCTGACCTAGCTGAAGGTGGGGTATGGCTGACTGAGTTGGGGATGAAGGCTGCTTAGTTGAACTAGCAAAGGCAGTGGATACTGGATCCCAGAGTGGGCCAGGCTGGGAGGAACAAGGTAGAATGTGGTCTGAGGGGGCTAAGAAGAGCTAGGCTAAGCTGGGCTATAGGAGAATGGGAGAGGGGCCTGGGGATTTTGCTGGGCTGTATCAGTCTGGGTTATAGGAAAGGAGAAAATTATAGCTAAGGGACTTGGAGATGAGGTGAGGTAAGAAGAAAAATCTGATAGGGTGGGTGTGGGGTGGTGGAAGAGGTGGGAAAGACAAGTGGGAGAGATGATCCAAACAGGAAGCCTAGCCCAAGTCTGAGCTGGAGATTCAGCTGACAGTTCCAAGGCAGAAAGCTAGGGAAGGGATAGCCAGGGGCTATCAGCTGTGTAGGAGTCGCCAGGAGTCAACAGTTGGCTCTGGGAGGGACAAAGACAGAAAAAGGAAAGAACTAAATAAGAGCAGAAGGTGGAAAGGGGAAAGGGCTGGAAAAGGGAAGGTAGGGATGGGAGTTTCCAGTCTGGTTAGAGCTGAGTTTAACATTCTCTCTTGCCATCAGCTTGGAAGCAACTGGGATTGTTAGTTGCTATGTACGCAAAATGCAGTGAGAAGCCTGGCTCCTCTATACTCCATGGTGGTTAATGTTAGTAGACTGTAATGAGCCATGTATAACAGGAAAGGAAAAGGTTAACTGAGCTTGGAAAAAAAGGCCTTATGTGGCAGTTTTCAAACAAGAAGTTTGATTTGGCTTGTGTGAAGGCGGTGATGCCTGATTTGGAGCTGAGCAATTTATGTTGTACCGTTTTAAAATCCATTCTGGCACACTGTGATGAATGTGTCAGCTGGCAGCTAAGAACTTGCTGGAATGCAAGTCTTTCACCATTTATAATCCACACTTCCCTTCCAGGAAAGAGTCTTTCTAATGTCTGAAGCAGTGGATTTACCAATTTGCATAAAATATGCCATTCTCAATGAACATATATTTATCATCTACCACTTACATTCCCACTGTCTTAAAAAAAAAAAAAGGCAGCATCAGTTTGCAGTGAATCAGCACCTTTAAATTCAGCTGTGCTGGGTGAATCTGTGAAGAGTGGCAGGGAGTCATCGCTAGAAGGGGGAGGAGCAGGAATAAAACGATCCTTTTCAATATCCGTGATCTTTTTTGTATGTATCTAAGTGGTTAAACCACCAACTAGGTGAGATGCTAATTAAATGTAAAACAGATTACAGAGCTGTTCTGATATGCTTGTTAAAATTGTACTTATTTATTGGTTGCTTATCATTTACCTAACCCTCATGAGAGAGGATCAAACAGCCCAGCTGAGTTCAAAGAAGCCTGCCAACCTCCCAGGACTTGCATCAGTCCCTGAACAAAAAAGGGATGCCCAGAATCAACGGTCTCTCTCAAATCCCTCAAACACTACATATACCACCTGCTCACATTTGCCCTGTTCTTGCTACTGTTTATCCATGAGAAAGCCAAGCCTGAAATCCCTCTTGAGCCAAGAATTATGGAAATGCCAAATGAATTAGTTCAAAACTTTACAAATTTGGTTTCATTTCATCATAAGTGATTCTTCACACTATAGACATCACTCAATGAAATTACAACTCAGTCACATCTCCCCATATATCACATTTCAATAAACTCAAATAAGATAAAGCAATTAAAAAAACGGTGACCAGATGCCATCTTGTTTCAGACCAAACCAAAAGTCAAATTTTGAATAAAACTTAACAACATCTGGTTGGTTAACTGGCATACCTAGATTTGTTAAAATCACTCTACTCCTTTAACGTCTGTCTGAGAACATATATATAATGTTATATAATGTATAACAGCTATAGATATATATAATGCTCACATATATATAATGCTACTGTAAAGCTGAAAAGAGACTTTATAAAGTCTAGTCATTGGCAGGGACATTGTATAAGAAGGACAAGCATAGGATAATCCATCTCATTAAGAGTTAATTTTACCAGCAACATGTATCAAAATTTAAAATGTGTAAACTCTTTGACCACACAATTCCATTTCCAGGAAATTATTCTAAGGGGATCACTAGTAAACTACATAAAGATGGCATGCAAGGATATTCATCCTGGCTTTCTTTACACAATGAAAAATTGGAAATAATCTAATGTCCTTTAATGTGGGAGATTTAAATAAAAACATCAATGCATATTATGCAGTCATCCAAAAGATAATTTACATGTATATATTGACCAAAAAAACATCTTCATGTCACATTGCTAAGTAAAAAAAAGGTATACAAAGGTATTCATAGTATGATTCTATTTATATAAAACAATTTATATCTATACTATGGATGGTGGAATTTCAATTATTCAGTACTTTCTTCTTTTTACATTTTTGTTTAATTTTCTACATAAGCATGTATTTACTTTAAATCGGGTTGGGGGAAATCAAGCTGTTTTCATCAGAGGAAAAAAAAATTGTCACTTTATATTTCAACCAGACCAGAATAGTCATCCAGAAAGCCAAATGTAGCTGTTGTATTTCTGCGCCTTCTGTTGGAAGCAAAACTGTGGATAAACAGACCATGTTACAGAGAGAATTTGAATGGATGGTGTCTAGAACCCAAACCAAAACAGAGGTGAAATACTACATCAACTAAGGAGGATGTCTTTATCACATACAGTGTTTGAAGGAATTAATTCATTGTGTGTGCGTGTATTACTATATTTTCATGACTAACAACAACAAAATAATGTGGATTCCAAATGGCAGCAAAGAATAAAATTACTATTGGTTTTTCTCACAGAAGTTACCACTCCATAAATCTTTGTATTAATGTGAAAAAATCTGACCTGAACAGATGGACCTCATGTTGTTTTCTAAAACATGAACAGATTTGTGATCTTCTGGACCAGGAAATGAAGTCAGCACTAAAACAACAAACACTATCATCCATCTCCTAGAATTTCAATTTAAGAAGTTAATAAAAGCAATATTTTCCTCTTTAGAAATACAGTGATACATTCCTGTCTTAATGGAATGTGCTCTTGATATAGTAACAAAATAGTGGGATATTTGTGGCACTGGAGGTGCTGGTTGACTGATCCCCAAACTGCACTAGTTTTGGAGAAACCCCTCACTGTGGTTCTTGGCAGGTGGCAGCATTTGGCTGCTTCCAACCTTCATTCTCCAAGTTTCTCATGGAAGGCACATCCCTGAGGCTTGCCAGTCCGCCTGGTTAAATCTTCATGTCATTAACCCAAGCACCCCTTTTCCTTGAGCATCTTCACAGGAGCAGTTTCACAAATAGATGCCCTTGGGTTGAAGACCCAGTATGGGCTCTCTGTCAAGCAATTGGCAGCTTTGCATTTTTTTTCCGGCTCCACCACTTTCTGGCTATATAACTTAAGGCTGTGAGGAGACCAGTGGCCCAGCAGGACTGGATCTGAAGAGATGGGGACAAGGAGGTGGCCCATGAAGTCAGGATATTGGTTATATAAAAGGAGAATGAGCAAACAGTTAAATGTATTGAGGATAAAGGGAGTCAGATTTATCATCATCAGAGAAGGAATTTACAAATAGGAAAAGGGTAAAGTATAGAATGAACCCTGTGGTGTTGGAGTGGAATTGATATTAGAGTTAACTCATGGATTTTAATATAAATAGATGAATAGATATAGAAATAGATATAGACATATGTATATATGTTTGTCAATTTCCTGGCCCTGTCTGCTAAGATGGCCTAAAAGCAAAAACACCCCAGTAGCAATTACCACATCTAGCACCCAGATCTTGCATTCTCTACTAGAAGGAACCAGGGCTCCTTGGAGAAATATCTTTTGAAATGACTGAAATGGTTGGGGCAGGAAAAGTACAAGATGAGCCTGAAACATCCTACACCAGAAAGTACTTTAAGAATAATATAGAGATGTCAAAAGAATACAAGAACAAGCTTGAACAGGATTCCAATAGCCAAATCTGTGACAATTTCATCATCAAAATCAATAATGATAGTAATGGGTTATAATCCATTGAATAAAACAGAAATCCACAATTCCATACTAATGTAAATAAACAAATAAACAAATAAATAAAAAGAAAGAAAATTCTTTCTTACAATAGAATACCAACTAGTAAATGTAAAATAAATGTTGAAACTGGAAAAACTGCCATTTAGCAATCATCATAGTAATAATTTATTCAAGTAAGAATCATCATAAAATAAGTGACTGAAAATTTGTTGCAGAACAAGACGTTTACATAGTCTCAAAGCATCTCATCACAAAATGCTTATTAATTACAAAGGGAAAACTAATAACTTTACAATGGAGAAGTTATCATCTAACAAAGTCATCAAAGTTAACATTACCAGCAAAAAGACAAATCAATATTGTGTCTCTTAATAAGATACACTGAGAACACAATCTTGCTTCTGTCATATTCCTACTAAACATTCATAACTTGCGTCTAATCACGAAGAAACATCAGACGAACCTGAACTTTCAAAAATGTCAAGGTTACTAAAGACAAGGAAGGAATGAGGAATTATCACAAATTAAAGATTAAAGAGACATGACAACTAAGTGCAATTCATAATCCTGGATTTGATTCTAGACCAGGAGTAAAAATATTTTTCCAAAGAGGAAATTATTGGGAAAAATGGCAAATTTTGAATGAGGTCTGTGGATTCAATGGTAGAATTATATGTGTTAGGTTCCTCATTTTGATGATAATATTGTGGTTGGTTATGGAGGAGAGTATCTCGTCTTTAAGGAAAATACTTTCTTTAGGGATAATTAGGCATCACATCTGTAACTTACTTTCAATTGGTTCAGAAAAAAACAGAAAGGATACAAATGAATGACAAACCAAACACTGTAAAATGGTTACAATTGAGAACTTGGGGTAAAGGATATATGGGAATTATCCTCACCCAGGAGTTCATTGGACTATATGTGCAACTTTCCTGCAAGTTTGAAATTATTTCCAATAAAATGTAAAAAAATATGCTGGGGATAACAGTATCTACCTCATAGAGTTATTGGAAAAAGTACGTGAGTTAATACATGTGAGGTGCTTAAAACAGAGCAAAAAGTACACAGTAAATGCTAAATAAATATTAGCAATGATGGTGGTGGTGATCAGGACAGTGGTAGTGGTAATGAAAATCCTGAACTGTAAACCACAACTCATCCCAATCAGGACAAGGTGACTCTGAGACACTTGTTTTCTCTTTTTAGATTCAATTTAGAAATTGAAATAATATTTATTTGCATTTGAGACGCTAACAACACTATTAAATTTCTTTGTTGCAGTTTAAGCACATAGTGTTCACATAGAATAATATTTTATAAACTGGTGTCCTCAAGCAAAAAATGTGTTAGTAATATTTTTTAAATAATCAAGATCAAGTTTTTGAAGTCATTTTCACCCTTCATTAATTTAGGCAAAATGGTGATAATGAGCAAATATAAATCATACATACATATATATATACATATACAATATATATTAGCATATATATTTAATATAGGATACCCATATACAATACTATAATAATATACATAGAATTAAAGACAATGACGTTGAAAAAGACTTTGGGTGTCATCTACTTCAATTCCTTTGCAAGTAACTGTATCTTCTATACCATCCCCTAAAACAGTCCAGTTTCTGTTTGAACACCTACGATGACAGGAAACTCACTCAAAGCAGCCAGCTGGAAATCATTTTGATTGTTAGAAAATTACATTTTAACATTGAGTCAAAATCTTTCTCCATATAATTTCCAGAGGCTGTTCCTATATATTTCTTCTGGGGTCCCTAAATAATTCCCTCTTCCACACAACGGCATTTCAATATCAGGAAGTACTGTTTCTACTCCCCCATCCCAGGTCTCCCATCATGAGTTTTCTCTTCTCCATTCCGAAAACCTCCTCTTTCTTCAATTATTCCATGTATAATCATGGATTTCAGTCTTCTCACCATCTTAACCACTCTCCCCTGAACATACACCAGTTTCTATAACTTCTTCTATTCAGGAGATTCCGTTTCTATGTGGGCAGCCTGAGACTGCACCAGCTATTCTGGCAGCCTCATGCATTCATGTTTATTCCTTTATTCAGTCAATATTTACTGAGTGTCTATGATGTGGAAGGCCCTATGCTAAGACACATTTAGAGATAAGACCAAGACATAAGCTTTCTCTTAAATAACTTACATGTTCATTTGGGAGAAAAGATATATGGTAACAAGTGCCATAAAACACACAACACATGCTATGCACATTAAAGGAAGGAAATTATACAATTAAATAGGTATTTACTCTAACACAACAGTATTAGAGAACAAAGCAAAAGTAATGACAGTTCCAGACTAGATCTATTTTGTTTTGGGATAGTGTGAAAATTGGTAAAATGCAGCAGGTTGAGATTCAAGCCACATTAAAAGAGAAACTTCCAGATTAGAATTATCACATGGAATCAGAAGACACAAAGGGTTTGTATCTTCTTGCCCTTGAGAGCTCTGACAACAGGATCAAAAATCATTTGTCCAGAGTGATTTACATGCAACTTTACAGACAGGCTAGAAAAAATAGATTAGACTACTGGGCACCAGGTTTATACCAAGTGCTTTACACATATTATTTCACTTAATCCCACAACCGAAACAAGGTAGGAACTAATATGAGTCCCTTTTTTTACAAAAAAAAAGTTAAGTGAAGCTCAGCAAGGTTCAGTGATTTGCCCAAGCTTACAAAGGTGCTTACTATGGCAGCCAGGGTTCAAATCCAGGCTGTTACCTTCCAGCCCAATTTGAGGCCATCAACTACTTGCTACCCAACAAAGCAATCTCAGGCAAACTCCCACCCACATCCCAACGACCTTCCTGGAGACTTACTTGGAGAAGCCTCTCACTGAACAATCTGTTCCTCCTCTGGGTTCAAGAACACTTTCTACGGGGCTCTGTCACAGTCCTTGACAGATGGCATCACTGTGAGCTGTGTATGTTACACTAGCCCCTGATAAAGTGTTACTGCTCCAAGAACAGAGATTATGTCCTTATCTTCTTCTTGGTATCCCAAGGTCCCAGGAAATGCCAGACTCAACAAGCGCTGGGAGAATTCATGAGTCCTCTGGCACGGCCGGCCTGCTTTGGAGAAAGCCGTCCTCTGAACCGGAGATCTCTAACCCTGGGTCTAATCAGCTGTAGTGCAGAGTTTTGGCTGCCACAGTTCTGCAACCTCACTCTATCTTCTACCTCCTAACTACTTCCCCCCTCCTACCTACCTCCTAAATTAACAGAATCCAAGAAGTAATGTGAGTCTCTGACTTTGGGCTACCACCACCCTCAGCAGCCTTACTCACTTTTGGGATCCTCACCCCCATTTAGAACAGAGGCTCAGCCAAAGTTAGAGAGACCAGAGGCAAAATAGATGGGAAATTAGGTCACCTAATATTTCTACTTTCCTTCATCAAGTTTTTAAAGTCAGAGTTTAGGAATGTTGTTGATACTCTGGGATCTTAAATAAAAGGAAAGGGATACAAAGCAAGCAATTCTGATACAGTCAGGAAATGATTAAACGAACTGCAGTAAAGATGACAGGCATACGGACTGAACTCATATATAATCATAACTATGAAATAGTGTTAAGTGCACAGAAAGTATTACACATG
The DNA here is from genome assembly GCF_021613505.1 of Equus quagga. Lineage (NCBI taxonomy): Eukaryota > Metazoa > Chordata > Mammalia > Perissodactyla > Equidae > Equus > Equus quagga. The sequence continues at coordinate 170,666,165 of NC_060267.1, read as the reverse complement.
CCCAGTGAACACATACAATTCTACTACAGCAATGACTATAAGAGAAACTAGAGTGAATAAACAATTTAATGTGTAGAATGTTATTTAAGTGTGATGTTATATAAGCCAAAATCTTTTAATTATATATGTATATTAACATTTATAGGGCAAAATAAAATTTTGGTCTACAGGAAGAAAAAAAATCTCTGTGATCTCAGCTCATCTCTGACATTTCCCTACCACGTAGAAAGGTATTTCCTGTGTCCAGACGAGCAGGCAGACGGATGAAAAGTGAGAAAGGAGAGGCCCTGGAGCGATTATTGTTCTCCTTCCCACACCCAAACCAGTGGCCAGCAGACAGTGACAGTTGACGTAACACTTTGGTCACCTGGAGAATCTATTGCTAAGGGCAGAAGGGCAGAAAAAATATGTGTGGTGATAAGAAGGGTACTGTGCCTGATTTTATAATCAAAATAATGTAGGAGAAACATGAAATAAGAAGGAAGATACAGCAGTGGCCCATAACATCCTGGAACTGTGACTCATCAGAGTTTTTAATAATGCCACCCATGGTGCAAGGCAGCCTCCGCAAGACAAATGAAAGAAGATTCTCATCAACAGTGAAATGTTTCAAAGTGCTCAGAAAAAAAGAGGGCCTGGTTAGAATATGATTAATGTCATCATTTTTTTCCTTACCAACAAATTCCAATCCCCAACGGAAAATTATATTCCTACTCAGGTCACTAGGAGGCAAAGACTCCTCAAGCACCTAATAATTGGAGAGGGTCTAATCCCCATTATGGTAACCATAAACTATCAGATTGCCAGATAGGCCAGCTGGGAGATGTGAACTGTGGAGAGCAATGCAAGTTCAAAGGTATTGGAGAGTTCAACTATCCATTTGAATTAAAACAATGTGAAAATTAACTTTATAAGCTCTAATCAAGCTTATATTTGATTACTGGATTATTTACATCTATACATATTCTCATTAAGTCTGTGTCTTTGAAAAGATTCTAAATTATATAAAAGTATTTTTTAAAGTGTAATTAATTAATCTGTCAATCTTCCTGCCAATCTCCCCAAATATGATTTTCTAATGTGACTGAATTCACTAACCCCCATTTCTAATAGCTAAAACAGAAGTGTCAGCCATGTTAATTAAATGAAACCAGTGTGATAATTTCCCCTCTTCATTTTGGGCCCCTCTGCTTGCAACTGGCCACCCCGACCGGAGCTGCCTGAGAGGTCTACCAACACAAAGGGACAAAGCCGATTAGATCTTGTTTAGAAACAGAACTGGTGACTATCTAAATATAATATGAATCCAAGTTCTAGTCCTTAGTAAATTTAATTGTGCTCTTTCTCTCAATATCTCTAGTGAGATATTTTTAGAATCTTTAGAATTTTAGAGATTATATTTTTATAATCTTGGGATGGGGATTGGGGTGGTGTTCTAAGTGTAACACCAAGATCAGACATCACAAAAGGAAAGATTGACAGATTTGACTCCAGGAAAATTTAAATCATCTGTACAAAAAAACGAACTATAAAAAAATTGTACATGACAAACTAAAAACAACCACAAAGGGTCAACATCTTTCATCCAAAATGGACTCTTAAATACTCAAGAAAATTGGGCAAAGCCATGAAAAGGTAATCATAGAAGAAGAAATACAAATGACTAATCGTCATATGGAGAGATTCACAATTTCTGTAAAAGACATGGAAACAAGAATTAAAAGTAGAGTGAGATATCTGTCTTGCCTCATAGGTGAGGAAAATGGAAAATGCTGACTACCTCTAGCACAAGTGAATGAAGAATCTAGAACATCATGTATTATTGGTTGCAGAGCAAATTGCTACAAGAATTTTGGAGGGCAGACAATATGCACCCAAATGCAAAGAGCATTCTCCCTAACACATCAATTTCATTTAGGAATTTATTCTAAGGAAACAACACAGAGGTATATTAAAAGAATGTTCAATACAGCATTGTTTTTATTATCCAAAAGTTGTAAATAATCTAAATGTACTTAAATGGGATACTGATTAATTCAATCCTTATATGTATCAGATGGGAAGATATCCATATCTTAGGCAAAAAAACCCAGAAAAATAGATAAAATATTATTCAATTTATGATACACGAAATTTAAAATGCTCACTTTTCACATTTCTAAAGTTAAAATCATCTTACAATTGACAATATCTTACATTCAATGAAATGTATGTTTATTTATGAATTTAATAATCTGGAAGTATTTATTCCAAACTAATATTCAAAGTTACCTTTGGAGAATGGCTTACTAGAGGCTTTCATTTTCTACTCTGGTGTTGTTTCCATTTTTATAATCAGCTATATTTTAAAATTTATTCTCTAAAACACAATAAAACTATTCCCATTTAGCACAGGAAGAAAATAATACGGAAAAACTTATCAGTGCCCCAATAACCATTCTTTTGTTATTTGGAAAAAGTTATTGTGATTCATAATGGATGCCAAAAAACAGTGTTTGGGTTTTGGGGGTTTTTTAAACGCATGTGACTAACCTTAAGTGTGTACATTCTTATGAACCTCAGTGACATGAATTCCTAATTTGGCTAAAAAGTGGACTTTGTCAAATTTTCTTTCATCTACAAAAAAACACACTAAAGAATAGCTTCTTTTAAAAAAGACTGCATACTATCAGGTAAAAAATTTCACAGACTAAATAGCATTTTAAGCGAAAACACTTTCATTAAGTATTTAGAAATTAAATACATCACATTAAAAGGTTCAAACTCAGTAAAATGTTACCCTTCATAAAGGACAAGCCCATGGATATGCGGATTGAAAATAAATAACTACTTCTTACACATCAATCTTCAGTAGAATTTCACATCTGGCAATGAAATGAATTTACTAAAAAGGAAAGTGGGGGCATAAATCTAGAGTTTAAAATGTAATCTCTTTTACAAAACCATAAATACGGTAGATTATCTTTTATTATAGAGGAAGGAAAGACTGATGCAAATGCCAGAAATTATAAAGGAAAAAAAGATATATTTGACTACATAAAAATTGAAACTTTCTATAAAGCATAAAAGATCATAAAGTTTAAAAATTAAAAAAATCAAGAAAAAATTGCAACATATTTAACAAAGTCCTTAGTTCTATGCAAAGAACTCTTATAAATAAGAAAAACTATAAGCATACCAATAGAAAAATAAGGAGAGAAACACACAAAACAAGAAATAAATTTGACCAGTAAATATATGAAAAGATGTTCTTTTTTGCCTATCCAATTGGAAAATACTTTTAAAAGACTGAGAAAACCTAAAAACCTAATTTTGGTAATAGTGTTGGGATACTGACATTCGAAGTCACTGTTTATAGTGGTATACATTGGTACACATTTTCTGTAGCACAATCTGGAAATAGTGTTCTTCCAAAAAATAATTCTTGAGTACCCATATATCGCACTGTTACAGATGTTGAGAACACAGTAAAGAATAAAACAAGACAAGAGAGGAGATAGGAAATAATTCAACAAATAAAGGAACAAGTCAATGTACCAAAAAATAAAATGTAGCTACCCATTGGACCATCAATTTCACTTCTAGGAATTTGTTCTAAGAATATAATCAAACAAGTGCACAAAAGTTTCGTCAAAGATGATAGTTGCAGAATTGTCTATGACAGCAAAAAATTGGAAATACACAAATGTTCATGATTATGAGATTGTTTAAATAAATTATGTTCTACCTACAAAGTGCAATATTATGCAACCCTTAATAATGATCACTTAGTTTTATATGTATTGGTTTGAAAGACATTAAAGATAAATTATATAGTGAAAATGCAACCAACAGAAGCTTGGTCCATTTAAAATGCATGTGTGTTCATCTAAAAGAAAATCTGTTTACAATGATTTTCTCTGGTTTTATGCATTTCTCTATCACCTAAATTTCTAACAATGAACATACATTTTATGAGAGATAAACCATAAATACCAACATTTTGAAAAAACACATACGTAATCTTTAAGGAGATTCAAACATACCACCAGTATATTTGAAATTATGATTTCAGCATTATGATGCATCTTAGTCATATTTTCTTCAAATTATAACTTTCCATGGGACTATTATCCAGATATTGTTCTGTATTAAATTTTTCATCAATTCTTTTTCTTTAAACTTCCTTTAGGAACATATTTTTTGTATCAATATCAATCTTACATCTTTATAGACTACCTTTCTTCTGGAATTAAAATATGTATAAATAGCTAATTGCTCAGCAAAATACCAAACACTTTAATCCACAGGCTCTGTGATTTCGGAACAGATGATTATGAAAATTAATGGTTCCGCAGAATTCAGAAACACTACGTGTCAAAAAATAAAGATGGATTACAAATAAGCTCTAGAAAACTGTCACTTGTAGCGTTTGATGGCGTTGAAATGGTGAGTGTAGTTACATGTGCGTTACGTTTGTGTGCATATACACATACATGTATCCTACATATGTCTGTGTGAGAGTCCCTGTTTATTGTGCTCATCGTGTGTGCTTGCATAGGTAATCAAACCTGTTATGCACATGCTTTATCTGCAACCCCACGGCGGGCCACAATTGCCCTCATATCGTCAAGAAACTGGCATCAACCCATCTGCAAAGGGTTTCAGTGTCGGGCTGGCTCCACTCTGGCCACCTGCCTTGGAGATGGGCTATTTCTGGCAAATGTGCAGAGTAGAAGGGCAAGGCGGGCCGCGGCCCGGGAAGAAAGCCGACCAAGGCGCTTGCGGCACTTCAGCACCAAGGACACGGGCAACCCCAATCAAAGTCCTTTCGGGCGGATCTGCCTGCGGAGACTGCCCCTCCCCAGCCGCCCCCAGGCCTCTCCGCCCCGCGTGTCACTCATTCGGGGCCCTTAATCGCCTCTCGGACGCAGGCTTTCGTCCTGCTCCTCGCCAAGCCCCGAAAAGCCTAGACAGAGATGCAGGTCCGCGCAGCGCCCACACTCGCCCCAGTACGCGTCTCCTTCCTGATGGCCCGCGCGACCCTTCCATCCTCTCCTCATCTCAAAAGAGGCCAAGCGAGCGCACATGGCGCAGTAATCCTACAGCGCCCAGAGACGGTCTGGGAGAGTTCGTGTTTTCCTGCCCGGGGCTGGGGAGGCTGGGGGACTTGCCCTGTGCCTCCAGCCGCCACACTCGGCCGTAGCCTGGCCCTCCCTCCACTACTCCTTGCCTTCGCCTTTCAATGGGGAAAGATTTCTACAAACCATTTATTCTGCATGAAAATCTCAACCCATACAGACTGGCGTTCAAGAGGCATAGACATGAGACAAGAGATTAAAGGAAAATACTAATTTTGGGCCATATTTCTAAAACCATCCAGCATTTTTTAAAGTTTGCATTTGAAATTGATCCCATGACGCCACAGGGACTCACCCTTGTTTGGGTGGGCTCGTGGGCTAGAGGAAAGCAATAGCCTGGCCTTTATCATGGGGGCTGGGGAAGAGCCCCGAGGTACGACAGTGGCAGGAAATGGGGGCGTAGATGCTGACCCTACCGACCCGGTGTCCGGGTCCTCCAGGAGAGCAGTGCAGGGAAGTGGAGGCCCCGCGGCCTTTCGGGCGTCGAACGGAGTTGCCCGCGAAGGTCTGAGAAGGGGGCGGGGCGCTCCGCCCTGGGACCGGCGCAGCCCCGAAAGAGGGGCTCTGCCCCTTCGATGCCTCGCTGAACGCGAGGGTATGCGGTCGGGGTACGCACCCGCTCCTCCGGGAGGGGCGGCCCGGCAGGCAGGGTCAAGGCTCGAGTCCGCTGCTGCCGACCGCTCCCGGGGCCCGGTTACCTGCGAGTCGCGGCGAGGAAGGCGCGCCCGGTGCTCGGGCCGGGGCTGCCCGCTGCCACGAGCCCGGCCGAACCTCCGAGCCCGCTGAGCCCGCCGCGCGTTCCGCCTGGAAAACCGCGGCGCCGGCAGCGGGGGCCGCCAGGCCGGGCGCGAGAGGGGCGCCGCGGGCACGGACACTGCGCCTGCGCCCTCCGCTGCCCCTCCCCCCGCCGGCCGGGGCCCGCCCGGGAGACCACGGAGGGCGCCCAGGGTTGGCGGCGGGATTGAGGCGCTTCTCCTCCCCGCGCGGTGGGAGGGTCTAAGGCGCCGGGAACCCGCCCGCTCCGGGCGCCTGTAGCCTGCGCCCTTAGAGAGAGCCGGTTGGAAGCTCGCCTGTGAGCCGGGGTGACGTGGTCTTCTAGAAGGGGGCAGCGAGGCAGCCTCAGTCCATTCCCACCCGTCTGCTTGCGTTTAAAAGTCGCAAGTCGATTCCCTGATATTTAAAGATATGTCTAGCATCGGTGAATCGTGGTCCGGAAAGGTCTTCAGGCTTCCCGGAGGCCACCTGGCATTTTACCGATGAGGTCTCCGAGAGAAGGGTCTTGACACTGCAGAGCTGGTTCCCGGACTCAGGTCTATAGTGTGCCCCAATCCCACGCTGAATAAATGTAGTCTCTTGGAAACAGACCTGGTCATCAAAGCAATGGACTAGTTGGGTCAAGAGGACAGAGGCCATTACCTAGGCCAGGCAAGAAAGGGTGAGACCTGAGCAAGGCCCTAGCTGTGGGGAAAGAGAGGACGTGACGCTGCTTTTCCTCTGTCCCTCCAGATCCACTCTCCACCCTGCTCTGTGACTCAGGACTGACCCTTATGGACTACATCGACTGTCCCCTGGCTTTTACTTGGTTTTGGCTAATGGATGTCACCTGCAGGAGATCACAGGACAGGATATTCTTCAGGACCTCCCTCTACCTTCCTAGAGGACCACTTTGTTAGCCGTGGCTATATTCTTTGTCTGAAGGCGATTCCTCCAATCCCGTGGCCCTCTCCTACAGTTCTCTCTTGATTCTGGTTACCACCAGCTGCCTTTGCCCCTTCAGGACTAGGGCTGGTGATGGCTCCTAGGGGTTTCCTTTAACCCTGCCCACATCTTTTTAAACAGTCCATTCCTTAAATTCTCCTCTACTATCCCCTGGGTGTGCTGTACCATCATTTTCCTACCATTCCAGGACACTACACTAGATTGTACTGGGGAGGATTCATGAGGAAAGAAAAAAAAATGTGTAATAGATAGAGGGGGCTTTTAAAAGGTGAGATGTCTCCCAGAGTCATATTGACAGTTCTCTGGGCTCCAGGGAGCCATCATGCTATGTGGGTCCCCACTGGATCCCCCAGCCTGAGTGCGCCAAAGATAGTTTGAGTAGACCCAAGAATGAGATTCAGACCACTCTTGACCAGTGTGTTCACAAAGGAGCTAGGGATCATCTGAGTGTGCAGCATAATAGAACTTTTGGATGCCTCTTGATACAAAGAGACAATCTAAATCTTTATGGAGCAGGTGCTGGTGCTCTGCCAACCACAGCTGGGCTGCTGTTGAATGAGCCTGTATTCTTAGGTCACTTGAAAGAGTCCTGGGCACAGTGTCTGGAAAATGTCTTTAAAAAGGAGCTGCTGAGTGAGGCAATTGTCAGTTAGAATCCGTTCCGTAGAAAACGCAAAGAACCTTCCCAAAAAGAGGGGAAATAAAAGGCAATAGAGTGAGTAAAGGCCATTAAATGGCCCCAAGCACTCCATATCAGTTTGGGCTGAATCCAGGACCCGAACATTTCTCTGGCTTGTAAAAACAATGAAACTGGTTTAACTAGTTTAATTCTTTCCCTACTCCCCTTCAAAAAACACACAGACGAAACAAAACAACCCTAAGGCACTATCTTGGCAAAATTTACCCAGAGGGAACCCCGGGAGTAGCTGTTTGCAAACAGAATTAACGTCCAAGCAAACACATTATTTGTACTGAATACAAATGAGACCAGAACAGAAAATTTAACAGGTATTTTCAGCCTTTCACCCTTTCGAAGAGGAAAGATCCTTTGTTGTTCAGAAAGCAGCCTGGGCATTAATTGCGCTGATCTAGGTAAGGAGTAAAGATACAGAAGCAAAAGGAGCCTCAGGAAGCTAGACTGATCTACAAAGCTCAGCTAGATTTTATGTTTCTCTTGGAGGGAGAAACATAGGGGAGGAGGAGAGCCAGAAAAAGTTTTGAAGCTGGGAGTGAAAAAAACAAAGATGCAGAGTGAGCTGAGTTTAGGAGAGGTTTCTGGGAGATTTGAGAGTGGGACTAGGGATTTATCACAGCTGCTGTTCTGAATGACACTGAGAGATACTTAGAAACAAGAAAAAGGATTTTTAGATTTTTTTATGTGTAATAAGTGGAATTCCTCTTTTGTGCTATAATGCTGAGGGCTTTTTCTTGCAAGTGTCAAAAGTTCAAACTGATTTAAGAAAAGGAATATGTGTGTCTTAACTGAAAAATCCATGGATGGATAGCTTCAGGTATGGCTGAATCTGGGGTGCAAACAATGTCATCAGGATATGGTCTCTCCTCTCTTTGACTTCAAAGAGTTTATTCTCGTGTAGTGATTTCTTCCCACCTTCCCCAACTTTCTCCAGTAAGAAGAGAGCATTTATTTCCAAGTAGTTCTAATAAAATCTTGGGATTATGTCTCATTAGCAAATTCTGGACCATATACCCAACCATATGCCTTAGTCTGGGGACAAAGAATGATGGAGGGGTTATTCTCCAAAGGAAAATCAAGGTTTTGTTATCAAAAGAAACCATATAGTGATGGGCAGGTGAAAAAACGACATGTCCACCACAGGTACCTTTCAAAAAAACTTCAGTTAAGATTTATACTGCTTTCTTCTTTTTTTTTTTTTT